>NC_079288.1:16993481-17313315 GCF_023638135.1 Falco biarmicus
CCTCTCTCTGTATTATTTTATTCCCTGTAGCTTTCAGTAATGATTGCAGGAGATCTGTAGTTAAAATGTTTTACAGACTCTGAAGAATAACATGTTTTGAAAAAGCTAAGATCAAAAGTCTCAATTAGGTCACAGCCTAGCAGGAAGCTTATAACCACATTAAAATGGGAAAGTTATTTCATTTTGAGTAGACTACATTTTGGGTAGCCAGTGTAGCAAGCTAAAGGCAAAAAGAAACATATTGGATCTCTCACCAAGGAAATCCTCGTGCTCTTACGAATGTGCAGGAGGGAAGATGATACGTACAATAAGTAAAAGTGCGCAGTGTGCTTTAATGTGTAACCTTCTTGGGAAGAACTTCCCGATATAGCTTCTAGAGGAACCGATGAAACTTTTTTTTCTTCTTCTTTTTGTCGTAAATGTTCACTGTGAATTGTCGCCATTTAAGACCACTATACAAAAAGTAGTTGAGTGAGTGCCTGCGTCTCCGTGTATGAGCTCAAGAGAATCAGTATAAAAGATCTCTGGCTAATACTGAACCTGAGAGTATCCACTCAGGACTCGAATGTCAGCTGATGTCTTTATTTAAAAAATAATAACAGAAAACAACGGCAAAGCAAGCCATCTGGAGGGCTGACGTTTGCTGTGGGCAATGATGTTTGTAGCTGCTGCTCTTTCTTTTCTGGATTTGTCGCAAGGTAGAGCGCGCAGCCCGTTTCCTTGGCCGCCGCTGCCGTGTGCTGCTGCATGCCGCTTGTAAACAAAGTCACCGGGCAGAGATTAACAGCACTGATTTGTCGTGATGAATGGAACTCAGTTAGGTTGCTCCTGTAAGGCAAGGAATATATTTTATACCATAACCAAATTTGATTCCTTTTTACCAATAAATTTTGAATTGCATTTAACAGTCAGATAAATGCAGAGCTTATTTCATTGCAGTTACGATTCTAGATATCTGTATTACATGTATTTCTATTGAACTTTACATTAAGCACAGTAGATCTTCTCTGTCAACAAATAAATTAAACTTGGACCAAGTAGTATTTTCTTGTACGTATCGTGTATCTGGTTTTGCAACATATTTTTATTTTCCAGTGATAACAGTCATCCAAATACAATACCTGTGAGGCTTACGTGTCCTGAAGTACTCCTTAAACGAAGAGGTCCTGAACTGTTACCCTTGGCAGAGCCCTTGCATTACTATAGGGAAACAGTCTTTGCTATAACTAACTGTTGTGGGGCAGGGGGGACCAAAACACACAGCCAGTTTTACTGTTATGCACAGAATGATACAGAGATGTGCAGTCGGATGGACAAGGGACCAGCAACATTAGAAGATTTAATCCCCAAAGTACTGGGGTTCAACACTCCCTTTTTTAAAAAAAAAACATCAGAAGTATTTTATACATGTAAACTAAACTCGTCATACAACTTGAGTATTAGCATTTAGAAAGAAAATGGAAATAGAAAATTAATATGGTGTTTGACCAGTTATCTTTACTCTGAATAAATCGTCTTTTCTTGAACTAGCTGATACTCGCTCACCAGCCTGGATTTCCTTAGTTCTGGAGTTCTCGGCTTTTTTCACATCTCGGGTCCCTCCACCCTGCTGAGGTCTCTTGCCCTTGTAAGCCTGTGGGTACACTGGTACCTGTCCTCTGCTGGGGTGGAGACCCCCTGCTCTTATTTATTATTATAAATAAATACCTGTGGTGTCACTGTAGTGCAGTGGGTCACCGGAGGAAGCTGTGATGATGCATTTTGTGTCTGTGGTGCTCCGGTAGATGAGATGCCGCGCTACAGTCAGGATAAACTTATCATTAAGCAAGGATATTGGTTCCCTGTGCTAGCTTTAGTGTATGCACAGCTTCTCTTGCTATCAAAATTCAGCAGTTTTACTCTTTTTGTGTACATTGCATTTGAAACAACAATTTTATCCAAAAAAATAATTATAAAAATACTAGCGGTCAGGAAGGGTGGTGGTGTTCAGTTCTAGGCACTGTGCAGGCTGGCATTAGAGCTATAGAGCAAATGTACAGCAGGGATGAGTTGGGTTCAGCAGTACCAAAGCCGCTCTTGCTAGGCTGCACCTGCAGAATTGGCGTCTCCTCCACCTTCATGAAAGCTAAAATAATCCAAAATCTTTACAGAATGCAAACGTGGCTTCACGTTTCTTGTATGGCTTATTGGCTGAGTCTGAATTTACAGTCGAGTGTTCAATAAAGGGAGGGGATTGTGGAAGACTTCAGTCTGGTAGAAACAAGCCTGTGCTGACGTGTTTGAGCTTGGACTGTAAGTACAGGCAAGTTGCTCTTCAAAATCAGAGGAAGCCCCATTGGAATCTAAATTCTGTCTGAAACTGGTGTTGCTTTGATGCTCCAAGTGTCTCTCACCTCTGTCCTGGTGGCTGCAAATACAACTTTATTGAGTGTGTTTTGAGAAGTGTTGGGTGTTTGGGGTTTGTCAGCGTTTGCCATTACTGATTGCTAATTGTGAAAGTGGCAAAAAAACCAGAAATGGGGAGAAATACAGATGCAAGGGGGTCCCTTATCTTTACCCGTGACTGCAGCAATGCTCTCATAAAAATATAGCACTCACGCTGCTGCTGTTGTATTTAGCGATCCCGCTAGGCTGCTGTGAGGCTGGGCGCTATGTGTTACCATTTTTCCCCCTCCTGTGTGACTGTTTTTGCACATGCTGGGTACAGTCATTCTCAACATGTGCATTGAATCCAGGAAGTATCAGAGCTACCGTGCGTGTGCAGATGAGCTACTGCACATTGCACGGGCTCTGTCAGCACACTGCTCCTGGCCGGCGCAGGAGGAGGAGGCAGCAGACAGCAATTTTTGCGCAACCTGCTTGCTTTTCTTTTTTAATACCAAAGCAAAATATTGGGGGTTGCTGTCACCCCCTTGCCGTGGCTGGGCTGCCTGCGTGCTGCTGGCCCAGGGGACGCGGCTGCTGCCACTGACACAACCCCTTCAGCCCCCTGCTTGTTCCCTGGGGGCCCTGGGGAGCTGGGCCTGCTGTCAGACATGCTGCCCTGAGGGGCTGCGAGGAGCCCTGCAGCTGTACGGTTAGCACTTTCTTTTTCTGCAGCAACTTCGATATAGCTGTGGCAATGCAAGAGGGAGAGAGGAAAAAAATTAGGCTCAGATCTTGTGGACGTTTTAATAAGCGTCTGACTTTAAGTGCAAATAGTTTTAAGTCTGCGAAGCTACTCTTGTGCTTAATAATAAACATCTGTGTAGTTTTTCATACCCAAAGATTTCAGACAAGCTAATGTCTGAAGAGCTCAGGGCTCAGCATAGGTGATTTAAAGCTCAGGTCAGTATTTATGCACAGATCACTTGGATGTTTTCTATTTTTGCTTCCCCAAGGAAACCGCGTGTTTCAGGGATGGCATTAACAGTTCTAATTCTGAGTGGGGATATGTGTCTGTAACTTGCATATTATAGAGAAATGTTTAAAAAATCCCTTCAGACATGGCAAAGCCAGTATTTAACTGTTTAGTGCTAATTCTTCTAAAAGAAGCCTACATTCCAGCCTGTCTTCATTCAGTAATTTAATTGGGATGTAGGTCTTTGAGCTAGTGGCTGATTAGAAAACATGACCTGCTTGAGAGATCAAGAAGGTAAATTGATAAATGTTGTAGCAAAGGTTAGTAATGTGTGAGAGAGTAGAAGCTGCTCTGGGCTTTGAATCACTGATCAAGGTCAGCTGCAGTTCATTAAAATCTTTAGAGATTTAGATTCATTGTAAATATACCCACATACCATAGTTTATCTTGTAAATCCTAGGTGTTGGTTGTTTAGTAATACTGCATATTATTACAGCAGTTGCATGGTAGTCAATTTACTCTGAGTACAATGCCAAAGTCCTGTAAAATATTTGAATTTGAAAGCTAGGCTGGAAGGACGGAGCCAGGGATGAGACTCGTAGCAGAGCCAGCCCCCGGCCCCCAGGCCGGCACAGCCCTTGTTCCTCCGTCTTCACGCCAGAGTGCTGCCCCCACACTTCTTGCTGCTTTGACAGTTAGAAATCTTTTAAGGTACGCCTGGTTTTGTTCCGATGCTGTCCGTTAACTCAAATAGTTTTTCCTTCCCTGGTGCTTACATCCCGGGAATGTTTGTGGGCAGTGGTCACACACTCGTCCTGGCTTACAGCTGAGCGGGGGTGAAGCCCTGCTGCTGCCTGCTTCCCTCCTCTGGCCGCTTGGTATCTCTGTCGAGTTTTCAGCTTGAACATGGGGATCAGTGTGCATCTTTGAGGTGACATCTCACCACTGTGCTGAACAACATAATATTTCTGTTTTCTGTGCCACTTGCTGGAGCAGGACCGTGCCAGCCAGCCCATCGCTGTCCCGAGCTTTCACCCCAGCCTTCCTGACCAGCAGGCACCTCGTGCTTCTGCTGATACATCTTCTGTCTCTGGAGTGATAGTCCTCAGGAGCTTCCCTCGCTTCTGAGCCGTCCATTCCTGTTATTGGTAGGTTTGTTCCTTCTCTTTCCTTGAAGGCTCCGAAAGCACGTTTGGAGGCCACGTAAAGGGCTTGTCTGGAGTCATGTTCGGCCAGCACTGTCCGTTGGACCTCTCCAGTTCATCCTGACATTGCTAGAGCTCATTTGGGTGGTGTCACTCTCCCTGTCTCTGCCTATGTCACCGGTTCCAGGCCCTGATTTCATTCCAGCCACTCGCTGTCTGTTGAAGAGCGCCCATCTGCTGCTTTCATCTTTCTGGTGGTACATGCTTCAGCTGCCGCTTCTCATCCGTGGTGCAGTGTTGGCTGGGCACTGGTCCGATCGATGGACTTCTAGCTGTCTGTGGGTTTGCAGAAGCTGGGGCCACCTCACCTGCACCTCTGTCCTGCTTGAACCATCAGCACTGGAAAAGCTGCTGGGGCTGAACCCACTTGTCACTGCAGCGTATGGCCACTTCGTTGCCTGTTTCCCGAGCCGCGGTTATTGCCCAGTTGTGGCAGTTGGCCCCGTCTTGCAGAGGCTGTGTCTGTCCTGTCCCATCGCACGGTGCCGTTCAAACCTCAGCTTCCCGCTTGTCCCACAGGCGAACTTGGTGAAACCAAATGTAACGCAGTTTTATGTGCGCTGGCTAATGTGCGCTTTAAGCAGTTATGTTGTTAAGTAAAATGCTTTTGCAGGTATTCTGGTAAAAGCAGAGAAATGTTCTTTCAAACTCAACCAAATACCTTTCCTTTGGGTTATTCCTGACTCAAATCTGTTGCCATGATGTTAAAGTGATGTTAAATCTACTAAAAAAAGCGCCTAACAGAAATACTTTTAAAGTACTTTTCTTGAAGCATAACTGTGAATCACTTTGAGCTTAATGGTTTTAAAAAATCTAGAACAAAAGAGTTTTTTCCCTACAACAGCTGTGCAGTTTTATTAAAAATTTAAAGAAATCTTATGTGTCTAATCCTTTGAGCGGATGTGTAATTACTTGGCTTGGGCTCTTACACATGGATAACCTAGCTGTACTGTGAGACAAGATTCTTATGTTTAATTTAAAGAATCATGGGTGTGCTTTGGAGATTATCAACACCAAGCCTCGTAAAGGAACACAAAACCAGAACAACTATTATGCACTATCATTTGTTATACAGATGTTCCAAAGCATCTGACGAGCAGATAGTGTAGCTTGCAGTGGTATTGGTGAATGATGGCAGGGTACGTCAAATAAAAAATTGGGAAACTGTTTCTCAAAGATGTTTTCACTTCCAAGTTTTAGGGTTTTCCCCTGTATTTTGGTATGTGCGTTTAATACGTGTTCCCTTTAGGTGAACTTCTAGCTTTGATAATCGGTCATTCAAGCTGTGTTACCACTTTTTATCTGCAACAAGCACCTTTTCAAGTTCATTGTGGCCATTTGATGTGAAGCCCAATCCAGCAACATTCTAGAGCTGGAACAAGCTGTCATCTGAACTGTGCTATAAATGCACAGTTGCATTAAAGGGAGTGTTGTATCTGTCATAATGTAACTGCCACAGGTTGGATGCTTTAAAAATTGATGTATTTTGAAGTACAAGAGTATGATTATACAGGAACAGTTTAAAATATTTCATTTTGCTTTAGGTAATTTCATCAGGATAGGTATGGTAGATACTTTTGCCAGAATATGTATGATTTGTTACTTAAAATTTTGAAGAGCTAGCCCACATCTGAAATTAATTATAATCTCTTTCAATCAAGTTTGAGGTATCAGTCAAAATCATCCCTAATGTGAGCAGGTACAGCTCCATTGAAGTCAAGTCTGCTTACAATCAAACTGATTTTAGCCAAGGGATATTTTTTCCTTATTTTCTTTTTTTCCCTTGCTCCCCACCCCCCTTCCCACCTTAGTAGTCTTCTTTGTATTAGTTGCATTTTGTTATATTACATTTGGTTGTAGTCACTTTGGTAGGACAAACACATATCATACAATTTTCTTCCCTTGAAATCATGTGTGCACATTATTTTCAAAATCTGTATTACAAAGTCTTTTATCCTTTTATTAGTTTAGTACTTAAGCCCTAGACATAAGAAAGAAGCCTATCAGTGAAAATCAATTGAAATGCAGTTAGATACAGATCTGATGTACTGTGCAAGGAGGCTTAGACACAGCACAACAAAATCAATTAAGGCCTTTCCAGCACCGCACGGTTTTACCCATCCAATCACTTTTCACACATTCCCTCCATTAGTTTTGCAAGAGATTTTTTTTTAATATGAATTATGATGAATGAGACCCTTGTTATGAATATATAGATGGGTCATTACCCTATGAAAACCAGACTGTACTGGTGCTCAGTGATTAAGGCTTTCTGCCGCTACTGTCAATAAAGTTCAAATTCATCTGCCTCAATCTATGATAGGGAAGCTGTAGCCATTGTTGTCTAATTCACTTAACAATGTTACAATTGTGATTTGGTTTTGTTCATCACAGTAATTTACATAAACCCTTTTGTATTTGTTAATAATTTGGATTAGTCATCAAGCTTAAGGAATGTAATAGATCAAATAAACAAAAGGGAAATAATAATATATTTAAAAAAAAAAAAAACACCAGGCCTACCCAGGCAGATGTTAAGAGCAGATTAAATACTAGTTGCATACGATGCCAAAAAAAGAGAAATATTTTGGGTTGGGAATTTAAATATGTGCATACAGAGTGCAGTTAGATCATGGGACAGAGGTGTAATGCCTTACTCTCAAAACTCTTTTGCCTTTATGGGAATGGATGGCTTAGTTGAATTTGCATTTAAACTTTAAATATTAGCTGCGGCAGGGACAAGTGGCCAGACAGCTCTGGTATATGAATGTTTATGCAAATGAAGATGCAATAAAACAAGGCTCCTTGAAAAATCTGCCCTAGTAAATTAGCGGAAAATGCACCGCCATAAACAGCTGTTGCATTTTAATCAAGCATCTGTAGAGTTTATTTTGCTTTGTGTTACAAACAAAACAAAACAAAAAAACACCCAGATTGCGGCAACCTCATTTTATATTCAGAAATTAACCCATTCTGCACTGCTAAAAAAGAGTAATTCCTTTAGTGAACCAGGAGGGTGGCAGGATGTTTAACTCATTGACTTTCAGGTTACCTTGTTTAATTTAAAAAGCAATGTCTCTGAATGGAAGAATAATTAGCAAGTTTTACTTCTCTGTGATTCTTGGGATGTTTTTGTGCTCGTGCGGTCTGGTAGTTTGAAGCACGTTTTATAATGAAATTGATCAGAGTAGGTTTAAAGAGCACTTCTTCTGTACTCCTAGCTTTGCACAAATTAGAATTAATCTTGCAAAATAGTTCAGCTGTCAGGTCTTGTTAGAAAATGTCTGTTATATTAATGTGATACGAAATCATACATCTTGGTTTTCAAAGAGTTAATAAACACCCCGAGCTGTGCTGATCTTGTAGCTTTAGCGAGCCTTAATCTGTAAGCTTGATTACCTCCTAACCCTCCGTCGCCTGCCTCCCTCCTAACACAGCGGGAGTTTTACGGCAGCATTAGTGGCATTTTGCCCAGCTTTGGCTTTAGGGAAATCATTCAGTGAGAAAGAAAAGCAGAAGGACTGGATCTGTCTACTGCTGCGAGGTCATTAACGCAGCAGCATGGCCGGGCAGCGCAGGAGGAGCTCGGCCGTGGCGGTGGCAGTGCCCTCCGCTGCCGCGCAGGTGACCTCCTGCCACGCTCGTACCGGGCACAGGTACGCTGGCATCAGTGGCTTCCCCAAAAGGGCTCGCAGCGCTTGCTCCAGAAGGGCCATACTTTCTTTAAATTATATATGCGGTGTACGGGCATCGGTGTGTGTGCCTTGGTCCTTCTAAGAGTCGTATAGCTACAGATTTATGTGCTCCAGGCTCTCTGTGCACGTGGAGGTAGACAGGAATATTTAGTGGAGTTTGCTCTGGCTCCAGGAAAAACTCACAAATGGGAATAATTCTTACCCGTTGTACAAGCTGGATGTGCTTTATTTATAACGCTAGCCAAAACGAGCCACCCTCTGCCTACCATACTCGCAAGGAGTCATTCTGGCTCCGCAGGTAGCACGGAGAGTCATTTTAACTTCTGGTGTGCAGTGCTGCCGTTCAGAAGGTTTGGCCAAGGGCTCCGCTGATGCTCAGCACGAGCAGTCCTGGTTTGGCCTGTTGAGTTCGTGAAGGTCCCAGCACAGTTCAAAGTGGCAACTGTTCTTGTGGCCGGCTCTCGGCACGGTTTCATGTTAACGGTTTGCAAAAGCGATTCACTTCTGTGCCCTGCGTTATCGATGTCTGCCTCTGGAAAACAGCCTCAGCACTGTGTACTGTTAACGTTCTCCCCTTCGAAAGAAACACTGCCGTTGGGCAACATGCCAAAACTTAGCCAGGAGTTTGTTGCCGGGTGGTTTGGCAGGAGAAGACCGTCTGTGTAGCGTGACGTTGTAGGTGTGGTATATCCAGCTTTGAGCAACCCCGGTTGCACCAAGAGTGACCAGCATGGGCGGTGAAGAGGCAGAGGTCTGGGCTGGACCCAAGTGCGGCTCCGATGAGGGACGTTGGGATTGGGAGCCCCTCAGAAGGGACTAGAGTTGTACCTCATTGCTAAAATGTGGGATCTAAAACCTGACAGGGGGGTTGTATTTTCAGCAACTAATTTTGTAAACAACCATAGACACTATCGTAATTAAAATTTATTGCATTCACTTTTAACCTAGGTTTTTAAGAGCACGACTGAGAGCACTGCTCTAAAATTGAAAAACAAACAAACAAAAAAACCAAAACAAAACCCCCAACCAAACAAAAACCAGCCCCCACAGTACTCTTGGTATTTGAGATCTGTTCTGGGGGAAAGCCATGTGTCTTTTATTGCTCTCTTGTATCTGAGAAGCAGAAGCAGCATGGTAACGTGCATCTTCCACTTGGCATTTTCTGCGTCTGTCTGGTGGCGGCTTAGAAATGTCTCCTGAGTTGCCAGCATGCACCAGTTCAGCTGAAGGTCTTCTGGCAACATACTGGCTTACGAAAGAAAAGCAAATTATGTAAACTCTAATTTGCATTTCTGAAATGAAGCTGTTGAGGTTGGTGATCTGTTGTCGGGAGGGTCGAGTAGCAGGTCTTAGCTGTTGGGGACCTTTGGTGGGCTCGAAGGCAGCAGTGGAGGGAAAGCAGGCTTGGTCTCCTCATCCATCTGTACTTTGGCTGTCTCCTTGCTGTAGACGTGTCTTGCCATACTTTTTTCTTCAGTGGAAATTCAGACCTAAACCCCTTGGGTACTTCCTGGTGCGGTTTGACTTGGGAGGGACTTCACAACTAGTTGGTCAAGGACGCACCTCGTCACCCTCACCTCTCTGGTGACAGAGCGTCTTGCCTGTGGGCTTTAGCTACCTTGTTTGCCATGTTTATTTAATAGAAGTTCAGCATTTGCTGCTGTTTTGAAACAGTAGGCATGTGCTTATCCTCATTTTCAGCATGCTGTCAGCAAGTATTTCTGTAAAAAAATATTCTTGTTGTAACGTTCTCTCTTCTGTTGTTGACTGTGGCACCTCTCGTTAACCAGTGAGGCGTCCGAGAGGTGCTAAGGGTGCAGTCCTGCAAATACATTAATAGGTATTTCTCCTCAAAATGTCATCTTTGTTTAATAATACTTTAGAGAAAGTGTTGATGTTACTCAGCGCTCCCCCCTGCTGAACCCACCCCTGTAGTGTGCTACTCCTGCTCGTTTGGCTGAGACTAATCAAATCTGCTTTATTATCCTTGAACTCGAAGGAATTTTCTCCTCTGGCTTTGCAGCACAGGAGCAACAAAGTGCCCGTGTCTGGGGAGAGGATGAGAATGGAGAACTTGTCTACTTGACACAGAAACAAATACCCTGGTTATCTTCACAAGTTCCCTGATGTGTACAGGGTGGATGGCAACACCTCCTTTCGATCCTTGGAAAATAATAGAGCGTGCTTAAATTAAGCGGTGAAGCTAGAGATTCCTGTTTGCTGTCTACTTTTAACCTCTTTGCTGGATTTAAACATGTACTGATGGTCCAGACTATTCCAGGTCAGTGTAGAGACTGCAGCTCAGCTGTGAGGGTTCCGCTGCTGCTCCGAGCAGACATGCTGGTGGGTTAGCACAGCTGTGCGGGCACACGCTAACCTGCCACCCAGCACAGCGCCTACTTCACGCCTGGCTTTGTACAAATGAATTTTGGTGGGTGGGCTCCGTGTTTCTGTGCATATTGCCTGAACAACCCACCAAGCAGCACAGAAGTGATACTTTTAGTGCCCCAGCTCTACCAATTACCACCAATATAATATAAGGCCTATGGGAAATAGAAGAAATTTAATTTTTTTACTGTCCTTCCAAGGAGTAGAAAATACAGTGCACTGAGGAGGGAGAGGGGTTGCTTTAAAGTTTTAACTTCCAGCCTTGCTGGTAGCTAGGGATAAATACAGAATGTTTGCATATAAATTGCATTTGGGTTTAAAATATTTTGCTTTTGATATCAGCCTGTATTTTTGCACTATTTTAGAATGCTTGCCAGCATTTAATATCCTCTGTCTTTTCGGTGACCATGCCATGACCTTTCAAAATAAAAGTTGCCGATCGGAAGTAACTGGCTGAGAATTAGTGGTTGGTATATTCCAGTTTGCATAGAAATGTCCTCAGTTAAAATATGGTTCATTCATCGGTCAAACCGTCTTTACTTCCTTTAATTGAATTAAGATGGGCAAATGAGAGATGTGTGCAAGACAGAAAAAAATTCTTTTGCAAATCACTGTTATCCTTTCAATGGTGTAAAACAAATCAATTAGGAACATGTCAAAGCATCTTTTACACATGCACAACTTTGAAGCAGAGAATATTTCATAAAAGTGGAAATTTAAATAGGAGAATGTAAATTAGATTTTACAATTACACTTAATCTAATTTTTCTTTCTGAGAAAGATAGATGACTATTATTTGATCATATTTTATAGGCTGTTGCATCTACCATAATCATTTTTATAACTCGTTCTTTTAAAAATATGCTCATGTACCTTTTGTCTCGTTGAATTTTAGCAGCAGCAACAACAACAAAAGATTTCAGCTGTTCACCATTAAAATGAGAGATTCTCCAGGTTAGCTGAGAGAACCCGCTAAGCGCTGGGCCCAGAACAGAGCTGATAAAACAGGACTTTCAGAAGTACTTACATTCTGATATCGCCCTTTTCTGCTCATCTGTCTGTTGTCAGGAATCTGCTGTTTTCTATGGTGTGGTTTTGGCTTTTTGTGCTGTTATTTCGTACAGCCTCTTAGCAGCTCGGGTTAGATGAACAGAATAGACTTGTTTCAACTCAAAAGTCTTTAAAGCTGCAATAGTCTTTAAGGTTGTAATTATTTTCTATAAATTACACAAATTTCAAACACAGAGGCCTATGTTAAGGTGCATTTGGATTTAGATAAAATATGACTGTGTATTTTGAAAACTTGAACTGCTGCTTTATAATTCCAATCTGGATTAAAATTGAATTTACAATGAAAAAACACTTAGAAACAAATCATTTAAAAGACAAAGCAAGACATCATTTTAATTTAAAAATTAAAAAATGGTGAGAGTTAGGGTCTCTCCTTTTGTCTTATTTATATGCAGAGTGTTTCTGTAGGGTTTTTTTTAAAAGTTTGCTTTGGTTAGCTCCTTCTGGGCTGTGCGGAGAACAAGAGTTTTCACAGTACCTTATAGACAGGGACTTTCAAAACCGGGGTTTTCATCCTAACCCACGTGCTCTTTCACTTTGGAGGCGTTAGGAAGGGTACCGTTCTGCCTGATCTGTGGTGCAGCATGTTTTCATGCTTTTTTTCCTAGCTGAAGGATTGCCTTGGAAGGTAGAAAATCCAGCTGTGGTCTAGTGCTAATGGTAAACCTTATCCATAGGCTGCCTTATTTTTGGCTGGCTTCCTTACTGGCAGCTTTTTGTTTGTCCCACAGGAGTAGACAGAAGGGAAAAGAGGAAAACCAGCAAAAATGACATGGCCATTGCAAGAAGCTCTAAACACATTAACAACAGATTTGGAGTTATTTATTGATGGTTTTGCCCACTGGCAGTGTAAAATGCATGTCAGTTGTCATCACCAGTAACAATTTCAGCACATTGTGTTCCTTTTTTATTTACACCAGTGGCAACATGCTTATAAACACCATCACTGGGGGTAGGTCAGGAGGTCAGTGCTCGAGGTTAAGAATGGAAGGGGTCATCGGCTATTAACCTAAGTTTAGCAGCAGATAGTGCAGCCCTGTACGTCCAGGGGCCTCAGCGCCCACCAAACTTTGCAGAACTTTACTATCTCAAATAATTTGGCTGTAAGATACTTTCAAGGGTTTGACTTTGGGGGTTTGGGGGGAGGGGTAATTACCTCTCTTACATTTTGTATCTGTGTCTCTGTGTTCTTATGGGCTTCCTGATCTTCGCACCAAAGTAAAATTATGCATTTAGTGCTTAATTCCCTTCTGCTGGGAAGCGGTGGGAGTTTTCCATTGGCTTCAGCAGGAGCAGGGTCGGACTAATCTGACATGTCGCAAAATGAAAAAGAGCGGCAGCGGCAGTGATTGAAACCTGAACTCAGAACTGATGAGGTAGAGGCTTTTCATAAAAGAAAAAAAGTGAAGTTTTTCTTTCACTTGCAAGGTTTTCCACTTTTGTCAGGTTTTTCAGGAACGTGCAAACCCAGTCTCTCTAGAAGAACCTGAAATCGGGCTTTGCAGCAGTGGCGAGTAATCTGGGTGTGCAGCCCGGCACATGGAAGGGACTCGCTTTTGGGAAAGTACAGCCCTGTAAAAACAGTTCCCCTGAAGGTGTTTTCAAATGAGCACTGAGAGAGAAAACAGGCAAGTGGTGCTCATCGCTCAAAATGTCTTGGCTGATGTGTTTGCAAAGGATGGCTCGTTAGTCTCTTATTTATTCAGAGCATACATGTTGCAACTGCAAGGCTTCAAGGGAAGAGAATATTCCCCCAGGATCTTTCACCTCCTTGACTTTCATAGAAGCTTTTGCTTTAATGCTCTAAAGGCAAAGTAGTTTTTTATTATATACTTTGTATACTGTGTTTTCTGGAACCTTGCAGGGCTTTAAAAATTCATAACAAAAAAAAGGAGTACAAGCCTTCACCTATCTATTTCAGCGTGTTACCACACAGGAATGAAATCCATTGGCACTGTTAAAAGAGACAAAACTGTTCCCGTTAATGTTCCCTGTATTTATGAGTTACTCTGTGTTTTGAATTGTGTACAGTCCTGAACATCCTTTCGCCACTGCTCACTCTAAAATTTAACGTACCTGTCCAAAATTCCCTCCATTCCCATCTTTGTCGTGCGTTTGACACAACGGTGTTTCCCCGAGAGCTCTTTTTGTTTCCTCTGCCAGGCAATCTCTGCTACAGCATCCAAAAACTAGTTTAGAAACCTTTAAAAAAAGCCCAAAACTTACAGTTGCAGTTGAATACGTTAGCTTAGTGTTTCCAAAGATACCTAGTGGATTTGAATACACAGATCTAATGAATTTTAATGGGAATAAGCTTTGAATTATGTAAAATATAGTGAGATGTTAATCTTGAACGAAACTAAAATAATTTAAGTAACATTTTAATACACAGTTTATCTAACATAGATAATTTATATGAGTTTCTTTCAAGCCTACGTCTGTTCCGGTAAGCAGTACTTGTGCCAAAAAGCTTTTCTTTTTCATACAAGATCATGGGGCTTCTGAATTATGCTCCAAGAAAGTTACCTAAAGCTGCCTTTAAATTCGCACAGCCCTGTTGTTTGGAGGTTGAGAACTTGATTTGTAAATAGAAGGTGCAGTCTGCCTCTTTAACGGGCCTTTTGCTCATCCATGAAAATGTATGTAGTATGATAGTCTTGAAAGAATTTAATTCAGAGGCTGATACGTGCTAGATAGCACTTATTGAAAGCACAAAGCTGCATTATTTATAGATATTATATTTGCATAATACATGAAAGGAGGAAAAAAAATATTTTTTTCCCTTTTCATTCTGAGGGGAGTGCTCAAAGTCAGGCTGTTCACCGTAAAGTGAATTAGTGACCTGTGCTGGAGGAGGTGGCTCCGTTCAGAGAGCGCAGAGGGGTGAATAGTGCAGGGCAGCCTGAGGTTTAGTGCTTAGTGAAATTGCTCGCTCATTACTCACACTATTTTATGAAAATGTTTTCTAAGGCTAGCATCAGCATTTTCAATCTATGTAACCTATGGGGGGAATTACAAAACCTCTGTGTTCGGTTGTGTAACAGGACTAGATTTCTGGATTGTTGCAATATGTGCACACCAATGGTGTTACTATTAATTTTCTGAATCAAATCCTGTGTGAGGAGCCAGATGGCTTGGGAGCATCTTGTCATCCCAACCATTGCAAACACATCTAGCTATAAAAAAAAGAAGATTGAACTGTGATTTCACAGATTTTTCATTAGTTAATCTGGGATAGAGAGGCTTCAAAGATCCCATCAGTTAATTCTCTCAGCACTTGTGGAAATTTCTGGCACATTGTGCTAAAGCTGGTTTGAAATCCAAGCTGAGAATCAGTGCCTTAAAGAAGCTGATCTCTTCTATGTGCTGATATTAAAAAAAAAAAAAAAAAAAAAAAAAGCAGAAATAAAACTCCCCTTCTGTGGAATTGGACTGAAGCTGATGTTTTATAAAATACTTTGAATACCTTCAATATTATCCAGAGTAGTCAGGGAAACTGTCAGGATCTGTAATTAGTTTTGTTCCAAATGCTTCTAGAAAGTGTTTGCTAAATACAATTTTTTCTCTAAATACACAAATAATAAAGGATTCTAATTTTTTTTTTTGGCTAGCTGTAATGCCACTTTCACCTTTGCAAACAGACCTACTAAATAATAATCAGTTGCAATCTGTGAATTTCCCTCCTCTTATCAATTATTAAGTATCATAAACCTTCTGTTTGGATAATCTTGGCACCACTTTAAGCGTTAACAGTAAATTTATTTTTAATTAAATCTGTGCATTGAGAATAAAATGAGGCTCTTCTGCATACTAAACAGAACACATATGCCACCTCTACTTATTATCAAAAAATCTGATAATGCTTATGAAAGTTATAAAGGCTAGAGTTCGTTGTCTGTGTCCCATTTAACTTCAGCAGTATTAGTTAATGAGATAACACCCCGAGTGAGTTACTGCCGGTTCTTCAGAAGCATTTCCCAAGAGCATTCCCCTCTTATGGGGTACTTTTTTAAAAAATAGTTCAAAACAGCCTTGTTCCTGCCCAGAGACAGGTGACGGGGAAGCATGGGTGTGTGTCGAGGGCTGGGTGCATTTCCAGAGTGATGCTTTGGGCTACAGGGAAAGCGGTTTTCCTTGTCAGGCACATAGATCTGAAAGTTTAAAGTTATTAGCGTTGTAGGTTGCTGTGGATTATTTTTTTTAATTATTATTATTTAGATTATTATTTCAAGGGCTTTAGTGAAAACTCATCAGCTTGCCGTTCCATGGGAGGAAAACCAGGTCTGTAAAAATAGTTCAGGAATGTTTTGAGAGTTCGGTTCTGGAAACTTTCTGCTAACTAGCATGAGATGTGGCCGAACGAAAATGCCTGTTCACGTGTGGTTTTGTGAACCTTTTTGCTATGAAGAGCAGTATCTGAAATCACCGAGCCCTTCTGCTGGGGGCAGGAAGCCTCCCGCCAGTGCTGTGAATCTCATCATTTATTTTTTCTAAGCGCCCCTTGCAGCTCGGGGCTGTGTGACATTAGCCCGAAGGGAAACACCGGTGGGGCGGCTTGCACTGGGCAGCCATTGTCTTATCTGTCCCAGCAAGAACACGTGAAGCTGTTTGCATAGCGTGCTAACTCTGTCAGGGTCAATTCCAGCCTGTGGCCGCTAAAAATGAAAAACATGCTCCAACCGGGACGAGAGCAGGGTCAACAGCTGGCAAAGGATATGGCAATCATTTATATAAATATGCTTTCTCAAGCCCGCAAAAACAAAAAACCCAAACCCAACAGCTGGGAAGGGTTGGAAGTAGCCCCAAGGCTGGTTAGTTCCCTTCCAGATGGGGAGGTTAGACCGGGGCTAGCCAGGCTGCTCCACATAGACTTCCGATTCGCATTAGGAATAAAAAGAGTGGAGGAAAGGAAAAAGGAAGAAAAGCTACAAGCATGACTGCTCTGTTTTTCACCTAACTTAATCAAATAAGTGAAGAGTTTCCGAGACGGAAGGCTTGCATTTATTGGTATTCACGCTTGGTTTTCTGTGTTTATCACGGTGTCTGATACACTCCTTAAACTGTTTAAGAGAGAAGCATATATATTATATAGAATAGTTTATATGTAATGTCATGCTCATTTGTAGACAGATTGAAGAATCATGTGAAGATTTATGCTCCGTTCATGTCTTCTGAGTATTTGTACAGTCAGATCCAAAGGAAGACGAGACAAAGAAGTTTGCTGGCCTTGCCTCTGAGTGGCAGATATGGTTTATTCCTGTAATTTGCTCTTACCCCTAACTGTGCTTTTAGCTTGTTTTTATCTGTCAAATCAAAGAAGAAACCCAACCATAACAACTAGGTATCATGATGCAGAAAACTTTGGGTAAAAAAAAATCTTAAATGCGTCTGGTTTGCCCCTTGGAGTTCATGAAGACAGATTTCGGTTTCACGGTGCAGCGATATGTGATGCAGCAATTCCAAGTCATCACACAAATGCAGAGATCAGTGTAGGTGGACATTACATCAATTGAGCAAATACAGACCTTTACGTTCTGCAGCTTTCATCCAAACACAATTACAAGAATATTTTTCAGGACTGATTTACTAACGCTATCTTTCGCTGTTGAAGCAAAGCTCCTATAAAAGGGAATTTATACAGAAGGCAGAAGGGGTTAGATTTCTCGTTACCACAGTCAGTGCTGTATCTGTGCTTTAGCAAGAACTCTAACCTGTAAATTACTGAGGGCATCGCTCCTACCATGTGCTTTGTGCATGACTCTACCACATGCTGTTCTGTGATGCTAATTGTGCACCATCCCTCTAATCAGTGCTGGGTAAGAGATAAGGAAGTCGTAGATCACCCAGGCCTGGTTCCAAAGTTGTCCATAAAGCTGGAAGTTCACTAGAAATTCAGAGGCTGCTTTCATAAGAAAAGATCACAGTTGTTTCTTTTTCACATGAGAAATGGATTTCACATAAGAACTGAAGAAGCTGAATTTTCAGTTATTTACCATCTCTTGAATAGTAATGAATTTGTTCTTTTATTCAAAAGAACACACATCTTCTTTCTTTTAGTATTTGTAATGTGAAACATGAGACTTTCTGTCATAGGTTGAAAGTCTGTCAAACTAAAATGAAAACACAGAAGTCAGGCCCTTTATTTGCACTTTTCTGTGCTCTGTACTTTAAGGTTTTCTTCAGCAGTTTACGAGACTGGTACTTTTCTGCAGTGACTGCCATGG
This sequence comes from Falco biarmicus, assembly GCF_023638135.1. Taxonomy (NCBI): domain Eukaryota; kingdom Metazoa; phylum Chordata; class Aves; order Falconiformes; family Falconidae; genus Falco; species Falco biarmicus. The sequence goes on from NC_079288.1 coordinate 17,011,405, forward strand.
TAATTTTCTATTTTACTTTATGATGGCATCTTCTGCAGATATTAAAAAAGGAAGAAAATCAGAAACCCAAACGCTGCAGCAGCTGAGCTCTTTCTGTGGCCAAAAGCAGCAGGTACATTAGAAACACTCTAGCACACCTGCAGTGGGAAACACTAAATCTCAACCTTGAGCTGGAGCAACAAGGCAAGCAGATACTTAGGTAGCCATGACATACTCTTTCCTTCAACATCATTGCCATCCACACGGTAATGTCAGGGGGTTCCTTTCACAGTTGCTTTGTCGTGTTTAGTGATGATTAATTTCACATTATGACTTTGCTTCATGCCATCTTGACCAGTGGTGTCAATTCTTTGATGATCATGAAGTCATTACTTGAGCATCCAAGTTGCAAACTGGGATTTCAGTACTACTTCGTATGTGAGGAGAGGATTTCTGGCCTTTGTGCTGCACGTGCAGATGCAGAACATCCCACATGTATGGCTAAAGCTGCATATTTTGCATTTACAGTTTGTCATACACATACCCACACCTGTCCGTATTTGGAAAATGAATTGTGGTCATACAAATTCATTTTCTGGTTCCACAAGTAGCTCTTTGCAGAGAGGCTAAAGGGGTTCCTGGACAGCTTGGCAGCACTACAGCTCTTGTAAGTACGGAATCACAACTGTGGTGCAGAGGAGAGAATGTTTTTCAACTGCTGAACATTCAGCCAAAGGTACTTACGGTTGGAAAAAAAGAAGTGAAATTCACGTTAGCTGTGCGTGTATTGTATGTATATATTCATGTATGCGGTATTAATCTTCTGTGTTTGATCTTATCTCTCCCTCTTGGAAAAGACCAGTAAAACAAGGTAATTCAAAACTACCTGAACACATCCTTCCACCTTACTGTTAGCCCCTGAAGTCGTAACCTCCTGACCTCAGAGGTTATGGGTCTAGTGCTTTTTTATCCTCCCTGATTTCTCAGTATCTGCCCGCTTCCTCCTGACATCGGAGCCTTGTTATATAAGGAAATTGGAAACACGGACCGGGCTGTCCAGGGCCAGCAACCTCCGCCGGAGATAAGGGCCCTGCGCTGGTGTGGGAGGAGTGCTGATTTGAACCGGCATGCACTGAGGGTATGGGAGCAAGCTGGAGTGTCTCTGCAGTGCCCAGTTAGGAGTACATTTGCTGAAGAAATGAATCTGCCTTTTTACCCTGATATAGTCATTTGACTTTTTTCTAATGAAAACTATACCTTGAGACTTTTACAGCTTAAAAGAATAGATGTAAAAATCAGAACACTTTAGAGAGGTTCTAGTGCCATAAAGGATTAGCAGGAGGATTAATAGAAGTATTAATAAACTGCTTGATTTGTTTTGTAGTTGCTAGCTTCAGACTTCAGATTTTTTTTCTCTGTAGCTCTTTCTGAAGTCTGCTTATGAAGACCAAATGTTGGGGCTAATATTAGAGGGGTATGTCTGAGCAAAGCTCACCTGCAAGGCAGTGAATTTGATGGAAAAATTCAGCTTTGGATGGAGAAAGAGAACACAGTAATGCCAAAGCCAAGCAGAGTCACTTCTAAAGATTGTTGCTAGACTTCTGCCTTGACAGAGTTAATTTCCTGAAGTGCCTACCTGTTTAGCTTCTGTGAAACTAAACTCAGAACGGGATCTGGGTAGTCTAAATAGCGCAAGAAGTTTAAAGCAATAGGTCTTTTAACTTGATACACCACCATCATCCTAAGGCGGCATGTGTTGCATTGAAACCCGAAAGTAGTCATTAAGACATCTGCTTTAAAGGATATCTGTGTTTACAAAATAACAATTCAGGTATGCTTGTGTAATTTTTGTCATCTATAAAGCTTAGTATGTTTAAGACAAATGCTGTTTGAGTATGGCAGTATTGCTGCTGGAGACCCTCACAAATAACAATGATTAGAACAATTACGATAAAACTAAGTTTTGTAAATCTGTTTCTTCACGGTGTTTGAAAGAAGCAGAAAGCCAGGTGAGAGAAAATTTGAAGTATGTCAAGTACTGTTATGTGAAGTAACTGGTAGGAAGCATCTGAGACTGGTAACATCCATGCTCAAATAATTCCATGTCCAGAATCCAGGTCAAATAAACTTCTCTTCCAGGGCACACAGTCTACCTTACAAAAGCTAAAAATGTATGTTTGTTTTTCACTGTGACAAATCTGGTGCTTAGAGGAATAAGCAGGCAAATGTTACTGGAGGCCAATCCAAGGGAAGTGTGTAGCTGGGCTAAGAACGTGAGCTTTCCGTGCCGTAATCTGCAGCTCCTCAACAAAGAAAAGCCACCATCTGTAACAGCAGGGCATCATGTCAATTGCTGAACTCCGTCCGCTTCTTTTGAAGCATATTGCAGGAGAGTTTTAGCTTCATTGATAACAAATAAACAAATTCCTATTCCTGCGGACTAAGATGGGGTGGGTTGGAACCGGTCCCTAAGTATCTCAGTGACAGCAGAGGCACGAGTGTCTCTGGTGCAGAAATGGAAGGGTGGGCTCTGCATTTGCATTAAGCAAGAAGGTAGCAAAATAATACTAGGTAGCAAGAACTTTTTAGTTAGAACCTAATTTTAGTAATTAAATGGTAAACATACTGTCTGTTAATTAATATCTCTGCTGCTTGGAGAACAATTCTGAAGCGCATAAGGTGGATTGAGGGAGGTAAATTTTAACTTATGTACTGGCAGTTTAAAACACATTGTTGATTTAATCTCATTGAACTGCTCGGCAAAGCACAACTGATCCATATTACTGAGCAGAACTTGAACAGGAAAGACCAAAGAAAAAGAAAAAACTGAAAAATAAACTGTATGGTAGCAGGCGTGCTGAAAGCTTCATGTAATGAGCAAAGAAGAAGAATTCATGAAATGAAACAGTAATTCCTTTCCAGAAGATTAACCAAATGGAAATGTTCAACACACAGGACTGGTTAATTAATAGTCAGGGGCATCATTTCACTGTAGCATTTTCGGTTTAAGCAGGATCTCTTAAAACAGAGATACGTAAAATGATTGAAGTTGCAGTACTATAGTTTAATTATTTTAAGTCACTTTCATATTTACGTACTACTAAACTAACCCTCTTGTCTTAGTGTTTCTCAGTGACTTGCCTTTAGGATAAATTTCCTTTTCCTCCTGTTACACCGATTGGTAGAGCTCTTGTTAAATGATGATAATCATTAAGAAACTCCTGTCTCCGTAAAATATAGCATCAGAAGTGTTAGTGCCTTGCCACGTATGTATACGTACAGTTGGTCTGAATTTTTGTTACTTGGTGTGAACTTACTTGATCCATACAAAGTCCCCTATAAATGGAGCTATACTCATTAATTACTCTTTAGTGCTTTTCTGTATGAATTTCTACCGCAAATACTTTTCCTTAGTAGTCATCTTTGGTTTTGAAGTGGCAAACCCAAGTGAAAATAGTAACTTAAATGTAGCTTGAAGTCCTTTCCTTCCTGCCTTTTCCTAGAAACACAGTTTGAGAGCGCCCGCCTGCACCGGAGCTGGCAGGGCGGTGGCTGCGCTGACGGAGCCCTGTGCTCGCCAGTGCCTGCGGCACCTCTCGGAGCAGGGCCAAGCACTAGAACCGCATGGAAAAGCGGCGTTTCATTTGCCAAGCTTAAATCTTCTGCTGGGTTACCAGCCCCTCAAAACACACACACAAAAATCTCTTTAGGTAGAAGGGTTTGCTTTGGCCGGTGATGAGGAGAGCCGGTTGAAAAATTTTAACCACGTTTTGACTTTGTCCAAGACATGTAGGGTTTGGACTTGGGAGTTGTTTTAACTTAAACTTTTGCTTTATAATGAAAGCAGCAGAGCTAGGCCAAGAGAAAGGTTTCCTAGTACCAAACAAAATAATTTAAAAGAAAAAACTGCCTCGCTCAAATTGAATATATCTTTATTCATGTTTTTTTTCTCCAATACGAAGCAAAACAACATTTAACTTTGGTATTAAACTTCAGTGGCTTGATGTCATGCTGTGGTTCTTACCTACATTTAACAGGCACTGATCAAATTATTTCTTACTTAATCTCTTGCCTACCAGCTGTGCTCATACTAACTGATGTCACCGTTCTGCCACCTAAAGGAAGGAGGAGTGCCCCATGGGTCCTTCCCCAAAAAGCAAAACCTGGTTTCATTTTTCTTTTTCTCCTTAATTCTTGATTGCATTGTCCCATGACGTAGGGAACCGAGGAGCAGAACGCTTCCAAACCTCATCACCTGTGATTTAACCTCCAACACTTTAATAGAGATGTAACATAAAGTAATTGAGAAGGATTTTTTTTTTTTTAAAGTCATGGTTGTACAGCATATAGGCCCCAGTCCAGCAAAGCACTTAGGTACATGCTTAACTTCAAACATGCGAGGAGCTGAAGTCAAGTATGTGCTTAAGTGCTTCCTTTACTGTATGCTGCCTGCCAGTGACACACCGCAGGGTGTTCGGTTTCTACAGTAGCAGGTGAGTCTTTTTATAAATCTCTCCATATTATGAAGTGATTTCATGACAACTTTTCAACTTGAAATAATCATTCCTGGGTTTTTTTGGCATCAGATGAATTAAACTCCCTGTATTCATACATGGGTTTGTAGCGTCTGTATTTGAAAATGTATAATTTCACCTTCTGGCTGTGCCAGTTCGCAGAGAGGCCAGATTGTTGGGGATGTTTTTTCTGCGTGTGAATTCAGAGCAGCAGCAAGAACTTAAAACTCCATCCACGAGATAAAAAGGTCAGTCGGTACCAATCTGTAGGGAAATTGTTCAGGCTGCAGAGAATTCCTTGATGCTCTTGACGCTTATGTTCTGTTTAGTAAAACAAAACCAGGTATTGAGATTGTATGACGGATGAGTGTGTCAGTCCTGGCAGACCTCATCAATTTGAAATCCTGTATTTTCCTGTTTTTAAAGAAATAGATATATAAAAAAAAAAAAAGACAAACTGAAATTTGGATGTGAAGAAGAATAAAGGAGAGACAAGCCTGTGTGTGTACGCCCTTTCACAGCTGGGGTTTTGGCAGAGTGTCATTCCTGCTGTTAAACATGGTGACCTTGCTGCCTATGATTTACTAACTGTTTTACAAATATTTCCTCACTCTGTGAGGTTTGATATGTTCTCCATCCTCAACAGCTCAACAGAGTCACTCAGCCACTGAGCCAAACCTGCCTTTGTTTACAGCTTTTCCGGAAATTTTCACAGAGAAAAAAACTTTCTCCTTTTCCAATGTTTTATTTTTAAGTCAACACTTTCTGTGGTTTATTTGTGCAAAGCAACATTTGGGTACAAGGTATTGCACCGTATCCAAGTGGGAATTGCTGCCTTTCTAAAAATAAATTGGGGGTCATGTGAACCAGTGCAGAAAAATCTGAAGATACCAAATATTACAGGACCTTTACATTTAGTGGTTCTTTTTTCCATAATATTCTGGGCCTGGATTTTTCTGAACTTTTTTTTTCCCACATTAGTTTCTATAATAGAACATAACGTAAAATGATGAAACACAGGAAGGAATCTTCTTTTAAACAAAATTATCAGTGTTAAAAATAACAATCCTATTTTCCCTCAGTGTGCATTTTTTCTTGTAAAGGCTTTATTTAGTAGTCTTGCTCTTAGATATAGCCAGAGTGTCCAGTATTATTCAAGTGGCGTTTTATTTAGTTAGTTAAAACTTAATTTTCCTAAACGCTAATTTGCCTAGTGTGCCTTAAAGTCTTCATTTCGTGTTTTGGGCAGGGAATTCAAAGATTGGGGTGCTTTGAGGAGAAACTTGGACAGCCGCATCTGCACTGTTTCAATGCAAAGAAACAAATTAAAATTAGAATGGGATGGGAATGTTTTTATTAAATGTTTTTGCAGTGGAGATATGTTTCATGGAAATATCCTTGTTTTGATGACAGCGTTTCTCAGGGTCAGGGTGGAATTTCTAGTGAAAAAAGAGAAGAGGAGAATAACCTGGGTTGCTTTGGCAAGGGCATGCGCGGCTGCTCCGCATCCAGGTAGCCAGTCACTCCCAGGAATGGGCATTTCTTCCCATTCTCTCTTCCCTTTCAACTTGTACATTTGTTGTTTCTACTGAAAACACTGCTGGTTTTAGCAGCAGGCGAGACATACTGTGAAACAAAATACTGGCCTATGAAAAGTCCCTTTCGGTGTTCTTTATTCTGAAATACTGGTTCTCTCTGATATTTCAGAGTAAAGAAATAAAATTAGCTGGTTTACCGAACATTTTGTTGTAAATTTGCAGTTGATGGTACAGGAGGTAAAGAAATTTGTAGATTGTGTCTTCTGCTAGGTATACAGGTCCCTAAGGGCTGGGTATTCATTTTAAATATACATTCAAGTGAGAAACCTATACTTAGTTTTCAGTCCTGCTCAGTATATTCTTTAAGCTATATCCCACTGAATGTGTTTTCAGACCTCTCTGAAATAGTAAATTTTTTCTTTGAATTTTACATCATTGAAGTAGATTGATGAAGTAAAATGTAAATGACCTACAAAGGCGTCAACATTGAACTCCTGCAGAGCAGAAATGGATACTGTCAAAATACCTTCTCGATAATGTTTTGTGTTTATATACTGTGGCTATATTACATATATTGCATTTTTAATCCTGTGAAATACAAGTGAATTGTAATTCTAAATCTTCCTTTTAAATGCATTAGATTATTAATGCTGTTAAAGGAAATACCCACAAATGGAATTATTTCTGGAGGTTTTGTTTGCTTGCTTTAATCACTGAGAATCACTCATGCATTTGAAGTGAGTTTCTCTAACAGGGTACCAAGTCAAAATGACAGGCAGAACCTTCACCAAATGAAAACAACTTTTCTGTGTAGATGAAAAAGACTTTGCAAACATTTTGTGTCTAGTAATTGTAAGTAGTAATTCAATATTTGTTATTTAATGGCGATATTTTAATGAAAGCTGTAAGCCAATGTGCTTGAATACTGTATCTCTTCAGTTTCCATACATGCATGGGATGGAAAAAAGAAAACAGAGGTGGGTGGGGGTGGGGGAAAAAAAAAAAAAAAAAAAAAGGGAAAGAAATCCTGAGTGCATTAGAGTCCAGTAGCCGCAGCAGGGTGCAGGGCAGCCTGGTGTCCCGCACGGCACAGCCCTGCTCTGGAGAGCACCGCAGCCTGTTTTGGTTCTTCTGTAAAGCAGTAGTGTGACAGATTGAAGAATAAGTGCCTGTTATGCGGCAGAACGTGTTCAGGAAAGTGGTTAAAAGGGAGTGGAAGTGGAAAATGGGTCTTGAGATTGGCTGCCTGAGGACTAGGAACTGCGGCGCCGTGTTCAACACATGATCCGGAATGTTGCTTGTGACTTCGGGGGGTCGTGGTGAGGTCTGCTGCTTGAGAGAACAAGCCTTCACTCAAATTATTTGATAAAATGCTGGATAAATCTCTTGGTTTGCGCCTGTCCTCTAAGAAGGAGATATCGCTAAATTTCAATCCAGATTGTCATTTTCATTCTGGTTTTATTGCAGGTGTTCTGGTTATAACAGGGAGGACGTACTAATATATCCAGTGAACTATTATTTTTTTCCCCTCAGGATGTGTTGGGGTTTTATTTCTCTCTCTGAACCTACTTTTAAAATGTTCTTGTGCAATTTGGAGGTTGCGTGACCTCATGCCAGGAAAAGCAGAGTGGCCGAAATGGCACAAGAGCATGGCAGGTCGTGCCAGACATGCCTTGTCTGTATATTGAGCTAAACCCGTAGCGCTGGTGATGTTCATTGTCCCAGAAATCAAGAGAATGCCACAAGCAATGTGTGTGGCCTTATTTTTGGTAGGGGAAAGAAGCTGCTGATTAATGTCTTCTTACAAAGCAGCTGTCCGCAAATCAAGAAACCAGGTGCGAGTCCTGACCGTAGGTGTGTTTCAGAGGCAGTTGTGGATTAATCCTGCCTAATGGGAGAGAGGCGCAGAAAGGAGAAAGGGAAAATTATAGGCTTGCTTGTCCCTCGCTGTTGAAAACACAGCAGCCCTTGAAAGGCCTGGCTGCGGGCTTGAGTCAGCTCACCAATGCTCTCAGCGTGCTTGTGGTTCGAGTATGTGATATAAGTAGCGTAGAGTGGTTTTGTTGCTATGGGAAAAGTGCTAAAAAAGGCTGTATCTCTTGTAGAGCTCAGATCCTTTGGGTATTTAATCTACAATTTCTGCTAAGGACACTCAGAATTATACCTCTGATTCTAAATTGCTTAAATGTTGAAACATATGGTCTTGTGTGCTGTTCACTAGGAAACAACTGTCTGTATCCAAGCTGCCAAATTCACATAAACTCCGACTGTCAAAATGGGGAATCTGTAGCAGCTCAGCAGAACTTTAAAAAAGTGGTTTTACTAAAAAGCAAACCTGACGTATAGAAAAATGCTAATTAAACTAGGGCCATATATCAGTAACAGATAATTAAATGTTAATAGCTGAGAAGTTTTTCAATTAAAAATGAACTGTTTGTGTCCTCTTGATTTCTTCTGGGGGCCAGGTTCGTGTAGCTGTCATTTGTTGAGTTCTCTGCTACAGTAATCATTTTAATAAAATGCAATTATCTGCATAATTAATTTCTTTGACTGTTCTGCTGTGTCCTTCTTTTGCAGAGGCCAGAATGTCAAAGATCAAGTAGACTGGGGAAAATAAAAAATTCATATTGTGAAAGGATATAAAAAAATACTTGGAATTTCAATGCATTGGCTTCTATTTATCTCAAATGTCAAGGGCAGTGTAAAATGTATTTTTAAAATGTGTTTTTGTATGGTTTGAGCCCATTCTTGGCGTAGTTGCGAATCTAGAGGGGCCATTGTTCTTTGAGAGAGTTTGAGGGGGTTTCTTTGTACAAAGTGACAAAAAGAAGACTTGGAGTACTGGGCTGCCATTGTTCCTGTGCGGCGCTGTAAAATTTGATTTGAAATTAGGACCTCAGGGCAAGCTCTTCAATAGCCAGTTTTTATTTTCTGCCAGCATTTTAATCACTCTTGGGCTTAAAGTGGATGACCAACATAATGCCTCTATGTTTAATAGAACAGTTCATATCTTGAAGGCCAGTTAACTGAATTCAGGGATCTGTCATCTGCCCAACATTAGTCTTTTCTGTTTCCTGTCTATTTATGAAGATAGCTCTCCATTCCAGCCAGTGCTCAAAGAGCAGCAGCTCTTTCTTTTTCTTTCTTTCTTTCTATCTTTGTTTCTTCTTTTATTTCTTTCTGGTTTTCTATCTTCCCCCCGCCTCTGAATTTCTTCAATGTACCAACATCTCTGTCAGTGATCTCTTAAAGGAGGCAGGCAGCGATGCTGCTGTGCAGACATGCAGATGCGAGCGCTGGCTGGAGCATCAGATTGTATTAATGCAACTGCTGAATTTCACCAGATGGGGTGAGGAGGAAGGGACAGATGGAAGAATCAGATTTCGCGGTGAAACGGGATGACGGGAAGGGAAAAGGGATATGCTGGCCTAAGCCTCATGCAGCTCATTGGGGTTCACAGGGCAGAGATGTGTGAGCAGGGAAATAAGGGAATAAATGTTGGAGGTTTTAAAGAGGTGGTGCCAGAGTCATGTGTTGTGCTTGGGAGATTTGCAGAACGGTGCAACAGCAGCGTGTTTTAGTCAAATTGCCAGCAGTTTAGTGTGTTTGGATTATTCGAACATGCGGGATGTGTTCATACTGGTTGCAGGTGGTCCATGGCGCTGTGTGCTGGGAGGCTGCAGGCTCACAGCCTGGCTGTCGGCTGCACAGCTCGTGGTGCAGCTCTGGATGTTTGAGGGTCTGTAGGAGCCGGTGTATGCTGATGTGCTCATGCAAGAGAGGACAAAGTCAGAGATGTACTTGGGGTTTAAAGGCAGAGTAAATTGAAGATAGCAAATGAGGTTTACTGGTTAGAATGTAGCTGCTCTGGGAGTCGCCGTTCCTCCAGCGCTGCTCGACCAGAGGTCCTTGTGCCCAGCTGGCGTCCTGCCTCACACGTGCATCTGAGCACGCTGCAGCAGTGGGTCCTGCAAAGGGAGGGCTGGCCTGGTCTGGGGCATCAGGCGGGAGTTTGCTGCGGGGTCAAGATGATTATAAGCAAAGGTGACTTTCCAGGAGGTAGCAGTACAGTCCAAATCACACTTTTCTGAAAAACGACACAAGGATTGCAATGGATGTTCATTCAAAATTTGGGTTGTGTACACTTGGCTTTCTGCCTGCCAGCCGGTATCCCTGCCCTCTGTTGAGATTGCTGTCATGAGTGCTAATTATGACGGTAGCGGTAGGCATGATTAGGGTGGGGACTTAAACCACTAGCCTATTTCACATAGACCACTAACTAGTCATTAAGTGGTAATGACTTCTGATTCAGTTTGAACTGGTCAAAGGTGACACCAGTAGCTTAAAGTAGAAGGGAAAATGTATCATACCCCATTACTAATTACGATCTGTTACACATTAAAGTAAATTCCTAGCAAGCTTAAATTTGGTTTTAGTTTGCTCAAAATGAAACAACTTCACACACAGATTATGGTCTTCAGGAATCACTTCAGTCATGATCATCTGATCCCTTTGTTGTCTTTATTTGTATGTGATCAACAGGATCTAGGTTGTGTTCAACACTTGTGCAGATGCCGAAGAAAAGTGGCTCACCAGAGCTGGAGAACTGTAAGAGGTTAACATATTCAACATCATCAAGCACAGCTTTTCATTCACTTTCAAATGGAGCTGTGTGGGTGGCTGCACAATGTGGGAAACTCTTTTCATTGAAGAATCTGAATATTTTGTAAGGAAGTGAATAGTTGCAAATAATCTTTTCTGTAACACTGAAATAAAGAACAAATGAGCTATTCTGAGAAAATACTGAAGCATTATTGTCTTCAGTCATTTAACAGAGCTATACAGAAAAAAATATTCCAAACTTGACAGATTCATATCCTAATCTTTTGCTCCTTCATCAGGAGACTGTGTAGTTTGTGTAGCTACTACCAGTTAAAGCAGAATGAGTTAAAGGAGTAAGTTTGCCTCAGCATTGCATGGAAGTAAACATCTTGGGAAATACAACTCAATTCCTTAAATTATAAGCGTCAGGTAGAGCTACAGTGGTCAACCTATGGCCTGTGGACTGGACACGTCCTTCAAAACAGCAGCCCACACATGCCAGCCCTTGGCCGTCTGTGGCGGAGCGGCTGCTAGCCACCTGCTTGTCCATGGCCCCGCAGCTCTTCCTCACCATGAGTCTTTTTATGCCATATTAGAATGAAACAAGAAATTTGTTCTGTTTTGGTAGTCTCTCGTCATCCTGCCATCACCTGCTGGAGATGCAGTGGAGATCTTTATGAAAAATAAAACTAAAAAAAATCCAATGTAGTGGCTACAGGAGGAGTTCCCATGCAACTTCCTCTCTTAAAAGTAATTTTACTTTCAAGTTTCGGCCACAAGACGTAGTAAGACCCTTCTGCAGAGGGGGCGAGCAGCACACCTGGCCCTGCAGCTCTCTGAAACGCGGCTGCTGGGGACGGAGCCTCCCAATCGCATCCCCCATTCCCTCTGGAAGAGCGACAGGAATGATGTGATGTCAGAATGAAATCTGATTTCATTATTTTATTGAGGCAAAGGAGTTTTTCCCTGCCTTACCGATTAACCATGTTACTGTCTGTGGGGTTTAAAGGATGGGGCCAGGCTGCAGGACTCCCCGAGTCGTCACCCACAGCCCTGGTTTCTTGTATTTCCATCCGTGATACTTGGCAGCGATGCTGCAGGGACATTGGGATATCCACCAGGAAGGTGGTACTTTCCCTGCAGTCTGCAAAGGTGAAACACTGCAGAAATTCAGGGCAGCCGCCACAGCCCCGTGTGCATCTGTATTCCCCTGTAGGTGGAACTTAGACTAAGTATGGAGCATCTCCAAGGCAAGCCTGAGTAGGTCAGCATTAGCCTTAACTAAACATGATTAACTTTATCCATCTCCTGGTGTATTTCTTTCCAATCCACTCCAGCTCTTGATTTAATTTTCCTTGTATGTAAACTCAAAGATTTAGCTTCATTAGAATGATTGCAGGGATTCACTGCATATGGCCTGCTGCCTTCTTGATCCCTCCAGGGTTTTCCTACCAAACCCTTCGGTGTGGGGGGGGCAGAATTTGAGAAGTTGATGACAGCAGGGCATGAAAGAGCTGTCATGAAAAAGTTGCTTGGAGAGGAAATCTGGTAGGTGTCCTGCTTGGAAAAATGAGCAGCAGGTGAGGTCAGGTAGGGGAGGAGAGAAGCTGGCCCTGGGACTCTGGCCCCGATGCTGGGGCTGCTCCCGGGTCAGCACAGGGTCCACTGAGATTCAGGCTAGGTGAGGCTTCTGCCTGTTTCCCTGAGCATCATGTATTTTAGGTGATCAGTAGATTTTAATTAGAAAAAAAATAGTTAAAATTAATTGTAAAATTATTTTGGAGAGATTTTGTAAAAAAAAAAGTAATATATGCAGTTGTTCTAAATTACCTGCTTTGCATGTCTGCAGGAGCATGTCCTGTGCTACCTGAGCCTTTGTTTGGTTTTGACTTTTACAACAAGTTCAAAAACCAGCTGCAATTTTTTTCAAGTTTTAGGAGATTAATATTGTATAGGCCATTTTAGCCACCATTTTAAACTCATTTTCTTATCAAAAAAAGGACTTCTGGCTTTTTCCACAATATTAGATCTATCATATCAGAGTACTTTATTGAATATTTTATTGACCGTCTGCTTGCCCTGTGCTAACCTGCCTGACATCCCAAGTTTCTCTCTGTCTCTGGAGATGCGATGTCAGCTCTTGTTAAGCAGCTGAGCGTGAATTTTCCCTTCATATTTCCTGTGAAGAAACTCCCTCCCAGCAGGCAGACACCGGGCGCTGGTGCATCGCTGGGACGCCCAGAGCTGGAGCCAGACGCAGGCGGGGCTGAGGTGGTCTCGGCGAGGGGGTGCTGTACAGCACGGGGGGATTCCCACAGGGGCTGGCATCAGCATTTTGTATAACTGTGCTTTACACAAATGTAAAGGTATTGAAGAGGAAAATTTCTTCCCCTGGCAAGTTAATTACTTCTCATAGAGGGAAAGCTCGAAGCAAAAGTGAGGAGGAAAGTACATCATCTGCTCAAATTAAGCAATCTATCCAGGAATGCGGATTTGATTTACCAAGCAGTTGCAGTTACAAGTGCATTTTAATTGTTTCAGTTCCTTTTCCAAAATTCAATATCTGTTATTAATATTTCATTTTACTCTCTGTATGACTACTTTTTGTAAAATTTGAATTCTGTATTTTCTTCCTTTCTAGTAAAACAGCAGATTGTTTTGTGTCACCCTATGGTTTTATGGCCATATAAACACTTGGCTTGCAGAGTCTGCTCTTGGTGGCTGTTGGTTTTGAGAGCTCTGCACTGAGCCTGACTCCCTCTCAGTGATATGCCCGTGGTTTTTGCTGTGCTATGTGACATTTACTAAATAATTTTAATATGAAGTAGGTATAAATCTTTCATAATTCTGTAGTTGGCATGGTTAACGTAGTGGACAATTTCGTGCCCTCCTTCGTATGTAGTGACTGGCAGGCTAATTACGGTGTTGCTTAGCAAGTGTTCAGGGGAAGAAAAAAGGGAATTTTATTCAAACCCATAAAATATTTTGGGCTACCTTTGACAGTGTGTTATTTCAAAATACTGCAGGTTTGAACAGACTCTCAAAATAATTAGAAAATGTATTTTCCTTCAAGAAACACAGGTTTGCACCAGAGCCTACCATAGGACAGCTTTTGAATAGTAACTTTACCTGAGCTCTGTTATCGTGAAAGAACCCTCCGAAAGAAAGCAAATTTGAGAGAACAGATCGTTGCTTTGTGGTTTTAGGTGTGTTTCCATTGTTGTGCAGTTGAAGAGACGAACAGAGTTGGTTCAGATTATATCGCTGTGACTCCACTGTATGACAGGCCTACATTCACAGCAATGTGTCTCTAACTCAAAATGCAGTAAGAAGGGGAGAAATTTCATTTTCTTATTGTGGTTATGGAGGACTGTGGGGAAGTGGGTCTACAGGGTGCAGTCCTTGGGACATGTACTAGTTAGCTTTGGGTTTTTAATGCCTGCCTTTTTTTTCTTTTTTTTTTTTCCAAACTTGGTGTCAGATGTTGTAGGTTAATTTATTTTCCTATTAGTTTTTGCTAATGATACTAAAACCCTTTTTTAAAAGCTTGCCTAATTAATGATCTTTTTGCTCACAAACAAAAACTATATTGTCTTTGAGAAGTGCCTGAGTATTTTAAAACAACGGGCTGTTGGTAGGTTTTATTGTCTCATGAATTTAGGGTCAACACACCTATTATTTGCCAGAGTTAATTTGTGCTGGGTTATTGACTGTCTGGGTTGTTAGGGATATCTGACTCTTGTAAAAGTTACACTCATCTCAAATTGTTGTAATTTTATTCTTTGTGCTCTAATTGCATGGTGCCACAATATTTAGCTCATAAAAGAAGGGGAAACAGTTGCACAAAGGCAGGTATTTAACTTCAGGCTCGTGAGAGCCGGGGAAGTAAGACTGTTATTACTCTTTACGTTCCTTCTTTCTGACACTGAATGGTTTTAATTTTCCTTTGGATAAGGAGAGGGAACAGACAGCTTTCTAAAATCTGAAGATGTGTGAAAATGTACAAGATACTTTGGATTTTCAAGAGTGTCTAATTGGGCTTTTCAGATGGCTGCGAACCAAGTTCAGCACTCGCCTACCAAGGTGAAGTCAGGCCAGTTGCAACGAGCTCAGCAGCAGTGAAATAATGCGGCTAACACCAACTCCCCGTAGAAAAACTGAAGAGCATAGCTTCATGTATAACTCTTGGTACGTCAAGGTGAAAATATACCACTCGGACTCTCCAAACTGGAAGCACAGCAGAAAGTAAAACTAGCAGCTGCGTTTAAAAATTTCATAAGAAGCCATCCCTTCTGTGTTTACAATTCAGAAATAAATTGCAGACCTGTAGAATCATTACTTCTTCTGTTTTTCCAATTGTTCGCTTCCATCACAAATCTGAGCCATATGTCCTTGGGGGGTAAAATGCTGGCTGAACTAAAATATAGTCCTTCCCTGTGAACCAGCCTTCAAATGTGTGATGGCAAGCTACAAGGCTCTTGCTGTGTCATGCCATCCAAACTTCAGTCAATGAGCAGAATCCAAATTTGCACCAGTAGGTCATGACCGGTAATGCGGGGATTGGAAAATACCCAGTTATTCTGCAGGGTGTACTGGGACATCGTGTGTTCCTGCATAGGAGGTTCAGGAGAGTGGTGAGCTTGGTCATGCTTCCTGGTATTTTCCTGGTCAGATACTTTTATATGCCCCAAGATATTATTACTGCTTTGGGTGAAAGTAATGTATTTCTAGAAATAACCTTTGCCTTGTTCTAGGCTGATAGAAACAATTAAAGATTAGTCCTGAGCATGCTGGATCTTCTGCAGATCCAGGGTATGCTTGACAGAAGTTTGTTCTGTAAGACAGTTAGTACAGTCACTTCGGATTAAGAATAGACAGCTATTCTGACCTCTAAACCCAGGACTGTTGAGCAGATGACAGTCTTAATTCTTTGCTTCATTTCGAGTGAGCTCTGTCTTTTGGCTCTCTGCAGTGGATATTTATTGTATAAAAAGGGGGAAGCATCTGATACTGGTTTAAGATGATGAGCCTGGGACTTTCACTGACTGCTGTAGCGATTCTGAGGACAGCAAGAAACAAAAGCAGCTAACGATTATCTTCCATTTAGCCGAGATGCACACAAATGCTGTCATGGCTGCTTTATAAATAACTACCCCAGTCCTCCCCCAATTATTTTTACTAGTCTTTAGTGGGTGTATAGCTTTTAATACTGGAAAACCGAAAGCTGGCTCAGTTTGTTTTCTCATGAAATTGTAGCCAGGGCAGTAAATTCATAGCTAAGTGCTTACTCATTGGCTACTGTATTATAAATAACTCTTCACCTTGGCCCTGTTTCTCCAGCCATTATTCACCGTGAGTAGCACTTACTCGTGAGCAGGGAGTAGCAGAGAAGTAAATGATTCTGCTATCATTACTCACAGTTTTAGTACCCTGGCATGTCAGGAGGTCTGTTTGCAAATGAGGCACCGCTCTACTGGAAGAGAAGTAGCAAAGTTTTCTTGCCTGGTAGGACTATATGGGCAAAAACTACCCCAAGGAATGGCTACTGTGTCGGTGCTTTCGAAAATCGAAGCAGAGACGAGTGGGGAGGAACTGCAGGTATAGATACGGGACGTTTGGAAGTGTATGTGCCTGAAAGTGTTGCTGTGGTTTGTCCTTGGGCTCTGTCAGAAGCGCAAAGCCAGGGAGCAGATTACGAGCACTGATGGGAGAGCCATCGCCTCGTTCCTCCTGCTTTCTCCTTGCCATTACGCTGCTTTGCTTTCAAAGTGTAAATTAATTTAAAGGTTCAAAGCTTTCGGGAAAGATTCCAGACCAAAGGTCGTCTTTTCTGGGTGGTTTATTGGCTGTCCTGTGTTTGCCCACATCTCTAGTGTTTACCAGCTGAGGGAGTTTATGAAATTTTGATGTAGGAATTAGGTTGTTGCTCATCTTGTACCTTCTTGCTCGTATTATTGACAGTACCACTGAACTGCTCGAGGCAGATAGTATCTCGGTGATCGCTGTGCTATTTCAGCTCTCCACTGCTGACAACATCAGAAGTGTTTTAACAGGGTTTTAATGGGCAGCCTCTGTAGCTCCTTGGAGGGTTGCAAATAGCTGCCGTGAAAAACCTTTTCTGCCGCTCTGAGCTGACATGCCCTCCTTTTCTCATCCAGCTGCTGCTTGTTTATGTGGCTGCAGCACTGTTGACAAGCTCTTCTTATTTGGGCCTGGGCGCTGTGGAGACCATGCAAATTAAGCAAGTTGCTGCATCTTTCGGGTGAGCTGTGAAGAATAACAACACGGTTGCGAAACCGCTGGGAAGAGCGGCAGGATGAGATGGTAACCCAAACTGTGTTCAGCAATCCCCTCTTCGCCTCTCTTAGCGCTTTCAAAGGGTAATCGTACAAGTTAAGCTAAAGTACTATACAGAGCTAGCTTCTCTGTTTTGTTGCTCACAGCAGATTTCCAGTGAAGCCCCAGAGCAAGTTAATGATTTTGAAGAAAACAACCTTTATTTTTTAGCAGAAAACACAAAAAAAAGGATAAATAAATCACTACTCCTCAAGACAAAGCATTAATTTGATAGCAGCAGTTTCTAGCTGACTGGTTGCCTTGCTCTGCTTGTTACCAGAAATGAGGCTCTGAGCACAGCTTTCTTTGCGCTGTGTAAAAGCTTTCTCGTCCCCGTTTTGCTTAATATAACTATAATGTGCCCTTTATCACACTTCAACTTGAGCAATCCCGGTTTAGAAATAGTGCATAATACCCATGGGAAAAAGCGCTAGAAACGTACTTTATAAAAAACATACAGGCGGAGCTCAAAAGATCCACTGACATGTAAATTTAATTAAAAAATTATAGGTTTTCAATGAGGGCTTGTGTCTTCAATTTACCAGTTTCCATGACTTCTTCAGAAAAAGTGTTTCTTTTTGCATTCTTGGTGGAAAACACACTGAAGGGTATTACAGTCCCCCAGAAAAGTGACTTTTTTTTTCCCCCCTGTGTCACAGGGAAAAAAAAATTACCCAAAATTTGTACACTTGAAAAAGAAGTAAGAAAAATACCCACTTTCCTGTTTTGTTTTATTTCTATCCTTTTGGACAAAAAGTTAAACTTTCCTGTAGCCAGCCTTGCATGGAAAAGCATGTCCTAACTGTGTGACTAAGCCTCCTTTTCATTGCATGTGCAAATTTCAGGTATTTCAGATCTTTCCATGAGGCGTCTGAGATTGGATGAAGGAGCTGAAGCGGCGAGTGGGCAAGCAGGAGGGTGGCCAATGGCCAGAGGAAGGAGCAGGCTATAAATAGGGCTCATTATATAAAGTATCGCTGTTCAAAGAGGATTCTGGCTTCAATAAGAGAATCTCAAAGTTTGCTTGAAAATCTTAAGAATTGCTCCATCTGCTGCATGTTTCAAGGAAGAAATCCCCAGCAAGGCAAGGCCACTGTGCTTGGTGTGAAGAGCAGCCCCGGACGGCCGTTTGCTCGCACCGATGTGCTCAGTGCGGAGATTCTCCTCTAAAATCCTAAGTGAAAAGTAAAACGTGAATCTCTTGGCTACTAAAACTTAAAAAGGGAAACCTAAAGATCTTTGAAGCATGCCAGGATTAGATGCTCTTCTGAACTCGGTTCTTCTATCTACTCTTCTTCCAGCAAACCCCATCAGAAGCTAAACTCCTTAAATATCAGTATATTTTAAAAGCTACTTTGCTTAGTACCCGTTATTTCAGTTTTTAGTGCAGTAAAGGCAGTGGCTTTTGTGGTGCTTCATTAAGTCCAAAGCAGCCGTGCAAAGGAGCAGATCCATAGGTTAAGGGAGAGAACCTCCCCCCTTGTTCTGGAATTCCAGCCCCTCTGTAAGCGGAGGAGCTGTTTCACACTTCTTTCTGCCTTCAAGCTGGTGGGTCCTTGTGTGAGTTGCAGCACTGAAAACCACTGTGGTTTTTGTTTCTCTAACTTAATTAATAAAAATAATTCATCAGTAGCTCTGATGCCTTTCAGAGTGGTTTTTCCCTGAGTCAGCTTACTGGGGAAGGAGGTTCATTATAAATTATAATTAGAAGAAGGAAAAAAATAGGCAGAGTAAAGCCTCTGATGTGGTGGACTTCTCGTGACGTTACCGTCTCAGCCTAGTTAATATGAAGAAGCTTGTAGCCAAAATGCTGTAATCTAGTTTATATGTATTGTTCAATGTATGAAATGAAAAAGAGTGTTTAAAGTGTTTTATGAGCAAGACCAGAACTTTCTTGGGGATTATCAGGTTTAAATTCCAGAAGTTATTATCAAAACAAGTTTCTGAGATGTGCTCACCTCATATTTGGAATTACAGAATTAGCAATATTTGTCTGAGAGCACGCCTCAAGTGAGAGAGCTCTAGAATCAGCTATATGTATGTTTGTGTGACGTTTTCTACGCTCCGTATGTTATATATCTATATAGCTTATACCACTGCTGGGTTAGATGCATAAATACCAGCTTGTTACTGACCTGTGAAAGTCTTCCAGAGGCTTGGTGTACCTGCGGTGTCACCAGCTCCGGAGCCACTAACAAGAGCTGAGTGTCCTTATCCCTCTGCATGCCTCCCTGCCTGCCGTCCTGCCAGGGCCAGTGACTTGTCAGGCAGCCGTGGTGCGCGGCGAGGTGATGCTGATGCTGGGTGGT
Source organism: Falco biarmicus (assembly GCF_023638135.1). NCBI lineage: Eukaryota > Metazoa > Chordata > Aves > Falconiformes > Falconidae > Falco > Falco biarmicus. The sequence goes on from NC_079288.1 coordinate 17,030,683, forward strand.
GTTCCTTTCTGTTGGGTTTCATCTTGAGTAAGGGAGGAAAAGGGAGCGAGTGCCGGTGTACATTTGTTATTATGCATATTGTTTGTCACCTTTGTTGGTTCAGTTGATGCTTTGAAGTTAGTCTTGCATTAGTGTCGTGCCTGAGGCAAAATTGTTTACTGCTTCACTGTTCATGTTATTTCTCTTGCTTTTATGTTCACTTCTATTTCATAGTTTTGCTCTGCCAATTTGAATATAATTGTATGCAACTTTGCTTTTGGTTTTATCCTGTAACTTTTTCTTATGGGAGCCATCCTTTACCACGCTACAACAGTTGTGTGAATAAAAGGCATCGGACTAACCTTGTTATTACAGAGTTTCCTGTTACAAAAACTTAATATTTTTAATCTTGTTTCTTAACATGTTGTGAACAAGGTCAAAACCAATTGGAAATCGGGCCACATTCATTCAAAAGGGCTAATTGGATGTTGTTATGCATCTTCTCTGGGTGCATGTTGTGCTTTCAGTAGATACGTAACGATCTGCCCACCCAAGCAGGTTCGGGCTTTAGCAAGATCCATACAGAGATATTTAAAAGGTGACCGCATCACTGCAGCTCTCTGTTTCAACATCATGGAACAGAAAACAGTGTACAATTGCACGAGTTTCATCACTACTTGAATTCTTTCTGCCTCCTTTCCTTTATTTCCCTCTAGCTCATGAGGAGGGGGGTACCTCAGGCTCCCCCAAGCCCTCGGACCCGGCTTTGACCCCTGCAAGACCAGAAGGCGGTGGGGGAGGCAGGGCAGGGGGCCCCTGCCGCTGTCCCAGGCTCAGCAGAAGATTTCAGCTGCCAGTTGCTGTTTACTGTTGCTCTGTCAGGATGGGCAGGATGTGGCTGTAAAACAAATACATTTTTATCCTGCATGTCTAAGGATGGGCAAGGTACTGTATAGCCAGTAAAAGGCACTTCCTTGCCTCAGGGTTGAAGAGTTGCCCTAATCTAGACCCTCTGTGTAACTATAGGTTAATTCATCTAAAATAATTTTGAAAATTTCCTTTACATAGCATGTGCTTTTTCAGCACATGAAGCAAATGTAAGTTGCAGGGCCTTAATTAAAAAAACAGTAAAAGAAAATCTCTGTCATGCTTCCCTGCGGGGCCTCGTGCATTTAGCTGAGATTCACGTGTGTCCTGGAGCATCTCCTGCATCCACCATGCAGTCAGGGACTGTCCTGGCACAGCACCCATCACCCATAGCATAGGGTGCCCAGGCGAAGGCCATGCACTGCCAGAAGAAAGCTGAGATGCTGGTTCGTGCTTTGTAACAGCCATTTGTATGTATAGGCTGGTTCTGAAGGGTATTAGATGTATAAAATATGTTTAAATGATGTATTTGACTCTTAAAGTCGCTCTGCTGTTAATGTGCTTTGAAGAGTTTTCATCACGATGTGCTTGGGTAGGAACAGACTTGTGGAAAAGCTTAGGGAAGTTGAAATTTGGGATGCGGGGTGGACTGGAGCTGCTTCCGCTGGGTGTTGCGGCAGGAGGCTGGGCTGGAGCGTGGCTGTGGGATGCCCCTGCCTGCCATGGCTGTGTCACTTCGCTTGTGGCTGCTTTGCCTCCAACTAGAGCACGCCCTGTGGCAGTCGGGTATAGAATACAGGTGTTGGCATACCTGATTTTGGATGCTTCTGGCTTGGAGAGGAGAGGCTGTGCCTGCTCGTGGCTCCGGCCGTCTCTGAGCAGGCTCCTGGGGAAGCCTCTGCCACTGCCTCGTATCCTTCAGGGGCTGGAGGGAAGGCGACTCATCCTGCAAATATCTGTAGTCACATGCTGCAGAGCTTTTAGGCAAATTTTGTTTAAGCAACTGTCGGATGAAAAGTATCAAAGCTCAGTTTTGTTCCTGTAAATCTCGGAATATTCGTCATAGGTTAAGGAGGATGAAAGCAGTCATGTGTAGCAAAGCCACACTGCTGGGCTCTTGTGTTCAGGAATTTAGAGGGAAATGAGTATTGTCTCCCTTTCATTTACTTTCATTACTGTGTCTTCCTTTTATTTCCATGTGCTGAGGTCTGGCAGTCTCGGAACTGGCCAGATCATTTCTAAAATGCAGTATTGACCCTATGCCACTTATTACCAGTCTGCATCCTCAGCGACAGAATTGATTCGGTTGGTGCTGCTGCACTTTTAATGTTACCTTTTATGTTCATGTTTGTTCCAACAGAGTGGCCACTAGCACAGACGACTTGAACTTGTATCACCCGCAAACTGACAACGCTGGAGCCACCAGTTTGTCATTATCCCTACTAGCGTATCTGATTTAATTTTGCGACAGTGGATTAATTCTTAAAATTGCAGTGCTTTTTGCTCGTTAATGGTCAGCAAATGATTCTGGGGGGTGGGGGAATGGAATTCATCAGTTTTGTAGTCGTTTTAATTCTTCTAGTTTTAAGTTGTTCTATAAATATGTCTTTATGGATGTAGTTTTACTAGCTTAAAAACATCTAATTGAAAACAGTTGCTTAAATCTCTTTGGATCAAGGAGGCAGTAATAAGCAAAGAGAGTATCTTATCCCTACAATCCAGAAACGCTTAGTGGCTGGTATACTCGGTGCATGAGTAATCAGCTTCTTGTTTCATCTAAAAACCTTAGCTCTTTTGGTGTGATTTAGTACTTCACCAGCGGCATGGTTTTTCTTGTCTGTAAGATTATCAACTAGTGAAACAAAATATAAACTGAAATGGCATAACATGAAAGAATGGTTTTAAAAATATTTAATTCATTTATGCTGTCTTGTTGTGTGTATAATGTGTTCTAGAATGTCACTGGGCTTCTGGAAAAAAAAAACCATTAGATTTGTCTTCTTGCAAATTAATGTTTTGTTGCACATTATGTAATGTTATTCTTATGACTTAACATTTGCATCAGGCAGGACTGATCTCTGCTATTTTGTAAGGTACCCGGCAGATGAACCCGTAGTGCGTAGATGAGATCAGCCTGTGCGTTTACCTATTGATGCTGCTTGTGATTCCCAAACCAATGAGCTCCGAGGGATAAAAACTCGGCTGTGCATACCTTTGTTTTCTGAAACAGCTAAATTCTGTGGGTCTGGGTTTGGTGAGGGGGTGGTTGCTTTGATTTGGGCTTGGTTCCTTGTCCTGCTTTTTGTGTAATGTCAGAAATGTGGGTCCTTTCTAGCTTACAAGATCTAATGACTGCAGATCCCATGCACAATAGTGAGATACTTTATTTGCAACACTCTAGGTTATGTTGGTAATACATGTAAACAAAAATTAGTGATGACCACTGTGGAGTTTGGCCTGTTTTTTAAAGGCTTATACCTGCATCCCTCTGGCCTGAAATGTGGTACGGTTTTCCAAAGCGATCCTCAAAAAGCGCTCTATCAAACCTCAGAAGTCTATAAATGATACGTGGCTCATTTCCAAGCCAGGAAGCAAGGAAAAGAAAGCCAGTCTGTGCTGGTGGAGAGGGAATGCAAAACCACAAGTCTTACTTCCTACTTGCATGAAGAAAACCAGGTTAACTTACACAATCTTTGCTGATCATTTCTTTGAACACCTGTGTTCATTCAAATGGCTGGGACTGTTCACATGGTCAGTTACAACATCTCATTAAGAGTTACAATTAATGGAGATGGTAGTTTCATAAATGGCAAGTACACATTTAACTGCCCAAGGTTGCATGCATCTTATTCCTAGAACAGGCAAGCTGTGACATGAACTTGCACGGGAAAACTGCAACACTCGGAAAGTTTTGTCATTTTCTTTATTCGTTTCATTTCTAAATTTCAAATAATTTCATACAGATTTATTAATCTGAAGTATTAAAAACTTGTGGTAGCATTGTGTCTCAGAGCACAGTTTGGGCAGGCTGCCTTCCCATAATATGAAGGAGCACACACTTGTGCAGCTACAGCATCCTATTCTTTGTTCAGGACTTAAAACACAGTGAGGGTTCAACCCCTGAAATTCTTTTTCCAAGTCTCTTTGAGAAGCAAATAGCACTTCACACAAGCCCATTGTTAAAAATCACTTGCTGTTTGGTAGTTTAAGAAATGCTTAAGTGTATTCTGTCAATCTAAAAGCCATCCGTTGCAAAAAATCGTCAGACATCCTTTTTTCTTGTACATTTGTGTCATCTGTGAATCAGAAGCATTTTATGTACCAAGGGCAATGTGCTTTGCTTTTGGAATTCCTGAGTTTCACTAAAACCCTGGGGCATGGTTCAGGAGACCTGAGGTGACCTGTAAATGGGAGCTGCTGTGTCCCTTTGCTGCTTAGCAAGATCATTTTAAAGAGAAACTGAAATACAGTTCCAGATACAATATAATAACATTTTAATCCAAAGAGAAAAACAGTAGGGATTTTTATACTAGTTGACCTCTTGAAAGCACATTCAGATGTTAATTCTTTCTCATAATGGAGATGGGCAGTTTCCTCATTTGTAAGTGATGAATCTGAGACAGGAGAGAAAAAAAAAAAAAAAAAAGTGGTTTTCCTGAACCCGAAGAGACTCCTTATGCAAGCAGGATGAAAGCTGAAGGGTTCCCATGCAGGCACAGGGCTAGGGGTGCTGAGCGCTCTCGGCAGGCAGGGCAGGTGTAGGAGCAAGTTGGTAGCTCTTTTGCAGATTGTTTTGCTTATGATAATGCGCTGTCTGGTCTGTGCACCGGCCTCCTGGACTTCAAATAAAGTCTTTGCTTTTCTCCTAAATCCCAGTGATGGAGTGTCTGTGAACACGCTGCCAGTCTGGACAGCAGTGAGAAATGCGCTGGCTGTGCGTGTGCCCGGCAGGAAGGTCTGTGCCGTGTCCGAGCGTGGGCTGCCGCCGTGCCGAGGCTTGTTCTTCGGTCTTCCCAGCCTTCCTGCGGGATCTCTCCTTTTGGTTTAAGGCAGCTTACAATTAATTAACGATCTTTATGGGCATTGCCTTGAAGTTGGAATAATTTTACAATCTAAATGATCTGAACCTCTCCTGTAGAGGAGACCTGAGCCTCTTCCCTCGCTGCCTCTGCGTGGGGGGGGAGGAGGTGGGACCCCCTGCGCTGCGAGGGGGGGCTGTGGGGAGCACCGCGTCCCCGGGGCTGCCTGACACCCAGCGCGGCTGCTGCAGGGGAAGTTGTCTTCCTTGCAGGGGAAAATGCAAAGGCTGGTGTTACTGCGCTGTTTCTGGTTATGTTTTTGATTTCGGAATGGCGGAGGAGATGGCAAGAGTTTTGTCCTTTGCATGAGTCAAGTTCAAACCTGGAGTTCTGGGTCAAGATGGTGATGCCTCTGAAGGACAGACAGACTTCAAATTCTTTAGGGGAAGGTGTACAGCCCACGTGCGAGTAAAATACCCAGCACCAAGTTTTAGGTTAGCAGCCAGGCCAGCCAACATATCCACCATCTGCCTTGTACAGAGGGGAGCAGATCCCCAAGGGCCTGGGCAGCTCCAGAAGTCATCTGCACCCACACAGAGACACGGATGGGTCCTCTGTGCCAGAGTGAATCCTGCAGGATCTCCGTGTGGCCCCTGCTGCTGACTGGAGTCTTCTGCAGCGAGGTGGCACATCTGTGACAGGGGCTGTGCTGTGAGCCCGGCACTGCCCCTGCTCCCCAGGGCTGAAGCAAGTGTTGCTTTTCATACTGGAAGGTGCAGCTGTGTCTCCTGGGGGTTGGGAACGCGGGGACCGTGGTATTCGAGGCAAATGATGCCGGGTTCCTCGCCAAACTCAGATATTTCTACTAGGTGCTGGGCTGCTACAGGTGTTCGTGAGGAGCCAGAGGGGATGGCAGGGCCCTTTGCTCTCTTAGCACACGCTGGGTAAGATTTGGCTGTAGAAAACTTAGGGCTGTTTGAAGAGAATATTCTAAAAAATACAATTAACTGCCCAGATGTTAGAACCCCAGTGATACAAATTCCACCCTCTGTGCTGGGCAGGGTGTAACATTGCAGGAGGCGGTTGGTGCGCGGCTGCCTGGTGCTGCTGGCCCTGCTGCGCGGCCCCGAAGTGCTGTGGGATGAAGGAGAAGGCTAAAAGGGACGTCAAAATAGCGACCCTGTGCTCTGGGTGCTGCTTTGGTGCCCCTCTCTTGTCACCTCTAGGTACTTCAGGTGGAAGAGCAGCAGAAGTGTTTCCCTGCTGATGGTGTGCTGAGCAGAGGGCTGCTGGTCGCTTGTGTTGCTAGTGTCAAATGCAAAATGAAGTTCTCCTATCAGTTGAGAATTTGGTGGAGTTTGCTTCCATTTGACAGTGTTTCCAGATGGAAAGGAGCAACTGTCTGTTTCTGTAGGGTGCAGTTTTCATTTACTTTAAATGGGTTTGAGTCTGGGGAGCGGGGCCCACTCCTTTGCTTTCAGTACCGTGAAGACAGATGTTATTTCACCAGATGATCCGGGAGCACTTTCTCATCCCGCAGTTTGGTTATAGGTGCGCGTCTTTTGAACAAAGACAAATTCCATTGGAAGTGTTACAAAGTTAGTTGCGCTTTTAGGTATTTAAATGATTCCTTATTTTTCTAGCACAGTAGGTTAGAAACGTGTTAAAGCTAGTGGTAAAGTAATTTATGAAGGGCAGATGGAGTTCAAAAGGTTCAAATATACAAGTTCAGTTCCAGCATCGTTTGGACCTTCACACCTCAGTGTCCCAACAGAGAAACTGGATACTGAGTTTTTACAGGTTTTACTGTAAAAACTGAGCCCTCCAGAACTTTTAGTAACTAATGGATTTTGCAGAAATGATTTGACTACCCTGGATGTCCATTAGCTGTTTTGCTTTTATGTCTTTGCTGGAAACCTAAATGGCTTTTTTTACTTGCACTTTTTATACTAGTTATATGTTTGCTAGAGATGTCTTTTGTATTACAGCAGCTGGTAGGAAAAAAGCGATGTACTCAAAAATTGTAGGAGCATTTAATCATAGTACAGCCTAACTAGAATTTAAACTGTGTGTTGTCAAGAAAGTTTCCATCTGTGGCATAGCAATCCAAAGCTGACTACGTGCAGTTTTAGTCTTCTGACTCTTGAATTCATTCTTTGTTGTGTGGCTTTGGTGGTGTTAAAATTCAATGCTCAGGAGTTACATTGTATTAAGTCTATAGTTCTCTCCTTTCCTTGCGTGCCCTACTTTATTACCAGCAATGGATTTTGAAATATCCTGAAAATCTGTTTTCCAATATGGGGATGGTTGATAAAATACCTTTCTTCCAAACAGGTATAGTTTCAGAAAGTTTGCTCTCTTATTTGTTGAGCTGTTAAGTACTTAGCAAAATTAATTCCCTGCAATATACTATTCCTGTTAGAAGTGCAAGTCTCTGATGGGCAACTCTCAAAAATACCTTGCTGATATAAAAGAACTTTTCATCCAGTTATGTTCATCGTTTCTCACTCCTACTGCTTCTCTCTATATTACATCAGGAACGAGAATGATTTTTGTACTCTAGTACCAAGAGCGACATATGCCAAATTCTGTATTGCATAACAGTGCAGAGTAAGAAAAAAAATCCATAAAAATCTATAGATTTTCAGGCACATGTGACAGTCCTGGAAATTTTACACTAGGAAAAGCTGGCTGGCACAAGAGCAGAGGAATGATAAACCCACTTCCATTTTGGAAGAGAGCGGGTAGGGTGGGTGTGTTTCTCCATGTCAGACAAGCACTTAGAAGGAAGGTAGCGCGTAGCTGGTATGGTTCACCACACAAGGGTTTTATTTTGTGGTGGAAAACCTAATCTTTCCAAGACCTTTTCTCTTGGGTATAAGTCTGAAGTCTGCTTTATATTGGGAGATTGGCATGAAATCCACAGCACTTAAGAGGATAAAGGCCTTTGTCTCCAAAATGTACGTTTTTTTGGAACTATAAAGGCAGTGGAACAAGAAATGGGTTTAGGTATATAATGTTGAGATCCAACCTTGTAATCCTTTTTCGAGTAAAAATATGTTATAGATCAATTTTATCGATTCATACTTTTTTCCCATGTGTTTTAGAAGATTCACTTAAAGAAGGGAAACCTTTCACATTTAGCTAATGATTCAAGAAGTAAAAAAAGGTGAATTATAAGGACCTACTCCAATTAGCCAGAATGACATCTTCTTCTGGTTCCTCTGTAGGCACCATTTGGTTTCTGGGAGAAGATGGGAGACTAACAACAACAACAACAAAAAGCAAGCAAACAAACAAAAAAAGAAAAACCAAAAAACCACCCAACATTTCTTTTACTGCTTTTGTCATTTTCACGGTCGCTTTAAAGGACCCCACAGCCTGTTCATACATTAGGAAATGGGGTAGCTCTTCAGCTTCAAGATACACTCGACAATATTTTGTGGGCTGTTGGGCTTGTTAAACAGTGTGCAACGTTTGAAGCCCTTCTGTCCCTCCTTGAAACGCTACAGAAAGATGGATAATAAGTTCAGGCAAAGCACAGGAACAAAACAGGGCAGGGTTAGGAAGGGAAGAACTGGGTGAGAAAAGAAGAGGTGATGCAGCGAGCTGTGGGCGGGGGGAAGGTGGCTCTGAGGAGAGACGTGTTCAGCTTTCCATTTACAGGCTATGGGGCAGAAGAAATAAAATCAAGAGGAGGAGGAGATGAAAGGAATGAAAAGACAAAAGACTTATTCAGTAAGTAAATTAGAAATTACATCAGATAAATAGATGAAAACAAGAGCAGATGCCTGACTAATGTAAGTTGTTCTGGCACCACTGACTTCAAATCAGTTTACACTAGCTCAGAACCTGAACAGACTGCCTAAGTGGAGACCAGAGACTAATTTTTTGATCTAGACTTCCTTGCTTTGCATACTTAAATTTGACATTCTTTAACATCATAAATTAATATGTAACAAAAATAGAATTGCAATAGGTTCTCACATGGAGAGAAGAGCGATACAAAAGATTGCCTGCTTGGTGTTCCATGATCTTTGATGGCAGAGGATTACAGCTGTTAGTTTATCAGTTATAATGAACATTTACATGGCTACTTTTGTCTTGAGTGGACTAGATATTCTGGCTGATGAATATTGACATGATTGAAGTGAGATGACATAGATTTTAATCAGTCAAGGTTCTGGCTCCATATTGACAGTTGTAATTTGCTTTGTTCCACTTCAACGTATTAGATTTCTTACAACAATATTAATGATTTAGGGGAACCATATGTATTTAGAGAATATTTGAATACTTAGATAACTTTTTTTCAATCTAGCCAAACTATCCAATGTAGGCAGCCGCACTTTCTGCTTCCCAAGAACCATGGCCCCTGACATTTTAAGAGTCAGTTTTACTCCTCAGAAAAAAAAACCCAGAGGAGTATTTCTTCTGTTTGCATTAAGCACCTTCTGAATTGCCAGGCAGCTTTGTGCCTGGCCCTTGTGGTTTACTGAGCCTAAGGCCCCTTACCAACATATATAAAGAATTAAGAACTTTCTGTTTCTCAAATGACTCATTTTGACGGTCAGTTTGTTGGCCAAACACTGATACACTTCCATTCAGATGTAAAATTTAGAGCAAATGATGTGCAACATATTGCTGTGGGATGCATTTTTCTGTCCATGGAGCAGTGTAATGCTTTGGCCATCCCTCCTTTTGGTTCTGTTAAGGCACCTCCTGAAGTCAGGCTTAAGCTGCTTTTAAAATGAGCCAGCATCACTTGGATGTGGGTGAGGTGCAGCAATTTGGGAATTGCTCCCAGCTGGTGGAGAAATGATTTCCAAGCAAGCTGGGTGGCTCTTTAACCGCTCTTCCCAGTAGAAGCAAGCTAAAATACGTAGAAATTGTTGCTTTGACAAATAAGCTAATGACCCACTCAAGCCGCTTTATGTAGCGCATGTAGTTGCTTGACAGTTATTATTATTTTCTAATTATGTTAAGTTATAAGTTATTAACAAGTGTTTAATTTCAGGCCAAGCAGATCCAACAAAAGGGATTTGTACAGTTATGAATTGCAGCAAAATACAAAATCGTTGAGCTTTTAGTATATGCAAACTTGGAGACCCTGGTTATTTCTCCCTCTTTCAACAGCCAGTCATGAAACTTTCTTGACCTTTTCACCTTTAAACTTTATTTGAACTTGGAAAGAAGACTTGTGAATTGTGGAGGGGAAAAAAAAAAAAAAAAAGAAAAGAAAAGAAAAAGGAAGGGGGGGGGGGGGGGCTGGGGGAGGAGAAGGTCTGATTATACGTTACCGTAACAGTAATACTAGCAAAATAATCCTCCTCTTGTGCATGAGTGTCTGCTACTGCAGGCTTCAGGGTAATAAGCTCACATGACATGCCTAGAGGCTAATGCTGGCCTATGCTTTTTTTTTTTTTTTTTTTTGGTACATATTTAAACAAAGGCTGATTATCCAAACAAGAATTTGGACTGCATCAACTGGACCAGTTAAATTATAGTTAGTAAAACTTGGCGCCTTCAGAGCTTGGAATGTTACAATTACAGCTGGATCCTCATTTGTTAGGCAGCCTTACAAAATAATAAAAGTGGAGATTTTTATCTTTATAGGACATAGCTTAACTCTTTGAATACAGAGAACTAAGTGCCAAATATTACAGTTCCTGCTTAGACATACTATTCTGGGCCAATAAATGCAATTAGACAGTTGTATCCGTGCTCTGTAGGACGTAGGGCAAAGGGAGCTGCTTTGGCAGCACTTGGGTGGATGCTGGGGCACTTGTACTGGACATCCATTATCCTCCAGGATTTCTTTAAACACAACAAGCAATTTGTTGTTTGATCTCCCTTATCTTGCTGCTGTCTTTTTGACAGCGTTGCTGTGGGTTTATTTGAATTTCTCTTCTTTGTGTATTTCCTGTTGCTACAAATAAAGCTTACGTCCCTGTAGGATGTAGACGGTTCCTTGAGTCCGTCCAGTTTTCACCTCTCAGATGAGCTGGAAAACTGGCTTCAAATACTTAGCAAATTTTTCCCTAAACCTCCCAAGGCTGGCTCTCCCTGCCACCGTCCCCATGGGGCTGCTCGGGGCTGGGTAGGTGGCAGGCGATGTGCAGGCAGCAGTGACATTTCATTTTAACAAACTGCTGTCGACTATTCCAGACTTGTTTTCCCATCTTCCTTCCTACAGAGGGGGATTGGCTTTGATTAGGTACTTGCAAAGCCAGACTTTGGCTTTCTGGTTGTATAATGTATAGCTCTGGTTGCCAGTCAGAAAAAATGGAAGCTCTTTTCCTAAAATTAAACAAAGTGTCCTTATTGTTAGCCTAGAACAAATCAATGCCTTTGCATTAATTCATATGGAGCGGGGCCAATTTACAGCTTTCCCTGATCTGCCCGGTGGGGGTTTTTGTGCATAGGTTTATCTCAGCTTCTTTTTTAGGACAGTGTTTATTGTTTGCATTTTCTGAAAACCTTACTGAGTAATAATGCTTGCAACTTAAGCAATCAAGACTACCCAGAATGTTTGCAAGAGCCCACCTGCTAGATAATATTTACCAGCCTATACCAGGAGCTTTATCTTTTGTCATCTCTGCATAGTATAAAAGCTAGCATTCATTAAAGCGTGAAAAAGTTGGTTTCCTTTATTGTGACAGTTTTACCATGTTTCAGTGTACTTTGTCTCAGTAGTGACAAATAAATACAGATAATATATAATTGCTGCAGTCAAGATACCGTGGGAGTTACGAGAGCAAGGCGTAGGTATTTCTGAATGGAAGGACGTTGGTTTTCTTGCATTGAAAACTGAGAAGTTAAAGATTTTCAATCAAGATAAACTTGCAGATTCATAAGGTGCAACTTAGTCTGGGAGAAATGATACCAACTGGAAATAAGAAAGACCTAAGGAAAAATTGTGAGTTAATGTTTAGTCTTTTATTACTATTTTAATCGAATGACTTTACAACATGACCTTTTAAATTGTAGCTATTTTAAAAAGGAATATTTGTGTGCCGCAGGCCTGTGGAAAGCGCTGGTGGGCACAGCACCGAGCGGCTCCTGCGCTCAGCACCCTGAGCTCAGGGCTGGGTGGCTCCACGCTCGGCACTGAGCCCCACATAAGGGCTTTACAGTCAAACACACCAACGTTTTCTGGTCATGGCTCCAGGGTTCTGTTAAGGCACTTCGTCCTCCGTACCCAGGATTTTGGGCAACAGCCACTTTCCATAAAACTCTTTTGACTTTTGTTGGGGACTGCCGAGCCTAGGGGAGGTGATGCTGCAGGAGGAGGAACCGAACCCTGGGTTTGGAGGGCACATGTTTGGACTTCGTGTCCTGCAGAGGTTGCCAGCTGTGCGCGTGGGAGCCCATCGAGGCAGTGGAAAGGAGCCTGATTCTTGCTGTGTCCCTTCTGTCATGGGCTTTTTGCTTCGTTCTTAGCCGTGCCATTGAGAAGTAGGGATGCCCCAATTAGTCTTTTGCATGACAATATTTCATTTCAAGCAACAGCGTTTGGTTTCTGGCCAGAATAAATCCTTTATTTATTCCATCTGCTGTCCTTGCTTTTTTCCTGTATTGAATAGACTCACCTTGTGCCGTAGTGAGATGATTGAAATTGTGCCTTGCTGATTTAAGGGACCCAGGTTTACAGCCTAGATACAAACGTCTGTAGTACCTGTAATACCCATCAAGAAAATACCATGGTAGTAAAAGAGAAAAGAAAGGTTAGCTGATCCGGTAGGTACTGCAGATGTGATGATCACCTCGCTGTTGACAGAGGGAATCTAAAATTTTAGAACCTGCCTTCAGACGGTCTGAATATATTTTCAGCTGCCAAGAAGAAGTCAACAGGAATGATTGGTGAATAAGTGAGAGCAGCGTGCTGTATCTGCAGGAGACAGTTTCCATCCGGCAGCCTTGCTTTTCAGATATTTTCTAAAACACTAATTAAGAAACAGTCTTGGATCAGACTTTAGGTAGCCAACAGTGCATTCAGAAATTATTCCCTGTCTTAGTTTTTCTCATCTGTGGTCTTATCTAATTCATCTTCTCTTTTTTCCTCCTCCTCTGTTTGGTAGATTTATTCCTGGATCAGCAAGGGGAGTGAAGGAGAGGAAGCAGGGCAGGAGTTGCCATTGCAGAGGTCTTTTGAGCTACGGTTCCACCCTCCTTTCTTTTTCTTTCTTTTATCATGGATTTATTGTGAACTAATAATCACTTTGACCTTAAAACAATTCATGTTAAATCACAGAGAAAGAAAAGTTGATAGTGTGTGAGTTAAAGTGGTCCTCAGTAAAATGTCATCTGACAGGGCTGTGCTTGGGAGAGAAAAAGAGTTCCTCGTGGAGCCTGAGCTGTGTTCCATCAGGAAAGGAGACGCTGTCCCTCGTTCTAACCCGATGTACCGTAGCTGCTGCGGGAGACTGTGCAATGATCTCAGTTAGGGACACCCTCAGGCCGTTTCCTGTAAAGAAAAATTTATTTATGTAACTTTATTTAACATTATGTACACTCCTGCAAAGCATTTTAGAATACAAAAACTATTTTAAAAGTCGCAGTTTTATCTGTGCATGCATGTCTCGGGACTGGCTGGCGCGCACGGAGCAGCTGCAGCCTTCCGAAGCTAACGGGGATGCAGACGGTTTCGGTTTTGTTAAAATCTGATTTCTCGGTGCAGTCGTGGTCTTGTGTGAACAGCAGCCAAGTCTCTTGGTTCTTGTGGGTTGATTGTTGTTTTAAGTTTAATTAAAGTAGCTTTTGCTTAAAAAGAAGGGGGGGGGGAATTGAATTTAAATATAGGTATCTATGATAACTCTGTAATATCTTTTTCTCTCACGAATTGTGTTCGGAGTGGATGTTTACATAGATGGCCATAGCTGAAAATAAGAAGGAAATTCTATTTATGCCACAAGTTAAGAATTCCCATCACTGGCAAATCTTAATTTACTTCTTCATCTGATTTCTGATGGGAAAAATCAAATTGCTTTTGTACTGGAAATAAAGTTGATTGAACTCGGAATTTTTCCAGTGGCTAAAAAGGTTACTTCCCAAGCAGTGCTCTTTTACAAACTGCAGTGGTGTTTAATTTATCTGCTTTTTTCAGCAGATAAATGTTCAGCATTAACATATGTAGGGAAAGACAGTCTCTTAATACTGATTTGTATATAGGAATGTCATCTGACTTCCAGAATTTCACATGAAATCTCTTACTATAGGCGTGATGGCAGTAACACGCTAGAGGTGAAACTGTCTGATACAGAGATCAGCTAAATACAATTTCTGTGGTTTTCTTTGTTTCGTATCGAGCTCTGTAATTTCTTTCTTGAAGAAAATGCTTGAGAACTTTTGCTGCCGATAGGAACTGTTCAATCAGTATTAAGATGCAACTTGTCAGGAGTGCATTCTTACAAATACTTATTCAAAAGGTCCCTAGGCTTTGAACAGAAAATGTCAGACGTGAAGAACAGGGATATTTTTTTGTGTGTGTGGTTTTTAATTTTCTAAAGAAATACAATTTTTTTAATGGGCTTACAAAGCTAAAAATAGAAAATAAAATGTTCTTTGCCTTTTTATTTTTTAGAATCTTATCACGTACTTGCATTTATTCCTTGTAGTACTTTCAGCTGACCTGAGCAGTACCTGTTGGTGAGAGTGGATGATCAGCCAGCACCTTTACCATTCACCGCAGTTTGCCTTGATGAACCTATTTAACGTAATCGGTGAAAACAAGGTTTTCTAGTGAGGTTCCAGCTCTCTCTGCTTTTGGCAGATGCGGAGCTCTTTGGAGACTCGTGCTGCTGAGGAAAGTATTGCTTTTTGTAGCAATCCCAAGTAAGAGGGTTCAAAGCAGGGGTGGTATTCTTTAAACGGCAATCAGGCTCTTCAGACCTCAAAGGTTTATACCAAAAGCAGCATTTTGAAAGCTTAGGTGGGTTTTCCTTTTACCAGGATCTTTTCACAGAACTTGTTTCCCTGTCACTTCGGCACATTCCATTCAGTTATTTCAACCCACGTGAATGGATCCATCCTCGGAAATGGTTGTTGTGAGTAACGGTGCTGGATTTCGTAGCCATCAGCACCGAGAAATAGCATGCTGCTGAAAATGAGTCAACACTGCACCAGCGGCGAAGGGTGGGTTTGCCTTACAGATGGTGGAATTACTTAATTGGCAGCATTACCTCACTCAAGCAACCAGTTGGTTTTGTAATTATGGTAACATTTTTGTCTGTCAAGTGACTTTCAGTGTAGCAGGTTTAAACTGACCCAATTGGTAATGAAATTGGTGTAATTAACCTAGTCATTAATTAAATGTGTGCATGCACACTGGCTCTGTCAGTGTTTTGGGGCAGGGGGTGTTTTGCATGACCCCATTCCAGAAAGCCACTTTCTCTATATGTAATCTTTACTTAAAGGATTTGTGATGAGAGTCTCTCTGCCAGGCCGTGGGGGTGGTCTTGAGGATAACTTTGCTGATTCTCGGGGACTTGGACCTCTCATGGCTCTGCACCCCTTGGCCTGAGGTCCCAGTGTTCAGTTGCCCTTCGGAGAGCTGAGCCCCCAACAGGGATGACTGCGGCCATCATGGTGCCGAAAGATTAACGGGTGCACGGAACGGATCGGCTAATTGTAATAACGGGAACCACGACACACACTTGACAGGGTTCCCCGTGGTGTGGCTTTTTTAGTGTTCGGAGAACAGCTTAGCAGCAAGGGTCACCCATGACTGGTATCATTGCAAAACTTAAATTAAAACTGCCTCAGAGAAGACTCAGAAGAACTCCTCCAGGACGAGGGAGGCTCTCTGCAATCTGCAGAGATGCTGGTTAGACTCATGTGTGCAGCATTATGGAAAATTTTACTTAGCAGTCGCCTTCCCTGTAGTTGATTAATATAAGATTTGTGTTCCCAGTCCATTAATCTTCACAAGCACATCTGCATACTGAAAAATATTTTTAAAAACAACATAAAAAATTACAAGCACTGATAATTCTGAAGATAAAAAGAACTAAAAGAGCAACGATAAACTGTGGTTTACTTGCGTTATGTGAATCCCAGTACGACGTGAGAGAGGGGCTTTGCCATTTAAAATATTTTAATTGCATAAAAGGAAAACTTTGAGAAAAAGTCATTGTTTTCCAAGCACTGAATGCAGTTCCCACTGCGAAATATCCTGGCCTGCATTGTATCAAGTAATAATATCTTGCAAGTCAAAAAGGTATTAGGGAGGTGTTAGAGACATCACAGTAGGAGTTAGAGTTAATGTGAGGGGGTTGAGAAAGTTAATCATCTTCAAAAGAAAGTAATAGTGAAGGTGTGTAAGAACCAACCACTGTAAAGCAGGCTTTGGTATTTTAAGGAGTGCATATCTAAAACTTGATAGCTAGAGCCATTCTTTTCTAGCACATTTGTTGATACAAACACGATAACGGTGATGTCCAGATGCCTGCTGTTTCCTGAAACGGACTATTTGTAAGGGTTCCCTTCATCTTTTGAAACTGCAGCTTAATGGACAACAAAACCCATGGTTAGTTCTGTGACCCTGGATTTCTATTTATTTTTATCAAGTACTTTTCTAGTAAGGAGATACCCAGAAAGCATGTCAGGTGACTTTGTGATCCCCTTCCCATTTATCCCGAGAGTACTAAAAGACCTTTTTGTACAGGGCAGCATCTGCTTCAAAGGAAGGTGATTCAGTGTGATAAAACCTCATCAGCTCTGCTCCCTGCTTCCAGCAGGGAACTGCATTGTGCAGCCGGGGGCTTACAGCTCAGGCGGGGTCTTGCCACGAGCCCGCCTGGTCGGGGGCTTGGGTTGGGATGCTGCCAGGCGCCTCCTGCCAGCTGCGGCAGCCATCCCATCTCCAGCGGCTGCCGCGGGGCTCGCCAGCGCAGCTCTGTGCTGTGCCCCGGCATCCCGCCCCGAGCCAGGCGCTGCCAGCCACCACAGGAGCGAAGCGCTGACGGCAAACCGGGCAGAGAAGGGCTAAAAATCCGGGAAATTTGGTTTAGCCCTTACTTAGATCAGATTTTTTTACTGAAAGTAGCTGGGTTCTAAGTTCATTTAAAGAACTAATTTTCTCGATCCAAGTGTTTTTATAGCGAGGGGATGTTGTAAAGAAGTTGTTTATAATGGAGTTTATCTTAGACTGAAACCGTTTGCCATGAGGAACAGTCTGAAAAAGCCTTACAGTGGTGGTAGCTTAAGGAAGGGGACCAGGGTGGGGGAGAAAACCTAATAAAAATAGCTGAGATCATTCAACAGTTATCAAGAAACAGATACTGCAGTTTTATAACAGAGAGCACTAAAAGTATATGCACTCCTAAAAGGCAATTAAAATGTATACTCCAAAACTATAAAACATTTTCTTTTCATCTGGAACATTGAGGGCAGATTACAACACATTAATAACGTTTTGTTTACAGTTCAGTTTCTGATGGCTTCCAAATGCAGTCTGTGTAGATTAACCAGAAGGAGTCCAGTTCTCTTTTAAGAGAGCTTGTAAAGGAAAGCAATGTGGTAAGATTGTTATGAAAAGCTAGTGTATTTAGGAAATAGCACTTAGCAGGGTCTCTCTGAATGGCTGCCAGGTCAGGAAGCTGAAGTGCAAGGCTTGGCCCTCATTCAGGCCCCCCAGTCCCAGCTCCTTGACCACACAGTACGTCAGGAGCATGTCACGGCGAGCCAGGAGCTGCACCACGCCTCCGCCGCTTGGCACATGCATTTTCACATAACCCAGGGCTCCAGAGGGGAGGGAGGCACGCCGGGGCCAAGGGAACAGGCTGCTTATTAAAATAGAAATGGATAAATAAAAAAAGCATGGGAATTGAGCGGTTGCTCAGTGCCGGTGCTGTGGTGTAGCAGGACGGGCTCCACAGGGCGAGGGCGGCCGTTCGGTGGGGGAGAGCTGGATGATGGCGCAGCGGGGGAGGTCACACCTTCCTCCCAGGAAGCTCTTCCTCTTGCCTTCCCGGCGGCCTTGCGCAAGCCGTACCTCTCAGCAGCGAGCTGGGGAGCACGGGGATGTTGTCCCATTGAGATTCCTCTGCGATACGCAGAGCACCGTCCCGCAGGGCTGGCATGGATGGGCTGTGAGCCCCAAGCCCACAGGTCGGCAGAGGCAGGGTGTTCCTCCGAGTCCTGTGCCAGGCAGCTTGTTTTTCCAGGCCTTGCTTTCCTCTCCAACAGGCTTCTGGATGGCAGGACATGGGAGCGGAGCGAGGGAGGCCGTCGAGGTGCTGGGGGCTGCGGGGCACAGGGCGGCTGGGCACTGGCACTCTGCTCCTGCCCGCCAAGGGGCACTGAAAGAATTTCTTCTCGACGTAACCACACGAATTCTCATTCTCATCCCAAAGTATTTCCTCTACATGATAGTCTTGCTGCTTTTTTAAACAACAGTAATGAGGGAAAACAGCATATTTAATCTATCCTAGTAACCTGTACCGCGTTTCCGTAAAGTTTTCCCAAGGTAGGAACTCTGCTGAGCGATCTCCGGCGAAGCCTCAAATTGTGTGTTGCCAGCCAGGCTCCGTCTGCTTTCCCTCTCCACCTCCCTGAAGCCAGTGGTGCCGGCTCTGAGGGGCTCTGCTGGGCCAGCTGCACGAGGCAGGTCTGGGTTTGTCTGGCAGAGCAAAATCCTGAGAAGTTGTGCCGTCGCAGGAAGCCCGGCAGCGCTGTTCCCACACTTCGGTTAGCCAGGGGCTTCAGCCCCAGTGTGGCCCTTTGGTACAGGTTTAGTTCAGCTCATAATACGGTAGCTGCTGGGACTTGCTGGTGGCTTTTTCGTTGCTATTTTGTATTAGGAAAAGGTCCAAATGAAAAGCACCACTGACCTGCGCATGTGCCGCTTTTCAGGATCTCCATTGCCCACACGTCCTCGTTCGTACCTTGCAGCCAGCTCTGTGCAACCCCACCAGGCGTTAAGTAAAATAATTCAGCAGAGCAGCTTTTCTTTTTCTTAAATGCTGCAGCAGTGTATTTTGTATTAAATGCAAAAAGAAAACAGTTGCTCTCCAGTCGCTCCTTCAAGACACAATTGTCCTTTGGCTGTGCTTTATTTGACTAAGTGAATGCTGATCGTTTGTAGAGGCTGTTATCGTGGCTATCAAACTGCTCTCTCACCCTTAGAAATGCATCCCCTGGTTAGCAAAAATCTGCTTTTCACAGCCACAAAGTTAATTTCAAAAATATTTTTATGGAGAGATGAGGGGGGATAAAATGCATGGTTACATTTAACACTTGGTACGCTAATAATAACTCCTGCCTTTCTTGGGAAGAGCATTGTGTGTCATCAACGTGTTGTACATTAGCGACTCGTACGTTTGATGGGAAAATCTAATAAATTGTCATTACTCAGAACTGAGTAATTATATACAAAATTAAATGTGTGCATGTGTGTATGCGAGAGAGGAACTTTAAGTTGTTATTGGTTTCAGACAGTGACTCATTAAGCCATCCTAATGCCTCGGATATGCGGCAGAAGACTCTAAATGTTAACACTTACATTCTCATCTCCATAAATGAGGATTTGAACACATAATTCCCTGGGATGAGACTATACCTCTTGATTTTTATTTCTAAATCTATGCTAAACTGGCAGATGTTGGGGAATAGCTTTTAGCATTTTTCATTTAGATTCTGATTAAAAGATAAGTTTGGGTTTTTTTTCTTAAAACCAGCAAAACTAATTGTTCATCAGCACAAAAATCATCATCCCTCACTAACAGACGTCTCAGTTCAGGGTCAGCAGCAGATAACGTGAGGTCTGTAACAACTGTTGGATCATTCCGAATGCTTCCGAGTCCCAGAATGGTGTTTCTGGTTCTCGTTATCTGAAGGAACGGAGGAGAGGAGAGAGTTCGGGGAGCTGCTCCCCCAGTGGCCCGTGGCCAGTCCATGGCAGTGCCTGGCGGGACGTGGGCTCGCTGGGAGCTGCAGGGCTTCCTCCACCTCGGGTCCTCGGGCTTCAGCTGGCCAATGATTGTTCCCCAGGACAGAAAAGCTGCAAAGTGAGAAGGAGCAGAGAAAAAGGGTTTTTAAGCTGTTCCAGGGTGACTGAATTCCTTCAGCTGCCTGTGTACTTGAAGACCTATTACTGGAATAACAGATTTCCCGTATTTATTATTCATATCCTGTCCAGTTATTGGTTATTTGTCACCACACCTTCATTACTGTCAGGAAAGTTGTTCCCCGCTGGCAGGATGAAAACGTATTCGGTTTCTCTGCTGTATTCCTGTTTTGCTTCCTGGTGTTGTGCAACACCTGAAGTGGGGATCCTTCGGGCCACTAGCAGCCGTGCCAAACCGGGCTTGTACCACAGCATGTTGTCTGAAATCCACGACTCAAAGGAAGAAAAGTGTATCTGATTTCATTAGTTGAGAGATCCATAATCCAATTATTTTATTTTTAATTTCTCGTTCCTGAGCTCTTTAGCAGATGCTGCTTTTTGGCCCGTTGACAAGAGCCTTTTAACCTTCCTTATGAAAATCACAGATTGCAGCCTTCCGTGAGGGTATTTCTTGAGTTATATAGTTAACCTGAGAAGGCAGAAAAAAAGACATTATTACATTGCTACAAGCTGCCAGCTCCTTGCTAATATTTTAAAGGTGTGGGTGCATGTGTTGCTCTTGTGTAATATCAGTTCGCTATGATTGTGTAAACAGAACCCTGTGAACCCCGAGTACCCGAACCGTGGTGTAAAGGCAAAAGTAAAATTACTCGTTTAAGGTCATCTGTTTTTACTGACACACCAAAGGTCTAGGAGAAGGAGCGAGCAAGCATCATATTTCTCAAATACAAAATTTTACAGTGGGAACGTGTTATAAAACATTCCGCCAGTGTTGTTTCCCTTGGGATTTAGAGTGAGAGACATGCAGGCTGACAACTCTCTTCCTGTTGTAGGTCAGAGCTTCAAGGAACTCTGTAATCTTCCCACCAGCTTTACTCTCTCCTGGAACTCACGGTTAAAATTAGATGCTGGCTGAACTTTAGCAGTTCAATTTGAAAGCTTTCAGAGGCAAAGTAAAACAACTGGAGAGGAGAGCTTTCTCACAGTGCCATTTTGAGAAGCCACTTTGTACAGAGTAACATGGTTTCGCTAACCGATGGGTCTCTTGCATGGATCTTACCATAAATCACGATTAATGGGAGAGGCAACCGGGCATCATGGAAATAATCTCGCTGTGTGTTCTTTGTCTTGCAGCGAGGTACCTTTCCTTAGGATATTACATTACCTTTTGATTTGATTTTGTCCCGTGTCCCCCCCCGCCCCGTACTATTTCACCTCTTGCTCCACCGCCTGCCAGTGAGAGAGGTACGCCAGCAGTTTGCTGCCCAGCAGAATGCAAAAGATCAAACAGACACAGGGAAAAGAAAGGGTGACAAGGCCTTACGGTACGTGATGTGAATTACGAACTGCCTAACCAAGGATTAGGCTGGAGTTCCAGCGGCACGGGAAAGCCTCGGCATACAGTGCAGAAGGGTGAGGTGTTCTGCTTAGTCTCTGCTGCAGGATGCTGTACCCTTCCCGCTTATAACTCAGCCTGCCTTGATTACCCCTTTTATTCGGGACTCAAAACAGCTTGTAAATTTTTTTATCATTCCTTCCCAGATTGCGTGGAGTGTATTGTAGCCTTTGCTTTCCTTTGTCCACATCTGTTTTCCAAACTCATTACTTTCATGTTATTAGGTTCATTTAAAATACTGTGTTTATTTCCATCCCACAACTTTATTTTTTATCTTTTGAAATAATGCAATGACTCCATCAAACGATGATTTACTTTAGAAGAGTCACTGTCTACCAATTCTTCCTGCATACTAATTGTCTCTAGCACTGGCTTTGTCAGTAGACTGATACCACTGTCAATGCCGAGGACTGTTCAGAGGTGCTGTGTTGGGAATACTATTTGTAATTGCAATTAACCTGGGATAATAATACAGATACTTAGCGTCATTTAGAAGGAAGCTCTCCCGAGAAGAGCTTTTGTCTCCCCACGTGTTTGCACAGTACCTAGCACAACATTGGCCTAATCCTGATTGAGGCTGACAGCTTTTCCTTAATACAAATATTAACCTGAGCCCGTGGCCGATCTAGCAACTACCCGAGGACACTGCCACTCCTGAAACGTGCATGACTCGCCTGCCAGCCTCGCCGTCAGTCCCGTCTCACCTGGCTGTGGCAAGCCTGCCCGTTAGTTTTGCCACCTGTAGTTTTGGGTCTCATGGTGGGGTGTTTGGGAGCTTGCTCTGTATTAATAAAATGTCAAAAAGCATTTGTTGGCCTGGGCCCTTCGGGCATAGCGAGCACAGATCCCATGTGGTGACGCGAGGTGGGGTTACCAGCGTTCCCGTGTGTTTAATCCAGCTTGGAGTTTAAGATAAGGAATGCAAGAACATGCCATATGCTGTTTATCATTAGTTTCTCCTTACTGTCATCACGACTATAGGCACTTCATAGATAGGAGAAAATTATTTCTGTGCAGTTAATCACCCTTGGAAATGCAAATCACATTTGCTGCAAAATCCGGGGAAGAGCTGCCCGTTGTCTTCCTGGTCGAGATGGGAGGGACGGACGAACTCAGGGAGGGAACGTAATCTAGGCTGGAGCGGTGGCTTTGCTGCCAGCCTTGGTGCTGACTCACTGTGTAGCTTTAGGAGACCCAGACAGGTCTCTGTAGGCCACATTCCTTTAGGGTTAGGGAATAGTTCGTTACACTAAAGGTGATTTTCACTTCTGTGAATCGGTGCGTAAATCCCTGGAGGTTTGTAGCTGTTTGTGCATACAAAGTACATCCCAAAGGCCCTCTGAAGGTATGCGCAGTAAACTTCTGACTTCAGTCTCCATCATCACGTCCTACACAGAGCCTGGTTAGACTATTGCAAAGTGGTATCAAATTGTATTTTTCAAACTTGCAGTCTGCTTTGCAGTCAAACTATTGTCCTTGGGTGCTTTTTTCTTTTTTTGTTATTCAAGATGAAGGCACTGGACATCATGTCTTATAAACGTTTGCTATCCATTAGTATACAGTAACCTGTATTTGAAGTGAAGGAGAAGCCTTTGGCAACTGTGAGCAATTGCTGGTTATTAATGCCAAAACTGTAAAAATGAAAATAGGAAGTCACTGTATAGGCTGTGAGTGTTAGTGGTGTTTACATTCCTAATTTGATTCACGTATTAACCACAATTAACATGCGAGCTAGATTTTAAGCATATGTTTCCTCTGTCACAGAATGCTTTTTTTCTCTTATGCTTTACACCAGATTATTCTTAGCTGGAAAACCTTTTAACGAATTCAGAGAGCGAGAAAGAATTGTGGTTTGCGTTATTTTAGGGAATATATTTATTGGAACTGGGGGGGGGGAGGTGTTGTAACCTTGCTGGGTACTGATGTGTGCTTCATGGACTTGCATAAATCTTCAAGCACACGGTCAGCGCTGGCTGGGGGTGAATTTCCTTCTACGTGAAGCATTTGCCTTTTTTCTCTCTGGCACTCCCAGATGGAGATGATGTTCTTGGTTGCAACTGGAATAATCGTAATAGTTCCCTGTGAGTCACATCCACTGCTTCAGTCCTGGTCTTTCCCTATTGCCAATAATCCCTCCTTTCTCACCCACCCCCCCCTTGGTCTGAACTCCCTCATCCCCCCATTTTCTTATGTAGCCCCGTGGGCTACGGAGGGATTAATTGTACCAATAAACAGAACTTTATTTTATAGTTTTATAAGCATGATTAGCTATCAAATACTCTGTACTAAAATAACATTTGCTAGTCTGTTTCAAGACAAAGTTTTGTTAGGCACAGTGGGCCTTTAATCCCTGGAGGAGTTCAGCTAACTAAATATAATATTAGTTAACATATTTTACTGATGTTAAGAAAATACTTCTGTGCTATAAGAGCGATCCTTAGTCATCGTATTTGGTTCGCAGTAATGGCTGTTTTCCTTTGTATTTAGTTTGTAAACTAGTAGAAGAATTTGGCTGATTAATTATGTTCCTCGTATTTTTTTAATGGTGAGATATCCTTTATTGGAAATTCCAGTTAGTGTTACAGAGTGAGCTTGGTTTCGTCGTTGTGCTATTAATTAAGACATTATCAGAAATTATTGTTTACATAAGCTTTTTAGAACTGACATTTAGGAACAGTGCTTCATCCCTCTTCTACCATTTTTCCACTGATCTAATTCCACTGCCTTGGTGGGGCTCTTCTAGATTTATTTCTGATACAATTGCTTCACTCCATGCCAAATACGAGGACCTTTATGAAATAACTAGGAATTTTATGGTCTGTGCAGTCAAGGCAGGCTGTGATTTTATTTTTTTGAAGATGTTGAACTGACATGTCAGCTCAGACAGACCCTGATGTTTTGGAGAAAATATATTTTGGACACTGGAGAAATAATTGTGATTGCCAAGTTGCATTAGACTACAGAGTAATCTTCCAAGTGGTGGAAACCTCACCGTGTAAGGCGAGACAAGTGTTTTTGTAGAGAGCAATACTATATTTGTTGGGGGGAGAGGTGAGATGCTCAAATAGGGTTTTCCAGTTTCTGAGTCCAGTTAGAGTTCACGTGTAAAACCACGTGAGGAAGGCTGAACCAAAACCCAAGTAAAACGTTACCAAGAAATATTCCTATGGAATATTAGCTGGAACTCAGGGGTTTTTCTTACCCGTGTGAGTGGTTGTTAGGAGCGGGTAGGTGTCTCTAGGATGGATTGCCTCTGATTGCAAGGGCTGGTTGCTGGTGAGTGTGGCCATAAGATTCTTGCATGTTAAGGACTCTCAGAGGGTAACTATCCAAAACCTTTTAAGTGACCAGATTGTTATAAAAACCATGACTCAGTGGCGCCTTTCCTTCTGTCCTCGTAGTGTTGACTGCCCTTTATGCTATGTTAGAAACTCATATGTTTTGATCTAGTATAATCCAAACGTATTTAGTCTGTATTTTATTCCACTTTGTAAACACGTTTTTTCCATAGCTGCAAATGTCTCCACAATTATTTGTTTCAATTTGTAAATTGAACAAAAGGCTTTAATAAACAATGTCCTCGGGCAGCCTCTCCTCTTCTTCTCATGAAGAAACATGATTTCTAAACGCAGCAGCCTGTAAACTCTTCAGAAATTCAAAGGGGAAACTTCCACCATTTTGTTCAGCTTGGCTGTTTAGAAGTTCAAAGCACTTCTTGCCATGAATAAACTATGTACTTGAATTTGTAAATAAAGTTTGGAATTACAAGTTGGTATTTTGGAGCCTGCTGCTGGTGGCATTGGTCTCATCCAAAACACGGCACCGTTTGCGGCAGTAGGAACTTGTTGGAGTAGACTGTAAGGCTCTTTATTGCTTGATTCAGTACTCAGAAGATACACTCTGTAGCTAACCAGAATGTTTGATTTTATACTTTGGATTTCTGCTTGTAATTGCTAAGCTGTAATTGAACAAATACAAGTTCCATCAAGCAGCTTCTGGCTATGGCTACGACAAACACACAAGCCTTGGACATCACAGTTGGAGGGGGACTGCCGGGCAGCAACAGCCAGGAGCCTTACGGCTGCAAAACATCGCTGAAAATTAAAACTTGTTTGTAGGATCTCCACAGTCCACAGCTGTTTTACTGTATTTACCAGTATCTGAGACAATCTTTAGCTTCCCTAGATCCTAAGGAATTTGTGCTGAAGAATTCCTGATTCAAAGGACAGTGAACGTTGTTTAAATCACTTTTGTGTAAGTATATTATATACTTACTCATGTGTGTTGATAACACATACACACACCCTTTCACAGAAAGGAATTAAATCTACCAAACATTGGAGTGCTTACAAAAGGAAACAAATCTTCTAATTCGGTTCATCTCAGGAGGACTACAAAGATACTGAGGGCAAAGAGTACAAAATGAGGGCAAAGAAGAATCTCCGTGCTTCATGCAGTGGGGGAAACATAGTGACAAAGGATGAGGAGCAAGCTGAGGTACGTAATGCCTTCTTTGCCTCAGTCTTTAACAGAGCAGTTGTTCTCAGGGTACCCAGCCCCTGAGCTGGAAGACAGGGATGGGGAGCAGAATGAAGCCCCCACAATCCAAGGGGAAACAGTCAGTGACCTGCCACACTACCAAGACACACACCAGTCTGTAGGGCTGGAGGAGTCACCCAAGGGTGCAGGGGGAGCTGGTGGCAGTGCTCACCAAGCCACTTCCCATCACTGCTCAGCGCTCCTGGCTAACCAGGGGGTCCCTTCTGATGGAGGGTTAGCCACCGTGGTGTCCACCTACAGGATGAGCCAGAAGGAGCATCTGGGGCGTGACGGGCCTGTCAGCCCAACCTGGGTGCCGGGGAAGGTGATGGAGCAGCTCATCTTGGGTGTCATCACAAGGCATGTGCAGGCCAGCCGGGGGATCAGGCCCAGCCAGCATGGGGTTATGAAGGGCAGGTCCTGCCTGATGAACCTGATCTCCTTCTGTGACGAGGGGACTGGCTTGGTGGATGAGGGAAAGGCTGTGGGTGTGCTGCCTGGACCTTAGTAAAGCCCTTGACGGTATCTCCCACAGCATCCTCTGGAGAAGCTGGCTGCTGCGGCCGGGCCGGGGGTGCCCTGTGCTGGGTGGCAGGCTGGGCGGCTGGGCCCAGAGCGCGGTGGGGCTGGAGTCACGTCCCGCTGTCGCCGGGCACACGGGGCTTCCCTGGGCTCTGTGCTGGGGCCGGCCCTGGGTAATGTCTGTATCGGTGATCTGGGCGAGGGGATCAAGCGCACCCTCAGTAAGGCTGCAGGCAGCGCCAGGTTGTGGTGGGAGTGTTGGCCTGCCAGGGGCAGTAGGCTCTGCAGGGGCTCTGGGCAGGCTGGGCCGAGGGGCCAAGGCCAGCTGCATGAGGTTCAACACGGCTCCGTGCCGGGCCCTGCCCGTGGGGCACACCAGCCCCAGGCAGTGCTGTGGGCTGGGGGCAGAGCGGCTGGGGAGCTGCCCTGCAGGAAAGGACCTGGGGGTGCTGGTCATGGCCAGCTGAACGTGAGCCAACAGAGTGCCCAGGTGGCCAACAGCATCCTGGCTTGTGTGCGAAACAGTGTGGCCAGCAGGACCAGGGCAGCAACCGTCCCCCTGTGCTCACCACTGGTGGAGCCAGACCTGGAACCCTGGGTCAGTTTTGGGCCCCTCAGGACAAGGAAGCCCTTGAGGTACTGGAGCATGTCCAGAGATGGGCAGCGGGGCTGGGGAAGGGGTTGGGGGACCAGGGGGGTTCAGCCTGGAGGAAGGAGCTCAGGGGGGCCTTACCGCTCTCTGCAGCTGCCTGACGGGGGGCTGTGGGCAGGGGGGTGCCCATCTCTTCTCCCAGGGGACAAGCGACAGGACAAGAGGAAACAGCCTCAGGTTGCACCGGGGGAGGTTTGGGGAAACATTTCTTCACTGACGGGGGGGGCCAAGCACAGGCACAGGGGACACGGTGGGGTCACCATCCTGGGAGGTGTTCAAAAGCCGTGTGGATGTGGTGCTTGGGGACGTGGCACAGTGGTGGGCTTGGCAGTCCTGGGTTAATGGTTGGATTCAATGATCTTGAAGGTCTTTTCCAACCTAAACAATTCTATGATTCTGTGATCTTATAGCCAGGAGGATGGTCCTAAGTAATTTGAAGTATCAAATGGCTCTGGAGTTGAACAGTGGTAGAAGGTCTGTGGATTTCATGCCACTTGCCTCCCAAAAGGCTGGATACTCACTAAAGGACAGGTTTTACAGCCTCTCTTCTTGCAGCGTTTTTAGTTCTCCACAGACTGTAACTAGGCAAAGAAGCAGGACAGACTGCAGGTAGCCTTTCTACATGAGCTGTTGCTGCTCACTGAAAGAGAAATATTAAATGACAGAGTTACTTCAAATAAACTTCTAAAAAGGGAGTGTCATCAGGCTGTGTGCGTTACAAATGCTGCCATCCAAGGGGGCAGAATGGAAAAACAAATTTTAAAAGGGTTCAGAGTCATTTTGCGATGGTACTCTGGCTAAGACTTTAAAAGGAAGATGATGATGAAAAACAGAGGCTATATCTCAGGGAAAGTCACATATTCTAAAAAGGCAATGTGAATAGATAGAACTTGGTTGTGATGCATAGGAATAACTTGGTTTTAGCAGTGATAGTGCTCCAAATATTCTTCTTTAAGCTCCTGGGTTCACCTTTTCATCCCCCATTCCACAAAAATGCGACCTTATGCTGTAAGCTTTCTGGGTTTTTTTCCTTTGCATCTTTAAGAGTAAGAGAATGGTAATTGTTACTACTTTGCTCTTCAATTATTAAAGCTCAACTTTTTCTTGTATCAGGCGTGTTGTTTGCTACTGTAGTTTCCATGGAGTTCTGCTCAGGGGGGCTGTTTTTCACTGATCTGTCATCTTTTTATCTGTTAACACCGCATGCCATTCGGTGCTGTGGTTCGGAGCCGAGCAGCTCACGTCAGGACAGCTGCAGAGATTTCCTCCTCCCTTGCCCGCCAGCTTCCCTTCCTCTCGCCTCCAAATTCCCACCCAGCACGTAGCACCATGATTGCTCTATGACTGCTGCGTTTCTTTTCTGACATGGTGAGGTAACAGGACTCAGCAAGTGGGTCATCAGAGGAGAAGCGTGCTTAGGAATATCCGTGATGGCTGTGTGCTGCTCGTTACGTACTAACGTCAGTCGGTGTCAAAGGGAGGTCCGGAGTGAACGCAGACGGACAGCCATCAGTCTGGGGAAAAGAGGAGGTGATCTGCCATTGTCAGCGCTCCCCGTTGCCTTTCTGTCTAAGTAACAACTACAGCAGTGATCCTTTTCTCATTTAGTGTTGAGGTGTAGTTTTGTCTTCCAGTGCTAAGAAACATTGAGCTGCCAGTCGTGATTTTAGGGCAGAGACGGTGAGAGGCAGAAGAGTCTGTAAAGGGGTTGTTTGAACCTTTCTGTCTTTTGATCATTGTCACCTGGAACAACCTCACCTGTCAGCGTGTTTGTAGGTATCCTGGCTGGCACCATGATGCCGTGAGTCATCACTGCTGTGGGTAAATCACGGCTCAGGTAGAGCAGCACAGATGGAACGGGAAGGGATCTCTGCTGCTGTTAAATCTGCTGTATAAAACTTCCTTCTGCTCGACAGCAGTAGTTTATTTTGCCCTTTCCAAATCACTCCTTGAGATTTCAAAATTGATTTCCAGAACAGAGGGACTGGAGCTCTGCTGACAGATCACCAGCTGGTTTTCAAAACCCTAACCCTTTATTGAAAAGAAGTTTTATATTTCTCTCCCTTGTACCTGTTGCAGACACACTGAGCTTCAGCCTATTTATATCTACCCATCTAGTCCTTGGGTTTGCTGTGAGCAAGAGGGTGGTTTGGTTTGGTTTTCTTGCATTTAATGATGGTTTTTTAGCTTTATTTTTATCAGCCTTTGCTGTGGAGGGAGTGGATAATATATAGGCTCCACGTGTGTGTTTCCCTGCTAGGTGATACTGTCTCACAAGTCTTTTGCTCGTTTTGTGCAAAATATGGCGTGTGAGATTTTTGTTTTGGTTTTGGCCAAATTCTTCTCCCATTGACTTCATTGTTAGTGCTAATAAAACCATGGGAAATGTTTTGATGGATAGGAGATTGCAGTGACTTGAGGTTTAAGCTTTGATGCTATAATGGCTGCTGCATATAATCTTTGGTAAACCAAAGATAAAAAGCATAGCTTGTTTTAGAAAGTCATGGGCTTTTCAGAATGACGCTTGGCAAATTTTGATACTCACATTGTCAAGTATTTGTCCACATATCAGTTGTTTTGTGCCGATGTTTACAGTCATTTTGCCTTGGGGCTTGTTTTACTAAGTTGGATAAAGTGTTTATTATGTGGGCTGCAAAATATGTTCCTAATCGTATACTAAACCGTGGTGCCACAGTGGCTAGCAGTTATTCGAATCTCCTGTTGTGCAACAGAGTATGGCAGGTAACCACAAGCCATGGTGTTGGCTATCTTTTCGGGAGCCTGGATGATTGCGGTAGGGCAGGACTTTGCTTTCCGCTCTCTGGGCTCCCTCGGCGTTAGCTGTTTGCTTGGTTTGGCTGGTGGCTGCTGGCAGGGTCGTGTCTCGGAGAGATC
This sequence comes from Falco biarmicus, assembly GCF_023638135.1. Classification (NCBI taxonomy): domain Eukaryota; kingdom Metazoa; phylum Chordata; class Aves; order Falconiformes; family Falconidae; genus Falco; species Falco biarmicus. The sequence goes on from NC_079288.1 coordinate 17,060,619, forward strand.
TCGGTCTCCTCCATGCCCAGAGCCTCCCCTCTTCACAGAGCAGCAGTAAACAACAGCAGCTCCGCAGAGACTGGAATTCGAATCACGACAGCGTCAAGATAGCTTTCGTGCTCATTCTTTTAGCAGATTATTAGGGGGGGCAGTAGGTAAAGGTGATTCCTGCAGCAAACCAGCAAATTACTGGTTACCCTTTAACCTCTCATGCTGGGTTGACTCGAAGCTGTTCTTATTTGCAGCCTGTTCGTAGCAGTTGTGCAGCCACTTACTGAAAGTTAGGCTGTGTTTTGGGAGTCTATTTCCATCTCACAGAAGATGTGCACATCTCCCACATGTTGTCTTTCAGATTGCTCTGGGTGTTCAGGAACTCTTTCACTTACAGATAGCTCTAACTGTAGCTCATTTAGCAACTCTTACATAATGGAGGCTAAAGAATTTATTCTAAATACGAGTTAGGACACAGTCCTTCCAGAGCCAGAGTGCCTCCTGGAGATTCTGCTTGAAATAAATAAGTGAAAAAGTTTGCTTTCCTTAATGCAATGATATGTAGGAAGGTAGATCTTGTATTAAATTACTTTATATGTGATAAGATGCGATTATAATAGAGAGATTTATGTTTACTATAAAAATGAATGTGATTGTATTATAGTTTAAATAAGTTATTTGCATTTCAGATTTATTTTGGAGTAGCGTCCTTGGGCACCAGCTGTACGTGTAGGTTCACATGCACCAGGAGCTGTGCAAAGAGCGGGAGATTATTGCTGCTTCAGGAGCCTTGAGGAAAGTTCTGGCTTCCCAGGTTGTATCCTTTTATTCTGCAGAACAAAAGTGTGTCCCTTCGCTACTGGAAAGTAAAACTTACTTTGAGAATGGAGTTAAAAGCTGTGTCATAGGTTGTTGGCCAGATCAAAACCTAGTGGGCTGTTTAGTGGGACCCCCTGAGAGGCATCTTAGGAAATCCTTTTTCTCCCTAGTTTTAAAAGGTATTGCTGTTGCAGTTATATGAAATACAAGCGTTCATCTGACAGCAGGTACAGCTGAGATCCGTGGCTGTGTAAATAATGTAGATCTAGTTGACTTGGATGAGGTGCAAATTGGGATCACACGTCTGCTGGGATGGAGTGATTTACATTCTCTAGTTACAGCAGTTAATTGTGAGTGCCCTGATAAGACTTGTTTACTGCTGGATCAGTTTGTCATATGCCTGCGGAGCATCAGGACCTGGCGATTTAAGGGTTGATTACAGATTCTGCATACTATTTCACAAAAACAGTTTAATACAGAAGGAAATCAAAATGCCTTCTGCTTTCTGCTTTGGGATTGTAGACCTGAAATTCCTATTTCAAATTCTTCTCTGCAGAGACATCCAGGGAGCAGAAGTGTTAAGGGATTAAGTCTTCTAAACATACTTGTTTTGCCAAAGACTTTTTAATTGTTGACACCTTTTTTTTTAGCCTAATGAAGGGCTGAATCTGGCAGTCTGCCCCTTTCACAACATTGTGCTGCTTATTGCCACCTCTGCATGTAGTGACCCTGCCCGTTACAGAGCATTGGAACGCTTTAAAGAAATAGCTGTGACCCTGATCAGTCCTTTTTGGAGCTAGGAAATTAAACCAAAGCTCCATGATGCTGGTCTGTAGAGGCGATTGCACAGACCACAGGGTCCGTCCGTGTGAAGAACCCGTTCTTGCCTGTTGGGCTGTGAGGGATGGTGCTGGGAGCCTCCCTGGAAAAGGCAGCGCGTTCCCCAGCTTCTGTTACCTTTTTGGTGTAATTCCCACGGAGCAGAACGGGAGCAGTTCATCTCTGCTCCCGACCCTTGACTGCGCTCTTGGTTCCAGCCTGCCAAGTTTCCACTCCTTTTGTAGGCACATGCTCGTGCATGGGGATGGGAGGGAAAGGGTAGGATCTGCGGGCAGCCTGAGCACCCTTCCTTCCCCAGAAGCTTCATGCTGCTCTCACATGTGAGGAGAAGGATGAGGCCCCGTACTGCTGCTGGGTGTGCAGGTGGTGTGAGGCACAACCTGGCTGGTGTGATGTGATCCACTGCCTTCCTACTGCCCATATTGTTTCTTTTTCCATCTTCCTCAAGAGCTTGTGGCTGCCTCTGTGTTGTCTGCAGAGTGCAAATCGACTTCAAGAAAGCAGTACCTTAAAATAAGTTGTCGTTAGGCACCATTACAGAAGGTGAACGATGCTTCTAAACCATGCCTTGCGTGAAAATGAGTCTTCACTAAAGCTTTGAAACCCCTTTCGTACATGGGCTGTTCTGTAAGAGAACGGTTGGTTGTACAGGACGGCTGGGACCCAGCAGGGACGGATTGCTGCTTTTTCCTAAATGGGAAGAAAAGGACCATTGTGGCCTGTGTTTTCTAACCCAGTCATTCTGGGTGTTTGTGGAAGCCTATGGAAAACCTTTGTGATAAAATAACATCCTGTGATTATCTTTTCTTAAGTCCAAGCTAATTTTTGTTTTAAAGTATCACTGTCTAAATTACATCTGTTCATCAGATTAAACAAAAAGAATCTAAGGTAAAAATAAAATAAAGGATTGCCCTTTGCAATTCAGTCATTGCAAATGATTGCTTCTTAGAAGCAGAATAATGAACGTTTTGCAACACCCCCCACAGTAATAACCTCCAGAAACACCGAGTGCTCGGCCCCAGCAGCTCGTGTGAGCCGTGTGCCAGCCCAGCCTGGCTGCTCCGACCATGGGAGAAGTGCCCTGTGAGCAGAGCGCAACCTCCCCGCCTAGGAGCAGCTTTAGTCTCCCAAGTTCATCCCTGAGACAGCCACACAGAGCAATTGCAGCCTCACTGGCGGGAGGAGGGGTAAGGAATGAGCTCAATCACTCAAAGGAGGATTCGGCAAACTTGAAAATAATGCGTCTTGATTGCCAATATTTTGTATAGGTCACAATATGCCGGTTAATTAATGTTAAACCAGTATGTCAATACTTCCATTCCCTAGCCTTTTAGGGAAGACATAATTTAGCATGAATCCAAAAAACTGAAACATCCAGCACGTGTTTGTGCAGGGTTCAGTTTTCAAGGGCAGCTTGGTCTGGCCAGAAAGTTTCCGGTCCCAAGTGGTGGCAGCAGTAAGATGCGGTGGCTCTTTCAGAGGTGTGGGGAACTGCAGGGTGGTTCTGCACGTGTTCCACAGCTTCTCTGGGTGTTCCTCCAAACGGGAACATCACAGCCTGGTGACGCTGTGATGCATTTTAGCTTGATTTTCTTGTTCTTATATGGGGTCCTGCTATGCTGGGATTGCTAGGGTTCTGGGGAGAGAAGACAGCCTGTAGATGGTCTGTCTACCGTGTATGTGGAGGACGGGTTAATTAAAACCCATGGCATCTCAGGTGGCCTAAATTTGGTCTACGTGTTCATATAATTTCCATTGAAACCAATTAGGATTGTGTTCACACAAGCTGCCGATGCTACAGAGTTCCGTGAAGGCTGCAGGGCTGCTATAGCTTTGCGGGGTCTGTCCCTGCCCTTTAGGGTCTGTATACCTGCTCTTTATTTGCATCCTCAGTTTTCCTAAAAGTGCTCACTGCACCCAAGGCTTGGCTGTCAAATGTACAGTAAAAACACAGAACAAAAGGGCAGCTGCTCCTGTGAGGAACTTCGAGCCTAAATAAAGAGGAGACAGACTGTCAGGAGGTACAGACACGTACATTGACCCTACAGGGAAAAACATCGCCCGACTTTATAGGCACCTGGTTATAATCGCCATTGGTCTCGGTGGGGTCACCCGCATGGGCAAAGGTGACGGAGTGCCTAAGTATTACTTCAGTGGGGTCTTAAGTTTTATTCTTTGCACGTCTAATCCTCTTGACCCAATTGAATTCCTGGTGGCGAGGTGAATCTCCCAGTACTGAGTTCATATTAGAAGTGGGTTTTATTTTTTAGATTAGTAGCAGAGGCTTCTGTGATTTTACAGTGCAGAAGCAACTGGTCATTTCCCTAAGAAATGATGAATTTGAAATCCATTAAAAGCACATATTTGTGTCGTGTGACAAGAGCTTAATAGCTTCTTGCATTTGTGTTTGGAAACATATTCTTTGAACTTTAGTGTAACGTTGAGCCAGTATAAGGCAAACATTCTTCTCCAGTTGGTAATAGGCTGTCTGCTATCTGTAATTCAGTTATTTAGCTTTAAAATTAACTGTATATATCTGTAAGTTTTTAATTAAGACGTGTTTCTACTCAGAGCTTTTCAGAGCTTACTTAGATGAGCATCAAACACTCCACAGTTTTGGTCTTTACTTTCTGCCTATTAGCTTCTCGTCCTCTGCTTATAAATTTCTGATGACAGACATAAACATTTACCTCCGTGGGCATGACTTAACTCTGAGATCACTTTGTTCTATAAATACAAATAAATAAAGCCCCCTTTAATGGGCGTGGGGGAAGCCGGCAGCGAAGTGGTTAAGGGTTTCTGCCGGCAGACTGGCCAGCAGGAGCTGGAGCGGGGGGACGCCAGCCTGTCTCTAAACTTTTTGGCCCTCCCTGAGTGCAGAGATGAAGGAAGAGCCCTCTATAAATCACTGGAGATTAGAGACCCTGTTCTTGCCGACTCTGCAGGGTTGCGCTGCTTAATGTCAAAGCCTCACGTATTACTTTAACAGCACTCCTTTTCTTTATTAAATCCACTTTGAAATAAAAAAATGATGATCTTTCCAGTGAGGGGGAGAAGGCCTAAAAGGATTTAGAAAATATCTGTTATGTTACATTACGGAGACTAATAACTGTACAGGGAGTAGGTAACATTTTTGCACCATTTCAGAAAGTAAAATGAATAGACTTTACAGAGTTTTCCTCCTTCAAAATATTTATTGCTGTTGATTTTGACTAACTTTTGCGGGCTTCTTAGTAAAGGTGGACTGAGTGTGAACGCTCACGGGGATTTCCTTCCAGGCTTGCAAAATTAAATTTGCATCTTCATTTTTGCACGTTCTGCAGCATCTGGTTTTAGATTACTTTTTTTTTTCAACTTTGGATTTCTTCTGGCTGAATTTTGTTCTGTCTTTATCTCCATCTGAGTATGATGAAGACATATTTTAAACAGCTGTATCTGTGTCAAATGTCAGTGTTTGCTCGTAGCCTCACTGTCTTGAGGACATACGGAGGCTGCTAGGCACTGCCTATTTATCTACTATTATGACCTGATTTTCTTCTGATTTGTAAAAGTCACATTAGGCAGGATATGATATTTTTTGAATGTGCAAAGTTAACGTGATTGTTTATGCATAAAGTACTGTTGTTTTTTCACACGTTAGTTACCTCATTTAATACATTGCATCCCAGCTAACAAATATTTGAAGCCAAAGGAATTGCACATATGTATATTTTCTGCACATAAGTGTTTCAGATCCTCCAGGTCATTTAGTATCCATTAGGATACTAAAGCTTCTTACTGTTTTCTCATTAATAGTCAAGTCTGTTACCACGACAAAAACAATTTCTGAGAGATGGGATTCTTTGAGAAACATCCCTGATGAAAGTCCTGGAAATCCTAACAGCAAATGTTGTCAAGTTAGATTTCAGCAAAGCGTTTCTTTTTAACTGTGCAGCATTATGTCCCAGGAATGTAGTTTTTCTTTGAGTCTCATGACTTTAAACACAACGTTGGCATGAAACCCATTAAGAAGAACAGATTTATAGGTTTTTGTTGATGGATTCTGTTCAAATGCAGTAGAATGGAAGGTGAAAATATTTTCAGTCTTTAAGCGTATGAAAAATAAACTGTGATTATTTTAATTCTGTACATTTGAAGTCATTTGGTTATTTGCAACCGTACTCGGGAGTGTTTTTCTACGCGTTCACAGTTCATTTATGGTACAGTTTTGAAGTTTGGAAATGGTTCACACCTATAAAATGTGGTTTTGCATTTGCCAGGGAAAATGAATATTGTTTTGCAATGTATCTTATCCAAAAGTTGACAAGTAACAGCTTTTTTGCTAGTTTATTCTGACAAACAGCTTGAAGGTATCACCTTTGTAGGCGGCTGCTGCAATGAATTGCAGATATTCATTTATAGCTGTTTGTACTCTGTGTGTTCTTTCATGTGTTCAGGAATATTGCCCAGTTCCAAAGTATGAGCTCTTAAAATAACTAGAAGTGGGGGTGGGGTCAAGATATTGTATAAACACAGCAAATTTCTGGGACTGGAGAGATGCAGATTTAAGAATACAGCCTCGGCGATTAACATTTCACAAGTGTACTTTTTAGCGGAGAAAAGAGCGGAGCAGGAGGTTATCACGAGGCCGTAAGCAGCGGTCCCGAAGCCGACTTTCAGACCGGCAGTTAGTGTTTTATTAGGAGAGAACAACTCTATAAAAGGAACAGGAGATTCAATCATAATATAGTGGGGTGACATGAAGGCAGCTGACAGCATGGCTTCAAAACCCATTTAAGATCCAAGAAAAGTTGCCACAAGTAATGTGCTGCAGCTGGGGAGATCGTTTTGGAAAAAGCAGAACCTGCCATAGCCCTGCGGATTTGCGTTCTGGAGCAGCCCCGTCGCCTCGCACGGAAAGGCTGGGCTGGGCGTTCGTTACCACACACAGTCAAAACTGGGAAAGATCACTCGCCCTGTGTGTTTGTGTGTGTTTTTCCTACTCTCTTCTGAAAGTGGTTTGGGGAGAAGTGGGAAGCAATGACCGGTTTGGTGGTTCGGGTTGGAAAGAGAGCGAATAAAGCATGCGCTGGGAAGTGCCGGAGCGTGTACTTCTGGAGGGGGTTTGCTGGTGTAAGCAAATGCTTCCAAGAAAGGCCATTTTGAAAAGGGAAAGTGCTCCAGTTAGGGAGTAAAAGAAGTAAAATGCAATTTCAAAGGAGAAAAGAAAAACGCAGTTTTCTTCCCCTTATTTCTTCCTGATACCTGGTGGTTTAATAAGTCACCGTTCCTTACACGAAGCAGCATTCAGCTTTGCTTGCTGGAATACCGGCTGGACCCCGGCGCTGCTGGCTGCATCTTTCTGCTCTTTCCCTTCGATACCCGTGACCATGAGCCAAGTCCTGAGAGGTGCAAAGCGCTTATAAATCTTAAGGCAAAGACTGGAACATTTAAAAATTGTAAACTTTTGTGTGCCAAAGCTGGTTTAGCTTGGGACTGCTTAAACCCAAGTAATTGGTGAATTGGAAGCATTTAGAAATGGGATACTGCGGCGTGTCTAGCTTAAGAATGTGTTTTTAGAAGCCTTGCTACTTCATTAGTTGAGGTAGACTGTTAAATTTGCATTCTTTAAACCAATCTGGGAGAAGCTTTAAGCCTGCTCTCATGTGAGGCAGGCACGCGGCAGTCTGTATCCTCGCCATAATTGGGAAGTGATTGACAGCCGCCAGGATGGACTTCCAAAGGGCGGCAGTACCGGCGAGGGTGGCATCGCTGTTCAGAGAAAAGGTTGGCCAAATGCATACTCACCTGTGACCAAAACCAAAGTTAACGTATAGTTTGGCTGAAAGTAGTATGTCGTCTATGGAACAAAAGGTCACCTGCTCCCTGGTCGAAGGTAATGTTAATTTAGGAATAAACAACATTTTTTTTAATTCTTCTTACAGAGGTTGCTATCATCCAGAAATACACTGCGTGAAAAGGGGCTCAGGGAGGAGAAGAACAATTAAAACTAGTATCACTGGGATTTCTGAGTAATTACCAGGAATTTCTATACGTTCGCTTCTAAAGGGACAACAGAAATACCGTGTAAAGGAAATTTCAGAATTAGCATGCAGGTTTGCATCGCTTCCCAACAAGGGGAAGAAGTCGCCAGTACTGAAAAAATACCTCAAACAAGCAAATCTTTCTTTTTTAATTTATCTGTACTAGACGTAGAGGCAAAATAGTTACAGTAAGTGTTTGGAATTCCTTTTTTTATTAAAAAATTCCATGCCGATTGTATTTTTTGAAAAAAAAAACCAGAAGCATAGGTAGAATTAGGAAATCTAGGCTGCCACTATTGGCCTCAGCATTGCATTAAATTGACTTCAAAATGGGCACCTGGTGGCACTGACACGGGTACACAGAAAACGAGCTCCGCTGTGGAGGAGGGGATCGTCTGTCCTTCGGCAGCTCCCTGCCACCTGGGCCATCTTCTATTCGTGCTGCCGGGCATTTTGCATGGTTTGGGCCTTTCCAACAGAGAGTGCAGTTGTGAGGATGACTTGATAAAAAAACAAAGGCTGCGGTGGTCTTGCTCCTTCTGCCCCTCGATTCCTTGGGTTTCCCTCCTTTTGAAATCCCTTAGTCTCTCTTCGGTGCTGCATCCCATGCAAAGGAGATTGAACAGGAATTCGACTGATGTAAGAAGCTAGTTTTTGCATGCCTGAAAGATTGGGGTGTATTTGCCATTGTCATCTGTGTCCGTCCATCCCCCCCGTGGTGTCGTGCCCCCCCCCATATTTGTGGCTGGCAAGGGAACGTAAAATACAGTGTGCTGCTTTGGCTCCTAGGGGATACAGCGCTGCGGGGAGGGTGCGGTTATTAGCAAAGCAAGTATCTGTCCTGAAAACAAGATGGCTTAAAGATTATGTACTGATTTCACACTTACCATAGCATAGCATTACTGGTGCAGAAAATGATGGAGAATAAGCTGAACACTCATTTGCCCATAAACCTTCAGGGGGGTAATGTCCTAAAAAGCCACTGAAATTGGATATCTGGAAAATGAACTCATTTTTAAGTGGGTCACAACATCTGTGATTATCTTGTTGGGATTACTAGCGTGATCATGCTGTGGTATCATCGGCTGCTTCCTCTGGACTTCGCCCCTCTGTGCCGAGGTTGGCAGCGAGTCCGTGCAAATGGTCTGTGGCTTGACAAGCGCTGGTGGGTCTGGCCAGCACATACACAGCCTGCCTTCGTGGGTGGGTGGAAGAAGTATGGAAGGATGGCCTAGAAGTGCTGGATGCATCATCCCTGGTTGAAACACACTGGCTTTGATTTTAAATTAGGGATAAATTCTGACCTGTTGTCTTCCCCCTATTAAAATAATATGATGCTCTTCTACGCTTTTGTCTTCCTGCTTTCTAGGAGATAACTTAGATATTCCCAAGACTTGAAAACAATTTAGAAAATAGCAGGAGATTTATTTTAGAAACTGCTTGGAGCTTTGAGCTAAATTGTGTCGTGGACATGAACCTTCCTTCTCCGCCCCAGAAGTCCTGCTGAAGCAGGATCAGTGTATTTGGGTAGGGAATAGAGTATTTTCTCTACGAGTAGTACAGATAACAGGCCTAGTGGCAAAATTAAAAACAAACTCATAATCAAAAGTCCCCCAGATAACCACATCCACATTTCTTTGGAAGGCTTAATGTTGTCAGTCCAGTTCACAGTGATATTTATTTCAGACTTCTGCATCGTTCTAACTTAGCACTATCTTGCTTTTTCAAACAGGGGACGATTGCCTTTGTTCACTCCTCTTTCAGGGTTTGTCCTCTACATGTTGGCAAGGCTTCTGAGTCACCGCTGGCGAGCACTGTCACTTGGAAGACCCACAAATGGGTTGCTCTGTAGCTCGATATAGGCTGTGTCTTCTGTTGAGGTACTGTGATTTGTCGGTCAAAAAACCTTCTCTTTTTTAGGTCGCTTGGATCCTTCTTTCACCCGAACATCAGAGCTGTATCTCATTCCTCCTCTTGAAATCTCTTCGTGAATATGTCTTTGGGGCAAACTACAAAGGATTTTAGCCTCTTAGCGGTTCTTCTTACACAGCCTTCTAAAAATGGTGCCTCTCTCTAGTCCTCGAGGCACTTTAGGCTATACATGTGGTGACTTAATCCTTGGAAGATGTGGGAATCCTCAAAACTATGTGCTGGGATTTGGGGTGGAATCTCAATTTCCTTCCTCTCAGATAGAGCACCATAAGAAAGGGCTGCGGTGGTTGCAGGGACCATCTGTTAGAAACGAGCCGTGATAACCAGGACCTGGAGCCACCATCACACCCCCGGCCAGCCTCCTGGCCTTCCAGCAGAGAGCTGGAGTCTGCTCTTCTCCCTGGCTTCTGCCAGGAGCTGAGGTGGGATAGGGGAGAAATTAGTCTTGAACTCCCAAAACCTGTGAGATCACTGTTTTTTCACTCCCTAATAGTAAGAGCAGTTTTATGACAAAGAATCCTCTTTGCTGAAGCAACCTGTGGAAGAACCTGTGCTCCCGGAATGATTATCTTGAAAGGATTTAGAAATACAGTCGACCGAAGCTAGAAAAATGCAAAACACTCACTCAGGAAAAAAGCTGCCTTCTGTTAGACTAGTTCTGTAGAAAGAAGTAAAAAAAAAGGGGAGACAAAAGCCAAAAATAGGGATCAGGCATTCCTCTTCTGCTTAACGCTTGGTGCGGCAGTTGGGCTGCCATCGCTGGAGCCCTCAGCCCCTTGCTGGGGGGTTGGCAGCGGGCAAATCATTACAGTTTGGAAAAATGAATCCTGGTTTTAACCATGTTGTTTTTCTCGGCAGCAGCAGTTGGGGTCACGGGCCCCCAAAGGTTATTTCCTGCCGCGGAGTCAACCAGCCAAACAACATTGTTCTTGGGGAGTGCCAACTCCAAACAACATTATGCCCCCAAGCCATTGTTTACCTAACACAGTTTTTGCTTTATTTTACTTCGCAGGCTACTTTGTTTCTGTTCAGGTTCTCACAAAAGGTAAGATAGGAAATGGTAAAATACAAAGTAGAGGACAAAGCAGTGCCAAGAAAAGATTGATGCTAGTTCAGACTTCAGGAAAAACATGATGTGTGCGAGGGTCTCGGAAACCTGCAAAGATTCAGGGTTCACGTATTGCAGTTTTGAATATAAGTGCTTCTAAGTGCGTAATTATTTTCATGCCTAAAACACAATGCAGGAAGCTGCAGAGAACTGAAATACATTGTGAGATTTATGAAGGAATGGCCCAAAGAGCTTTCATGTGTAGTTTATAAATGTCATCCACGTCTACATACACAGTGGGCTCGCTGGGTAACCCAGAAGGAGAGAGGGCTTGTCATGAAGCATGACAAAGCAATTATTGATCTCACTGAAAGGGGACGCAGTGCTAAAAAAGCACAGGGGACAACTGAGAGAAGGATGGGACGTGACAGGGAGATGGAAGGAGAGGCCAAGGACAGGTTACCAGAGGAGTGGGCCTGAATCCAAATACCCCAGATGCAAAATCCCTCCGTTTTGGTAAACTTGGATTAGCATTTAAGAACAAACAGAAGAACACAGCTGGCCTTCCAGCTCTATCATTGATTAAACAATATCTGAAAGTCTTTGAAGTCTGGAGAAGTTTGGGAAGCTCAGTCTTGCAGTTTATCTGGAAGGGTTGAAGTATACCTTCCTGGTTTTCTGTTCTAGCACCTCTGCAAAGGGCCTTTCTGTTGAGCTAAATATATAGAAAGGTGTAGGGAGAAACTGGGGGTTCGTGTGTGGAAAAGATCTATTTCAAGCAACCGTGTGGTGCTGGTGGCAGTTTCCAGATGCTGCACCCAGGGCCGCATGTCCTGCGTGGTGCACAGCTCCCGCTCAGTGCACAGCGTGCCTGCCGGCATCGCTTGCCTCTTCCCGCTCGGCATGTCGTGGGAGAGAATTGCTTCTGACTAGAAAATCACCTTTCCAAGCTTTATTTGTATATAAACGCGGGGTTGTTTCAGTACTGGGGGGAGAGAGGGGGATATAAAACCTGGATTTGTAGCCTGTTATCGGTGTGCGTAATTAAAAATTCACAGATAGGAGGGAAGAAACGATGTCTAGGGGTCAGAAGGCAGAAGTGAGATGCAGAAGACTGGTTTTATTTGTGGTTGTTCCACTATTTGTCATGGTATAGATTTGAATTCACCCTTCCTTCTTACAAACTGAGAATAAGACTAATTCCATACAGTGTTTAAAAATGACCACACGGGAGGCAGTAGGTGTGAACTGTTACTTATTTAGAACTGGAAAAAATCGTAGGTGTTTATGAATGCCCAGAGGCCAGGATCCATCCCATATGGGTTTCAGCACATGAGAAAAGATGTTTGAATTGATTTCATCTTCTCCACTGACTTTTTAAGAAACTTAAAGGAACCGTGTCCGTAACTTAGTCGCCAGTTTTGTGCCTGGAGCAAGGCGGGATGAGTCTAAACCTCAGCTACTGACATATGTTTAAGTTTCCGTCTGGCTTTTCACACTGGGCTTTCTCACTGGCATGGGTTGGTTATTCTTTAGCTAGACATAGGAAGTCTTCATGCAATGAAATCTGATGCTCTCTTGATTCCACATAGCTAACAAATAGAAAAATTAGCCCACAAAATTGTAAATTTCAAACTGTATCAAGGATGAGAATTGCTCTGTTTTCATCTGGACTCCTCAAGCATTTTGTTCCATTCACTGTCATCCTCAAACCATGAGGACTTGACAATGAAGCTCCTGCCCTGTTTTAGGTACTAATGATCTTTCTGTTCTTCATGAGAAGCTATCGCTTTATGATTCAGTTTGAAGGACAATTGATAATCTCTGGAGGGCTCCTTTTGCCAGGATTGCCAATTTTTAGCCCAGTCCTGAGGGGTGTTTTGAATGCCCTTAACACTTCCTCTCAGTCATTAAGGTCTTCCTTGAATTCACCATTATTATTCTCTGCGGATTTGCTTACATAGAGGAGATTCTGTGGCTGTCAGGGTCCAGTGTGTTTGTGCAGTATCTGCCGTGAGGCAGCCAGGTAGAGGGGCGTTGTACCGCTGTTAGGAAGTTTTGGCATCGATGTGATGGAGGAGCTGAAAGCCCAGACCTTCGATGAGCTGCACGCTTAGGAAGCAGGAGTTTGGCTTGGCATTGGGAGCAGGGGTGTGAAACGCACTGGTTACTGACTGTGTCACCTCCGAGCAGCCAGTTCTCTCTGGGTAGCAGCGCTGGTGTAAATCACACTTTTACTAACTGGCTTGAGCCAAATCAAAAGACCTTTACGCAAGTACTGGGAATTTTGCTGGAGCAAAAAACCTTTGGATCTTCAGAGATGAGTGGGAGCTTTGCTAGCTCTGTTGTGCTTCAGGCAGCAAAATCCTGGGTGTAGTGAAATCACTGGCAACACCAGCGCTGCCTTCAGTGGAGGCAGGACTCCCTCCTCTGATTGAATGCTATAGGGTCATGGTGAGCATTTGGTCTGGGTTCCGAGGGAAAGTTTAAAAATGCTTAAGTCCTTAGGAAGAAAGATTATGTTTTCTTGTCTGTTGTTAGCAGTGGATGTTTCTTTTTTAGATTAGTTTACAGTGGTGTGTAATTCCAGTGTCCGAAATGCCAGCTCCCTCCAGTAGCTCGGCTGTTCTCTGCTTCTGGAGCACTTGGTTACAACTCGATGAAGGAGATCAACAGCTTCTGGCCTAAAGTTTGAGCAGTGACATTTCAGAGCCATTGTAACAGCTCTATAAACATGAATATCTTAAGCACCTTGAAGGAGATGCTCCCTACGCTGCAGCATTAGCTAGATACCTTTATTCACCATTGGTGTGAATCACTAGAAATGCTGCCTGTCTTGCACTGGTGAACATTTCCTTGCCTTTGCGTGTATCGATGTGCGTCAGGCAAGTGCTGGAAGGAAAACATGTGTTGATAAATGTTGCTGTTTGAAATACAAACTGCTGCCTTTCCCAGATGAGTGACTGCCTACTGAGGGGTGGCTTTCTGGGGTGCAGTACCCTCCTCCTTACAAGTGAGCTCTGCTCCCCTTGCCCAGGGCGCTGCACGTCGGGTGAGCTGGGACGAGTCACCTCCCTCCTGCTGCTTCAGTTTCCCCCCGTTCAAAATGAGATTGTGGTCGCATAACTTTCCTTCTTAACAGCCTTGGGATCTATGGATAAAAGCTGCTCTGCAGCCCCTGGAGTTTACCATCATCGTCAGATAATTTTATGTTTAATAGCTGACTCTTCACACAGTTCCAAATCTACAACAGCATCCCAAGATTTTGCAGTTGTCACTGAATTCTGTATGGCTAATCTGAACAGGATGTTATAAACCAACTGGATACCCCAGATGACTGTGTGCAGATGCTGTATAGAGACATCTTCCTTATCAGTTTTTTTTAAAAAAAAAAAAAGTTACAAGTAAATTTTTTTAAGCCAGTACTTTCAGAAGCAATCTTAAACAGTTCTGACATTGAAGTAGTTGTCCTTTCTTTTTTAATGGAAGTAATAACCCACTTGTAGATAAGTATTTAGGATAAATTTAGTCTGCTTGCTTCAGGTAGACTTACATAGTGAGCTTTGTACCCTAAGTTCATGAAAATGGTTTATTTTGACTACTTAGCATAATAGAGTTTAGTAAAACCCTTTCATTACTGTAGCCACTGGTCTTAATATTTCAGCCCTCCCCTCTCTCCAAGGCAGGCTTCAGGGAACCCTGGTGTGACACACCAGTCCCTTCCCTCTTTCACTAGAGTGGGGTTGACTCCCACAGAATTTGAGCTCATTTGTCATATTCTGGTGCTGCATCTTCCCCGGCTGCTTTTCATGCCCTATTTTACTTCCATGTCGTTCTTCATTTGCATTCTCCTCCTCGGCATTTCTTACACTTGTGCAGGTATCTTCCCTTAGCTTTGCAGAAGAAGGTCTCTGACCACTTTGCAGCAGCACGCCGTCCATCCGCTCAGATCCTTTCTTTAACGTCTTCTGGGAAATTCTTCCTCCTTTGCTGTCATTAATATCTCTTCCACATCCTCCTGTATCATTTTTTCTGTGTCCTGTTCTCTCTTTTTCTGTCAGAGATTCTGCAAGGTAGGGAGTGTGTCTGGTCAGATTATTCTTTACCATATATACTTTAAATACGTCTTATGAAATATTGCTCATATTAGAACCTTGAGAAAGAGAATGTTGAGCCTTTATAAATATTCAGCAGAACACCTCTGGTGCTTTCTAACATCTCAATTCAAAGGGTACAAGAGGCAAAGAGACTAGCTCAGCGTCAGCTTAGCTGGCTGGTGGAGATCCTGGGTAAAGCCCGGGCTCCTGCATAGCCGTGTGGTCCGACAGCTACTCCTCTACATAAGGATAAATATTAGGAAAAAAGTACTGCTACTGTTTAGGGAATGAAGTGAACTAGCAAGTTTGATTCTATTTCAGCTACGAGCCTCGTGTAACAGGTGGAGCTGAATCTGTATTTGGTTTTGGAAATGGTATATCCAGCTGTAGGTGTGTGCCTGTATATATGTATATTGTGTGCCTGCCTTTATCTCTTCATATGTGTGCAGTGTGTCTGTGTGCATATGCAGTGCAGTAAAATGCTAAAGTAACATGACCTGATTTTTATTTTGCATGAGTGTGCTATGAAGTCAGAACCCACTTGTGTTATACTATAGTAAAAGTGGTAATAAAAAGACCGGATTTTAGGCCCATAGCTAAACGGTTAGTTACACATGAACATGCACACGTATTTGAGAGCAAAGGATAGATATGTGGGAGATAAAAGAGAACAAATGGACAACTTCTAATTACATGTATTTTTAGTTCATCTGGTATCCAGATGATCATCCTTGATTCTGACGGTTTTGACAAATCAGTTTATTAGAACTGTAAATGTAACCCAGGACTGTGCAGTAGGCAAGGGAACACCGATTCTTTTTTTTTTTTTTTTCCCTCATATTATATTCAGTCATTTCATTATCGGAGGTAAATACTGCTTGTACTTAGAAACACAACAGCTGGTCTCATGTGAGAAGGCAATCCACAGATTAACTTGCCAAATGTATTACCAGTTCATTTCACTAGACTGAGAACCTAAGGGTATTTTAATAGTTTTGACCTTGATCAGACAAGAAAAAAAAAATGCCCTCATTCTCAAGTTGAACCTGCGACTTAAACACTGATCCGGTGTACTGCAGCGTAAAGTGCCCTGGCAGCCGCCCTGCGAGGCAGGCTGAGGACTGAGTGCTTTTTAAAATAAACAGGTCAAATAGTGTCAGAAGGTATGCTCGGGATTCTCAGGTTTGCTCGGAGAAGAGAAGCATTGATTAATTCTTTTCCTGGTTTCAGAGCTGCTGGCATAGAGCAGCCATGTAAGGGCTGCTACTGTGCAAGTTTGCATTTGAACAAGGAGGAGGTTTTGGTCATATCTTCACATGTCTAATTTGGCTTGAATGTAGATTTTTACATTTCAGAAACAATTGTTTTTATTGGAAGTGAAAGGCCAGATGTGTGCAACCCCTTCACTGAGCCCAGAGCCATCCCCCTGCCATTTGCAGACCTTGCTCTCTGCAGGCTGGTAGCCCGCTCCATGCATGGTGCTGCCCGCTGGGGATGCAGAGTGCCCTGTGTGGAGAGCAGCTTCAGCGACCAGCGCTGGGCGGGGAGCTTTGGTGGAAATGAAATTGCAGTGGATCTCCCAGAAGAGACTGTCTTTTAACAGACTTTTTCCCTGTAACAGCCTTTGTTCCATGGGAGCCTTCCTCCAAGGAAGGCAGGGTGCTGGACCCTGCAGCCTCTCCTGACGGGTTGCTCTGTCACCTCCCTGGGGACTTGTCACGCCCAGATGTGCCCAGCATTGGAAACTGGGTGAGCTGAGGCTTGTTCGGCAGGAGAAACCGGCTTGATGGGGCTCCCAGGGGTCCCTGGGTTGAGGTCTCCAGTGCCTGTGCGTGACGTGGCGCGACTATCTGCTTTCCTTCAGGGAGAGTTATGAGCGCAAAGGATTTAAGGGTGGAACTTCTGAAAGCTCTTGACATTGGCCTAATTCAGTTTCCTTTGAAGTCGAGGGAGCTTTACCGTTCGTCTTGTTGGAAGCCAAGCGCGGCAGACACTGAGCACTTTCCAAGCACTGTCCTCAGCTCCTGGCGCAGAGAAAAAAGGGATTGAGCTTCCCTGTCCCGTTCAGAGCTGCGTGCTCTCATCCCAGGGGCCACCACTTCTCCCTTCCCAGTTCTGAGCCTCTCCTTTCCTCTTCTTTCTCCTCCCTTGCTTCTTTCTGCCTGCGGTGCCACAGCCAGGCACAAGTCCAACAGATGAAGTGCCAAGAGCTGGAAGCCCCCAGCCAGTCCTGGGGGCTGAAGCCTCACCACGGGTTTGGCATCTAACCTGTGTGTTTCGTTTCTTAATCAGATCTTTTTCAAAGACTCATGGTCACTTACCATTAATTCTCTGTAAGAACTCTTAGAAAGAATCTAGTTTTGAGATGTGGGGTGGCCAAAAACACTGCAACACTTTTTCCATAAACCCTACATCTTACTTCACAGTCCTGTGACTGCTTTTTAAAATAGCTTCTTCCTACATCTCCAAAATCCCTTCCCCTGCTCTGTGATCTTTGAAGTGAGATAAACCAGACAAATATCAGAATTATTTATATTTTTTTTACTTTTTATAACATTTACCAGATTAGCAAATAGGGATTTACTTTGTGCTTCCCTTCTACTGTGCTGTTTCTGTAAGAGATAAGTAAAACACTGTATTATATACAGCTCCCTCGTCTGCGAAGCATTGCGTCAAGCTATCGGTTCCTGCAAAGGAAGAACAGATCCTTGAACTTGAACCTCTGCAACAAAACTCCTTCCATTTGATCTCTAAACCTGTTTGTGCTTGCCAGATCTACAGATTACACCTTCAGATGACAACATCCGTAAAAATACACCGATTTCGCTTCAAGTAGCCAAGGCATTCTCTGCGTCCATGGCACACAACACGACTGCCGTGCTGGCTAGATCCTGCCATCATTGAGCCTATGAGTAGCCCTCAGTTTACTGAAAGCTCATTCAGTTGTAATTAAAGCATAGTTTAAAGGTACATCTTTCAGATTCTTTCGCTTAAACCTTGTGTTGGTTGCTCAGCTGTATTTCTGCTCTCAGCCTGTTCAGGAATCACTGGTCGGTATTTTGACCTGATCCTCCAGTTGTAGCGTGGATGAGATTTGCACTGGGGATCGAGAATGGGCAGCTGGAACAGGGAACTTGTGTGGTCCCTAGAGAAAATGGGTGTTGTCGTATTTTGCAGTTGGATTCAGTAAAAGTATGTTTTATTTTGGGGTTTTCTTTTGGGGAGGGGGGGAATAATTAGACCATGCAAAAAATGCTAAATTTCCCTTTAGTACCATTTCAAGTAAAAACAGAGGCTTTTTATTCCACTATTTCCTTGTGTTTAGAATAACTCCAAATCTGATTTTACTGAATGTTTGAGCTTTGTTTGATACTAAAAAGGCAAGAGTAGTTTCCTTACCGCTTTATTCTCCAACTGTGTTTACTTTTTCATAGTAACACAAATCTGTATCTCTGAAGAATTTCAGGGTGATTTAAGCATCCGCTAATATCTACTTCAACATGTTTTTACTAGTTTTGACATGTAATTTCCTGAACACACTGACACTTCCCACCCTCATATTCTTAAGGCAAACTTTGTTCCACCAACACCAATTTTTTTACTTGTTCACCAAAATTTCCTCTTTGATTCTGCTAGTTGGTGATGAAAAAAAGTTGAGTTGCCATTATCAGCTCAGATCAATAAATCTGAAGGAGAGGAAAAGAGGAAACCTCAACTCAGGGGAGTCCCAGTCAGCAAACATTTACTGATAAAGAAAACACTCGTATATCTGACGCGTCATCAGCTCCCAGTGTTTGCTTACACCCCAAGTGCTTGTTGCTACAAGGAGAAACTGAACTGCTACCAGAGCTGGGTTTCCGCAGCTCCTCCGAGAGCTTTGGTTATGGACCACCACGCAAAGAACAGTCGAAACTGCTTTTTTCAAGGAATCTGCCTCAAAAGTTGGGTGACTTTAAGAGATGCTTTCAGAAAACACACACACACACACACACACAGTTGCACTCAGTTGATGGTTGGAAGGGAAGAGCGCTTGCTCTGGTAGCCAGGCATTGGGTGAGCTTTGCTATCGTGCTGGGTGAGATACAGAAACATCACTTCATAGTTGCTGTGGCTCATGGTTTTGTGGCCCTGATACTACAGTTAGATCGGTATTCATTGTTGTCACTGGAATTTGATTGTTATTTTTTGAAAAAAAAATCTGAAGATAAAACGATACTGGGGAGTAATGCAGGCGGAGAATTAACCTCACAGTGAGGGAGTCATCCAGTAATGCTTTTCGGTTAGCCCTGTGTCCCGGTTCTATTTCAGATAAGCTCTTAGTCTCATGAGCCGGAAAATCTTGAAACAAATACAGCAGGTTCGGTTGTGGTATCTCCACTGAGGAACGTTATCCACACAAGAAGTCCTAAGGGGATGCACAAAGTTGCTGGAGTGCTTTGGGGCTGGATTTAAATGTATTTGCACTGCAGGTATCTGGAAAGAAATGAAAACTTTGTTTATTTTGCAGTGTGTTACTTTCTTTAATTATTCAGTAGACCTCTGGCAACTGCCTGATTTATCTGTTCTTTGTCTTGCTGCTGCAGCATTGGATTTGAAGTGTGATCAATCAGTTGTTGGAGTGACACCTATGCAGATTAATTCCTTTTCCCACAAGGATGTCCATCCAATCAGCCATGTAGTGTCATGCGAATACGGTTCCTCTTTCTTGTTAATGCCTTTAAAGACCGTGGTAAATATATATAGGTTGGTGTCTGTGTGGAGGGGACCTTTGCAACAGAGTTTAAACCCATCTCAGTATCTCTTGGGACTGAGTGATGTTTAATGCTGTTACTTTAGAGAGCCTGAGCATGTCATAGCAACTTTACAAATAATGTTATACCCTAAGTAGGGATTTGAGCTATAAATCTATTCTATACAACATGAAGAAGCACTTAGACAAGGCAGCTGGCTTAAGCGCCATGCTAGGAAGCACAAGGTTTGCAAACAGTTATTTGAAGTGAAGACTAGCACGGCTATGAATCTTAGCAGAGTGCTCTGGAGGGTTTGCCTACCTCAGTTTCCCTCATTTTAATTAGATTTTGTAGTTTACAGCAGAGTAGGGCTTCGCAGTACAAACTGGGTGAAAAGTTGAGATCTTCCCTTGGAAGACTGGAGGCCTTCAATACACTGATATCCCTAATGTTTGCTCATTATTTTTGCAGGCAAATAGAGATTTAGTTTTGTTTATCTGTGGGATTAGTTGTTGGGATTGGCTTTGAAGCTCCAAGGATTATATTATGATGTTTGTGCACAACTCTTTAGGAAATCTTTGCATTCCTGCAAGTATTATAAGCAGCACTCATCCGTATGGCAGAAATAGCAAAACGGGAGCCGTGCAAGTGGCAGCCGAAGCAGCCTGAATCCCACCGCGGGCTGCAGCAGGGTAGAACGAGCTGCTCTCCCTCCCTGGAGGTGCGGGATCAGCGCCCGATCTGCCACATCATTCCATGTCAGGTCAGCCCCCCATGCCCCCCCAGCTCAGCAGCCAGGGTGCCCGGAGCCTGGCCAGGAGGACCATGTTGGCTATATGGCCCCATCCAAGCAAGGGTGAGACCACCAACAAGTTCCTTGTAGGCCACGGTAGTCCCAGGTGGTAGCCACTTTCCATCCTGACAAACTGGGCTGGATTTATACCAGTGATTTAGAGCTGAAGGTCTCTCAGCTATTCCCGTGAGCCCCCGAGTACTCGGGGCACACCTCATTAGTTTGATGGGCGAGAGTGAGTTTTGCTTCTCAAAGTTCGCCCTTCTCGTCTGTTTCACTTTCTCCAAGGACTCCTGGTAAATCTCCATCTCATTTGAGATGAGGCTGTTAATTGAAAAAGGGGTCGTTTCAATTTTTAAAGTCTGTTTTGTGCTCGGCCGCTGGACGGTGTTGAAACTGGTTGAAAAGATGTTTCTGATGGGGGCTGCAGTGGGGGCTCTCGGCTGTGGGCGCTGCCCCGGCGGCTCCGGTGGCTCGGGCTGGGAGCGTGTGGCACACCACTGTAAGGAGCCCGGTGGGGATGTGCCGGCAGCTTTCCTGGTGGGGTGGTGTGATGCACAGGGCATCGTGGCCCGGGCATTTGTCAGTAATTTCAGTGGGTGGGCTGCGTGGGCAGAGGCTGTCTTGCTCTCGCTTCAACTGAGTTTTACCACTGGATGCAAATATACTGACGGTAAATTAAAGTAATGATCACGTCCTGTCTGAATTTCTGTTTCTGGTGGTACGATTTCTATTTCTGGTGTACTCCGAGGAGGGGCTCTTTCCTAGAGGCATGAGTGTCTTCCTGAGCACGACTTGGTGAAGCACTGAGCAAAGTTCCCCAGGTAGAGCAGCCCTTCGCACGGTGAAGCCGGAGCTGTTTGAGCTGTACTCCCTGTGATCAAAATCAGGGTCAGAACCTAAAATGGCTTTGTAGATATTGAGAGCTGCGCGCTTTAACCACCTGTTTTGGGAGTTAATGCAGCAACAAAAAAATGTAAAGCAGAAATAAGGATATCTACTTGATAATAATACAAAAAAGCCTATCTGCTTTTTAACATTTTAATGGGGGGGGGGGTGTTTAAGTTCAGCAGTTTATTAACCAGTAATGACCTAATGGGTTCCTTTTTTCCACACACACCCCTTATTATCTTCATTTTTGCATTTTAGTGTTTATTCCTTTTTCCTTATTTGGCTTAGAGCATCTCATTTTTTCTATCCTTTCCTCTAGGAATAATGAAAACCAAAAATACCACACAGTAATGAGAAACAATAGTGTACAAAGATTAACGTCACAAACCCATCACTGACCTCAATAACATTTCACAACATTTAGTTTTCATTACAGTGAAATGTTACTGCATACTTTTTACATGAACTTCTGAAGAAAAATATATGATAGGGCTTTCCAAAAATACACATATGTTGGGTAATAAGACTTTTAAATCAAGAGTTTTACACATACACTGATCACATTTGATGAATCAGATGTATGGTATTAATTACTCTGAACACACAGCAAACTGTCTTAAGCGTTTAGAAAACAAAGATTTTCTGCTTTGCTGATACAGACACGTGTCATACATTCTTCAAAAGGTGCATTCTGACTTTTAGTGCTATTTGCTCCCTTTGGATGATGAAAGAACATTCAATTTTTAAATTGTATCTGTAAAAAGTATTGCTTGGCATAGAGTTTAGGAAAGAACATTTAGAACAGGTTGATCTGTAACACCACGAGCAGTCTGTTTTCTATCAATGATTCCTAGCCAGCTTATTAAACAGATTTATACAATGAAAGAATCTAATAACAAAAACATTCACCTCCTTTATTACTTGGCATTATTTATGGCTCTTACTTTTTTTTAGCTACCTTTTTATATATCGGAATCTGCCAACATTGTATTTATAAAGTTTATGTACTAGCAGCGTTTGTTGGGCAGGGATTTGGGTTATTTTATGTTTCTTTCCTTCTACACTTATTATTACTAAATCTATATACAAATGCTTGTAAAGATTTAAAAAAGACCAACACAACACCCACCCACCCCCAAATCTGGAGAAATGGAATGTTTAAAAAATTACTTCTGGTGCAGTGGAATTTTTTACATACTTACATTTTAGATATTCTCTCAATAATAATGAAAAATAACGGTGCTTACGACAGAGCCTGTTCCGAGGCTGAATGTGTCCTCCAGAACCTTCCGTGTTGAATCATAGATCAGGAAGTGTTTACACACCACGAAATCAAAAGTTCCCCCTCTGACTATCAATTCACATCTCTAAATATCTATAATTACTACCCAAAGCACAACTTTGTCCCCAAGAGCTGCTTCCTTCCTTCCCTCCCTCCCTCCCTCCCTCCGTCCGCCCGCCCGCCGGCCCATCCGCAGCGGTGGTGCCACAATGGTGCGTTTGTCAGCGTTAATGGGGCCATTGAGCTCCTGCCGCTGGGCCCGGTGCAGCCCTGGGCTTGTGCGTTGGCTGCAGGCTGGGCCTGGCACAGGCGTTCCTGGGCCACTGAGATACAGGCTCCCTTCCCTATGGATGGTTCCTTCCTGGAAAGCCAGATCTGCAGCTTCACGAGGGGCCAGGGCAGCTCGGGGGCTGCTCAGGGACGCGGCAGCCTGGCATTAGAACGTCTTTGTTCTTCTGGCGGGCTGCTGCTCGCTTTGACGCTCCTGTGCATGCCCCAGACAACCCTTTTGTTGAAGTCAGAGGTGCCTTGAGATGCCTTCTGGGTGTTCAGAGAGAGAAATGGAGGATTGTATTTGAAGCGGGGGCTGGAAGTCCCACAGCAGCGCCGGGACCCCGGGTCCCCATGGGCAAACCGCCAGTGTGGGTGGCTTGCCCAGCCTGCAGCACCCGGCTGGGGGGAGCAGTTCAACCCAGGGGGTGCGTGCAGCAGGCGCAGGGAGCCCCTGGGTTCCCCATGAAACAACAACAGTAAACTGTTCAAATAAATAAGAAGTGAGCCATAAGGATGGGGAAGTTGTGTATTGAATTCTCTCAATTGAAAATGGATCATCCGCGCTTCCCACCGGGCAGTCTGCTGGGGGGCAGCTGGGGCGGGCGAGCTTTTTTTCCGCCCCAGCACCTGAAGTTTTGTGGGTTTATAAATGCTGGGTCCAGGAACAGACACCCTGGTACCGGCTCTCGGTTTGCTTTTGTCTCCCCCTCCCAGACACGTTCCTCCCAAATGCCCATGCTCCAGCTATTTCAGAAGAAAACCTTTATTTTTTTTTCCACTGAGGTTAACCGAGCCTCCTCCTGTTTTGCTGTGTTCAGCACTTAAGGCCAAAGTTTACAAGAAAGGTAATTGCAGTCTTACTTTTAATTGTAATTAACTATGAGTAAAGAATCAAAATAATCCAGCTACTCTTTTGCTGAACCAGAGCATTATATATAATGTGACAAAGAAAATGGCTTGCCCTTCAGCCATTAATTTTAGCAGCTTTGTTATTCCTAAATTACACAAACCTCTGGTGTCAGAGGGGAAGGAATATGAATCAGCTCAGATATTTCTTTGGAATACGTGGCCCGTAGTTGTGTCAGAATGTGCAATGCTTTTGAAGCACTTCAGACTATGATAAATTAGAAACACATAATTAAGAAAATCGAGAACTCCAAATAAAGAGGTCATGAGTGAAAAATGCTGGTAATGAATTACAAGTGTCTGTGGGTTCATAAGATCCATATCTGAGCTCAGTCGTTTGAAGGGCGCCTTTGCCTTTTAGTGCAGAAGGCGTTGGAGAAGTGTGAGCGTGGCGAGGGAGCTGAGTACGGCGCTGGTTTCGGGGGTCGCGCTGCTGCAAGGAGACGTTATTTGCCTGTAAACAGTAGGAGAGATGTACGTATGTATATGTAGATGCACATTCAACGTGAGATGAAGATGGGAAACATTTTAGCTCTTATTCCTAACCGTAGTCATTGATTATGACCCAGGATCAAATTCTGAATGTTTGCCCCTAACTGTGACAAATGCTGCTCTTTCTGAACTCTTTATTTAACTGGAATTGAACTCTTGTTTTCTTACCTGACATTTGCCTATACTGTGGTCACATTTCTTGTGTAAGTGATAGACGGCCAGTCCCAAGAGAACCGAGGAAGCATGAGGATCAATGGCACCACTGGTGACAGAGAAGGAAGTTGAACCAATTCTTGAAAATGCAGCAAAATGTCAGATATCCGTGTTTAAAACCCCTACCAAGGCAGATTTTACTTGTGCTGCTGGCAGTTACACAGCCAAAAATCCAAGCTGACATGGACCTTGGCAGCATTATTAGGGGGATCTTCATTTAAAGATGAACTATTCTTGAACAATTTCTCCACTGTATCTGACACAAACAGGCTTTTCTTCAACACCAGACGTGCACGTCGTCTTGCTCCATTTTTTTCTTGAACAAACATATGTATTGTGGCCAATGCAAGGAAAATCCCACTCGCTATTTATGTTTGAGTTCCCTGTGTCCCATTAACAATATCCCAGTGTACTCGTGGCAGTATAGCATCTTGATCCAGATCCAGCACTGTTTTCCTGGATTCCCCTTTGGACACTTAAGTGCCACAAAGCAATTGGTCTTACTTAGTGACCTTCCATCCCAGAGGCTCTATTTTTTGGGCACTGAAATGGTTTCCTGTCCCTTTTTACAATTTTGGCTGAGCAGAGAGCACCTCTTATGTGATTCTGAACTAAGAATATTTATCAGGACTAGCACCAAGGCTTGGGATGTCCAGAACTTTGTTACGCTGAAGGATTTTATCTGCTGTCCTGTGATGCTTCTACACTTATGGGAAGTCTCGTTTTGGGGATGCTACTGGCCACACGCAAAGAATTACTGTTCATACACTGCTTGAATATACTTGACACAGCATATAGTTCTTCAAAGGCAAAAGCTTTCTGTAGGGAAAGGCCCCCGCTGCTGGCAAGTTTCCTTCGAGGCTGCTCTCCTTTGTTGCAATATATAGAGGCAGAAACAAATACATTGGGGGTTGGTATGTATTTTGCTATATATGTTTGGTATATGTAGTGTGGGTGCATGCATAATAGGTTTAAATGCTGGTGAGTGGTTTGTTGAGTGATTTTCGTCAGTAATAACACGGAAAAATTACAGAATAGCAACTGTTGATCCCACGGGCAGGCTTGGAGGTGAGCGAAACCGAAGCTGTAGCACTGCCCTCTCCCTGTTCACGGGGCTGTCACAGCCTGTCCCCTCACGTCGCAGCTGTATTTGGCCTGGTGTAACGCCTTCAAAAACAAACCAGTGATTTGACTGAAGAGGTTTTGGAAAACAGCAAACCAGGAGGAGAGATGGCACTTGCACCTGAGCACAAAGTCTAACAATTGGGCACTGCCGGTTAGAATCGCCTGCGTTCTTTTTAATGTATTTTGATATGTTAGATCACTGGATAGCCTATAGCTAATGCGTAAAAAAAGTAGTGTAATGAAATGGTTTTCCTTGCTGTATCCATTCAGCCTCTGTTGACATTTGGCAGCCGAAGCCCTGAATGGAAGGCTAAGCTTTCTCGCCGGCTAGCATCGGATTCCTTGTGGTTACTTTTTGTTTTTGTGGACACAGAGATTTAGATGTCTGCAGTCCCTTGAAAACCAGCAAGATGTCTGTGAGCTGGCTGGTTTCGATTCATTCTGACACCGCGAAACATGCCCCTTCGTTTCACCTCTTTGTCAGCAGCAGAAGAGCTTGGACGCTCTGCAGAAGATTTGATGACACGGTCAAAATGTTTTCACTTGAATGCAACCCGGTGGCGACCCCACAATAAAGGCAATGGGAAGGAGCCATGCAAAGATCAGACGCTAATAAAGCCAGCAGTTAACCTCTCCAGCCTGACTTTAAGGTCCTCTCTGCCCAAGAATGTGTAACTATATTTTAGCACCTAATGCCAAGAGATCTGCAACTAAGACCTTTCTTGGTTAATGTTTCCCAGTTTCTCTCTTTCAGCTTTTCCCCCTTCTTTTCCTTTTTTTTTTTTTTTTTAATTCTTCTCCTTTTTTTTTCTTCTTTACCTGTTTTCTCCCTTCTTTTCCTTACTTTTTTTAATATTTTTTTCTTATAAAGGATGGTTAGGTGTACTCCTTTTTGATATAAATACAGTCTTTGTACCAATTTTTTAAAAATTAATGTTATGGGCTGTCATTGCATGACATTTATTTTATTGTATGTTAATGCAGATTTATTTGGGGATGGACTCTGACTGTTTTTGTTAGCTTAGCTTTGGAAAGCTGGATTTAAAAGCTACCCTCGGCTCAGTAAGTTTTCTGTCCTGTCAATGTCAGCCATTGATTTATCCAAAAAGTCATATTGTTTACAACGGAGACATTAAATCATAAAACAACTTTCATTGTATCCTGTGCTCAGATAGGCAAAAACATTTCCTAACTGTTAAACCAGCTGGTCTAATCTTTAATGACTTTGGTTCAGTGGCCAAATCTACTTCTTTGTGCTGTTATAATGCAACATTAGATTAGTTACTGTCTCTGCAATTGCTGTCAGTCAGGCTCTGTTTATGAAGGATCAGGGTATTTTTCATAAATCATTTTTTTCTTCTTTTACTGTTTAAAGGATAATAGTACTGTAGCTTTGCAATTGTTTTATGAGGCAGTAATCTTGTTCCGATGAGGATAAACCATGAGGCCAAAGGCAGCGCTTATCTCCGGAGAAGCCAGTTATTGCTGAGGAAATCACTCCCAAACACAAATTATCACCATCACAGCACAGGTTTCACCCCTTGGAAATACCAGCGACAAGATTTGGCGTCAAAAATAGTCCATCAAGTTGGGCCCGTTGAACCAAAATGCAATATTTGTGGGATTCCTTTGCAATTAGTTCAGAGGCTTCTGAAAGAGGTTTGCTTGATGGAAGGCCAGCATCCCCCGAGCCCACGGAGCCGCGCACGTGCCCGTGGCATGGGAGAGCCGGCTGGGCTCATGGAGCCACTGCAGCCTTCGGCTCGGCAAAGCCGCGTCATGCCCATGCCAACGAGAATGACCCGTTCTCAGAAATCCAGACGGAGAATTTCTGCTTCGCTCTTAGCTCCTTCACTGTGTCTCTAATTCAGGCTGTGAGAGAAGGGTTTTTCCAGCTGTGCTCCAAGGCTGACACAGTGCTGTACCCGGAGCATCAGCACCTTGGCAGCTCATTGCCTTTAGCTATACATTAAAAACATTTTTAGGCCTTTCTGCATTTAAAAGCAACCAGAGGAAAGCAGCTCGCAGCAGCGATGGTGGCACTGAGTCCATGTATTGCAAAAGGTGAGTGGTCCCGGGCGCGCTTCCCGCGGCGCACACGCTGGCTTGGAAGTAACGTAGCACCCAACCGGCAAACTGCTAAACGTCCTGCATTGATGCACTCTGTCCTTAAGAGGTTTATTCAATTAACAGTTTAAACTTTCATTATATTTTGCCATTTGGTGAAGAGGATTCTTATGCATTTAATAGTTTTATGCATTTACCCATTAGTCCTTTAAGTGGGCTTGCTTGGACGAGCTCTGCCATTTTCCAAGTGGCGGGGCGGGGGCATGGGGAGCTGGGGTGGGCAGAGCAGACAGTGATACATGACACGTGTCACGGCCGTTTGTATCTCCCTGACCTCCTCAATCCATCTCTCTGAAGGTTGCTGCGCATTAATCCTGCAGCAGCTGCTGGTGCAACCGCTTCTAGGTACTGGGGCAGGTAGCCAAGGGTTCAGGTAGCCACCTTGCACGCCAAGCTGTAGAAGAGCCCAGATTGGCAGTATATTTTCATCAAAACAGAAACTTAGAAGAAAATGACATATGTTCTTTAACCTAAGGACTGCTGATCAGTTTAAATACTTTAAATTAATCCAGCTTCATTTGTTAAAACTAGCATCATCTGCTTAATGACTGAGGGTACACTGCTTTATACATAAAACAGGCACCGCAACAAATCTTGCAAATCTTACCCTAATGCGTTGTGCAAGATTGTCTAAAAATCATTGTACAGCAATATTAATATGGTGCGTTAACCTTTAGCCGTATTCCTTTTTAAATTCCTACTACACTGCAGGTATCTCTGGCCCTGCTCCACCGGCACAGAAAGCTGGGCAGGTCGAGGGGCTGCTGCCTCCCGTGCAGCGAGCCGGGGTGGGGACAGCCCGCACCTCTGCTTCATCTGCAGGTGACGTCCATGCTGGATGGGCAGGTTCCTACCGCTATCGGAGGCTTCTGTAAGTTGGTTTTCCCAATCTGTTTGCCTTCTGATGGTGACCCAGACTGAAATGTTTGCTGCCTTAGGAAGGAGTTTTTTAAAAGTAAAATAAAGCAATGGCTATGTAATTACAAAAACGTTTAGAAATGCAGTAATAAATTGGATAGTTATTTCTCGTGGAAACTCCGTGGAGCAGTAACTCCCACTGGAGGCAGTTATTTCAGACCCCGGAGAAGGACAGAACCACGGCTCATTTTATTTCCGGCACTTTGTAGTGAAATAATCAGCATATCACATCGTGAACATAATTACTGCAAGGTCTCAGACCTTTGAACAGTTCTGTCCTCTCACAAACAACCCTTAAATCTACAGCCACCGGAGGAAAGGCGTTCCTGGTGCAGTGCCCTTCCAAATCGCTTCCATTTGGGTTTAATAGAGCTGGAGGCTATTCCCTTTGGGACTGTTGCCACCCTTTATTTGCCATTTGTCTCCAGTAGTGAGGCTGAAGGCAGAGAGAAGAAACAAATTTGCTAAAACCTGCTGATCATTTTTTATGCTATGTGCAGGCGGTGGCTGGTGACTCTTGTCCCAGGTTTATAGGTGCTCTTCATTTATAAATTCTCCGGTAAGGTCAGTGTCAGCAGGGATGTCGGAGAGTGTTCAGCTGCCTTAAGAAATAAGGAAAAATCTAGAAAAAAATCACCTGGGTAGAAGATTTCTGCATGTTCTCGTTGCTTCTAGTGCTTTCTCCTAGTAGTAATTGGTATAATTATTATACCTGTGTTAAATTGAGCAGATTTAATTGACATAATTTATGGGAACATGAGTATTTGACTCGAATGCAGTTGATCTGCTGTGTAAGAAGCAGCCAGCTGATGGGGAAGGAGACATTAAGTCAGTGATTTTGTATCGACAGGCTTGAAAGGATCTACTGGATCATTTAGTTTCAGAAATAAACCCAGCTGCGCCGCACCCTGCCTGCTCGGAGCGCACAGGCGTCCCTTTCAGACCTGGCGAGGCGGTGACGCAAGGCACGACGCTTTATTTGAGATGCAGTCCCTCAGAAAGATGTGGCTCTGCAGCTCGTGGTGGGGAATCGCGCAGAAACGCTGGGTGCCAGTTGCCTGTTGGCCTGGTGGCTTTGTTTTATTTCGTTTGCGGGGCTGCGCGCCGTAAGGAATGGTGCATGGAAACCCTTGGAGTGCTATGGTAGCGGAGCAGACAGCTGCTTGCCTGGTTTTTCTTGGGGTTTTCTGATTTTTTTCTTGTTTTTTTCTTGTTTTTTCTATTGCTCTTCCTTACGCTGCCATCAGTTCCCAACCTGTTGGCTCGAGCACTGTGCTCTGGCAGGTGGAGCTTCCCCGGCCGTGCCCCGTGCCCTGACCACGGCAGCTGCGAGATGAGCACCGTCAGGGTGTGCAGGGATGCTTGGCCACCACCGGGCTCCTGCCGACCTTGGGCCAGCCCAGCAGCTCGCCCCAGCCATGCCGCGCTCCCCAGCGAGCAGCAGCCCGCTCTCACTGCTCTGCAGCAGGCTCCTCCGCTGCGGATGTATTATTTCCAGCCAAATATGACCACCTGCAAGTTTGTGCTGGTGTTAGCATTTTCATCTCCCATTATTCAAATCCAGCTGGCTTTCCTTTGAAGTGAGTTCCCTCATGTTAAATGTTAACTGTAATTTCTCTTGGCCAAAGCAGCAGATAGCGCATTCTTTCCTGTCTGTGTGATAATGGCCACAAGTGTGCTGGCTGCCTTCGGCCCGACCCGTCACTGCAGCTCCTTTCTCTCCTCCAGAAGGAATGTCAATGCTCAGCTCTGCTGCGGGGAGCGGGTTTGTCCTGCAAAAAGCTCTGGGCTGAGCCTAGCCCCGAGGATTGTCTCTACACGTTGGCTATCTGGTGTGTCCACACCGCTCTTCCAAGACTGGCATATGCTTAGGGTAGAGAAAAATGACCAAAAAATCACATTTAGGGGTAAATTCTGAACAACCCCAGAGTTCAGGGTTTTTTTCAGGTCCAGGCAGACTAATGTTTTGCTTTTTCCAGCTGTACTAGCATTTTTCTAAACTTATTTCAGTGCTTATCCTTGCATTAAGCACAATAGCAATGGAGGGGGAGACTTGTGACCATTTGAACTTGAAATCCCCAGAGAGCATTTTATTCTAATAAAACAGCAAAATATTGGATACATGACACCCCTTACATCAAACTCTATCATATTAAGGAAACCTTAGAACTCTGGTCTGCAGTCTGGCCTGATGCATTACAATTCATCTGGGATCAGTATAAGAAATAATTACATCTATTTATTTATTCCACTGTCAGAATGTTGACACTAGTTTTTCATATTGTCTCTGTCATGAAGAATCATAATTAAATAACATGTCAAATGTATTGATCATACATTTATAAATTTGTTTGATATATCATAGAGGCCTTTTGTTATTAGGAGGTATCGCAAGATTGAAGTTTGCCAAGCCATCTACTTCATTCTACATAGGACTTTTTCCTCCTAATTAACCACAAAATTCTGATGGCTTGTCATTCCGATACTGCACAAAGTAAGCTCTTCCTTTTTACTTCAGGTTCAGTATACCGTTTCCCTTTGACCAAAATCCGCCTGGATACATACAATCATATTAGGCTACGAAATGTCATACTTCTGTTGTATTTTTTTCCATTTTTCTGTCCTAATTCTTCTACTTAAGAGGCACTGTCTTATCACAAAGAAGATCAGCTAGAGCTGGCCTTCAGTTTTCCTGCTCTTTCTGCACAAAACAGAGAGCAGGAGCCTTGACCACCGTCGTTTCTTCTCCCTCTCCATAGCTGCGTGGACCCGACCCAGATACACGAGCAGATGCTGGTCGGTGCCAGTGGCCGTGAATACATGAACGTCTGCTGCAGCTCCAGCTCCCCAGCACGCTCGCACCTTTGGGAAAAACAAATTTTTAGGAAGTTGACAGGGACAAGAAAAATCAGTAACTTACACCTCTAAGTAGTACTGGTCCTTCTAGAGCAAATATAATTGCAAAGAATTATGTTCCCTGTGCATCCTACATGCTACTTCAAAGGATAAAAAGATGACAACAAATGCCTATTTATTTACCCTTTTTCATGTGTTTTCTCCTGTTTTCTGTAAGAACATAAGCTAGGAAGGTTTTACTCAGATTTGGTGGCAGAACACATGCATTAAGATTAAGTTTCTTTTTAAAATTTGCATTCTTTGCTTGGTATCTTTCCTAAATGGGGCAAGAGGGTTTCCTAGTATGTCTTAGCATTAAAATCTAAAGTAACAGACCTTCATTCTAATGAGCTTTGTAAATCTGACCTAAAAAGTGTCGCCTGGAGTCTTTGAAATGAGTTTCCTACAACTTCCTCTGATCTGATTGTGTGTTTTAGGGGAGGTTAAATGGGTTAAGATTCTTAGCTGTCCTAAAGCCATTGGAGTGATTCCTTATTAATCTTTTTCACCCCCTAAGACATCATCTACAGATCTAGGCGGATTTAGTACATAAGATAACGTAGTCAGCCCTGCCATAACTATCCACGCAGCTTCTGAAAGGACAAAAGGGTGACAAAAATATGCAGAAATCCTTCCAAAGGTTCATGTTAACAATACTTTCTAGTCTTTCCCTTGCCCATATTCAGCTCTTACTTGTTGCATAAGACAAGTTTTATCATCATAGGATAATATCTCTGTAACTTGTGATCGAAATTACAAAGAAGTTTCTTGTCCTCCTTGTCCTATGGCAAAACTTGTGAGCATAAGACAGGGTCGTCAGTTATCCGATAACCACGAGCTGCTTGTTCCTGCAGTATGGGTGCTCGGCAGCCGTGCCAGTGGTGGCTCCCTGCCTGCTCCCAAACAGCCTTTCCGATGAGTCTCCTCTTGGCCACCCTCTTGGTAAAGCTGCTGAGTCTGGGCAGAGGGGCTGTGCTGATGGGCAAACTTCCCAGAGCTTTAGTTCAGGGAGAGACATCCCCTTTCCAGCAGGGAAATGGTGAGACACTGGCACAGGTTTCCCAGAGGGGTGGTGGGTGCCCATCCCTGGAAACATCCAAGGCCAGGCTGGATGGGGCTCTGAGCAGCCTGCTCCAGCTGAAGGTGTCCCTGCTCGCTGCCGGGGGGTCGGACTAGATGGCCTGTAAAGGGCCCTTCAAACCCAAACCACTCTGTGGTTCTATTCTTTGATTCTAAATAGCAACAAAAACTAAAAAATCCAGAGACAGATGCATTTGTCTGAGTGATTGATGCTTCTGCCTCAGGCATCCTTCAACAGAACAGGATGGTTCAGGGCTTTGCTTCTGGTGGGAAGGTCATACAGTGGCATTGCCAGGCTTTTACCATAAAGATGCTTTTTTTGGAAGGAAAAGAAAAAAACTAGTTATCCTTTGACATTGACTGTATATTTTACATGATGCCTCTTTACCCTGTTCAAGTGCTGTATCTGTGTGGTAGCAACGGCGTTTCCAGTTCCACCCTCTTCTGCTGGAGCTGGTTTGCTCAGAATCCTGTGCTGTGCAATAAAACGGTAGCAAGGTCTGTGGCCGGAGGGTTTTTGTATGGCTGTCCAGGGCATAACAGCATTTGGGAACCCTAGGTGTTAGACAAATAACAGCAATATAATTTCAGGGATCGGCTGCCATTTAATCAACGTCAGGAGATTGTCAATTCCTTCCATGATTTATGGTTGTGAAAATACAGAATGATTTGTAAAATAACAAAAAGCTTTCTCCCCCTCCCCGAATGTGGTATTTTGAAAACATAGCAAACTGAAATGTGAAACTATTTTGGAAGAATTTTCTCAGGATTTTGAAGTGCTTGCCTTAGCATGGAGCTCCCTGTTGACGTAAGTGTTTCTTAGTCCTTCGCAGGTGCTACCGTAGCCTCACGGAGCTCTCCGGAACCCATTACAGTCCTTTGACCTCAAAAAAAGAAGAACACTTAAAAGAGTGAGTGGCTTCTTCAAAGCTGGAGCACCCTGATAAGTAACCTAAGTGTATGGTTTTCCATGTGTTTTAACGCTTTCTGAAATGTAAGAGCCCAGCCCCACCAACACTGGGGGGCTGGTGGTCCCCACAGTCGCCACCTTGCCGGCGTAATCGCTCCAGCCTTGCTCCGATAATATACTTAAGCGTATGCTTAACTTCTTTCATGCGATGGAAAGCTTTTAAGCACAGTTCTTAAATCTCAGTGGCTCTAAATCAAGCATATCTTTTAAAGTGCTCTTCTCAGCCGGCCGAACGTCTGGTGACAAATCTTTCAAGGCAAGGGTGCAAAGAACTGAATTTAAATAAAACATCGCGTACCTAAGGCAGGTGGTCCTGCCAGCGGGCGTGCGAGCCGGTGGGGAGGTGGGATTCTGCGGGACCCCTCCAAGCGCATCTGCAAACTCACCTGGGGCCCAGGCTGTGCCGTTCGGACTTGCTGTGCTGGTTTGCCTGTCTCAAAAATGAGACTCACGATTTTATATTCTTCCTGTGGTGCAGATATCATAGGTCTTCATATTTATAAAATGGATTCAGGGTCACCAGGTCATCAGCAACTTGTAAGTGCATGTGCTTATGGTTAGCTGCCTGCGTTATTGTGTCTGGGAGATACAGCAGCAGCAGCAGCACTTCTCAAAGGAGATAGAGCTGCCGCTCTTCCTCTTGAACAATATTCAAAACAGAAATTATTAAATTGCATGTGTATTTGAAGACCTCTCTTGTGGTTTTTCAATCTGTATTTGTTAGACCTCTTGATGGCAGAAGATGAAAAAGCTCACCCTTTTCCAGCAGCTGTGAAGCAAAACTGATGACTGGAGTTGCGCTCTGCCCAGTAAAGGCGCCCAGCTTCCATAATTCCCCTTCTGGTGCTTTTGACACCAGCATGCCAGGGATTTTTGTCTGCATGGAGACCAGCTTTGGAGTCTGCAGAGATGTTTCAGGCAGAATCTGGGAGAGCTCAGGAATGTGTGCTTTATTAAAAAAAAAAAAAAAAAAAAACCAAAAAAAAACGCTGGAGGCAGTTTAGGTATTTAGCCCCTGAAGCATTTTTTGTATCTCTTAATTACTTGTAATCTGACTTTTCTTTCTAATTGAGGCTCCCAGCATCTGTCTAGCTACCAATACTCTTAACTACTAATTTACATTGCAGTTGGCACCTGACCTTACATGACACATGTAAGACTCTTAGACAGATAATCCTGGCTGCTTCTTGAGACTTATGTCGCCATGGAGGGGTCAGTGGTGTGAGACAGCACAGCTTGAGGTGCGAAGTGCCGCGGCGGCTCACACACTTTACCTAGCTGAGTCTGGGAATCCCTTAACAGGCTGATCCGGGCTTTTACACAGCCAGTCCTCCTGCTTTTGTCCTGGGCAGGCATTTTTCTGCCTGTCACTTACAGGCCTTAAAGCAGCATGTCTGTGTTGGTTAATTTGCAGACATCAGTAGGCACATTTCACACTGAATTCCACCCTGTGGGGCCGTGTCTAATTGGACAAATTTGAGCAGCAGGCAGAAAAGCCACCGCAGCATGGAGCAGTGATATATGGGCACAGGCAAAGGGTTGCACTTTTAAAGACACAGCTCCTCCGCTCGCCTGCCCGCGCCCGCCAGGCTCCCACGTTTGATGCAGGACTGCCCAGCAAGCGAGGTTTAACGTCCCACGGCATCACCTTGCTGCTATGAGATTTTCCGGAGCCAGCACGTCTCTCTCTGCACATTCATCCTGCTAACAAAGCACGCTCTGAAGGAGCAGGACAGCGTTTGCAACTTTGCAGCGGGGCACAGGAGCGTTTAGTGCAGCCTGAACCCCTGACAGTAAGGCTTGTTCAGCTTTAACCTGCACAGCTGCGATCCACATTAGATTTTCTTTCAGAGAATTTCCTGCAATATTGCAGCAGGCAAGGTGAAGCAGGGAGGCTCTGTTATTAGCAAAAAGAAAGGAAGAAAAAAAAAAAAGAATTTCAGAACCTTGGCAATAAAAGCGAGTTGAAGGTTGTTTCTGGTCATAGATGTTTCTTTCCCATTTTATGTTGCTTAAGCATAATAAATGTCAGATGGCTGGAGTAGCATGTTTTATTAAAATAAGTGAATTTGGAGTTCATGAAAGAGTGCTGCATTGATAGCGTTGCGCACAGGAAGGCTCTGTGCAAGGAGCAGGTAGGGGGGTCCCGTCTGCCTTTCACCCACGTTTGCAGGGACCATTTTCAGGATGGAGAAACAGCTGAAATCCTACTTCCACGTAGTTGCTCTGGTTGTGGTGTCTCTGCTGAGGCTGCAAACAAAAGTGCCATCTAATGACAACTGCAAAAAGCCGTTTGGAATGCAAAATCGAAGAATTTTATGTGGTTTAGTTGGTTTTTGGTTGGTTGGTATTTTTGATGCTTTTATTAAGTGGATTGAGACTCTTAACTCTGTTTCCATGAAGTGCAGAAGGGCCACCAGAAGGTGATGATTTCCATTGCCGTTTCTCTGTGGCTCTGGTGGCGTGGTACAGCTCAGCAAAATGGGCTCTGTGAGAAATCCAGCTCCCAAGTGTCTTGTCTTGAAGTTCTTCAGACTAATTTACAAAATATCAGCTCCACACACCCCCCGTATAATTCTTAGACTGTGTTCGTACCAGTACAAGCGTTTGTATTAGTGACATTTTGATCTGTTACAGGTTCACTGTTTGGGTTTTGTTATTTTAAATGTCTCTGAGAAACTGATTCTGATTTTTCACAGGTAATGGTAGTTCTGGAAAGGATGTTATTCAGCACAAAAGCAAAGTGTTGAAACAGCTTCCTAAAGGATGGCTTCGGTGACAAGTGTTTACGTTTTGCATCAGTCAGACCATCGTATCGTGGGTCTGAACTTGGACCAAAAGATATCTGCCTGATCCGTGAGAGTGCAGAGAGCTCACTGGGTGCAGCAAGCTGCTTCAGAAAGAAAGGAGAGAAAAAAGCAGTGACTTGGGGGCGTTGGAAGAGCCTGGCCAGAGTTTTACGCTAATACTATAATGTATCGATGCTCAGGGGTATGAAGAAGTATGGCGCTCCTCAGCTTTTTGTGGAAATGGAGCAATCCACAGGGCTGCTGCAGCAGCACAGAGTCGAGCAGCGTCTCCAAGGGAGGCTTCTTGGCTCTGCAGCCACCTCTTGCTGCCCCAAAACGCCAAATTATGTGGATGTCACGAAAAGGTCTCTGCCGAATGGCATAGAAGTGATGGCTTCACCTGACAGAAACAGTAATTACTGTTTTTTCTCTGTGATTGATGTCTGTTTATATTTAACATAGGCACTAGATGAAAATGGAAGTCTTTGGTTAATCAGATAGGAGTTTAGAAACCAAAATGGTGTCATTCATGTGGATATGGTAGAATTTCCTCCTCTCCTTGCGACCTGTTCTTTCAATCCTGTAGCTTAGATCTGAGGGTTTGCTTTACTTAACTTTTTCCAAATTGAAATAAAAAGCAGCTTACTTTAACATATATCATGGGAGCACTGTGGATTTTTCTCCCTCTGGGCTACTCAAAACAAGCCCTAGGCCCAGCACTACTGAAAACTTGTGCGACGCTGAAAGTGCAAGATTTAATGCCTTGTAACTTTAATCTGTCTCCATAATAAATTATTTATGCAGAATGTGTCAAACACGCATATGTTGCAGAGCAGTAAAACTTGCCGCCGTGGTGGGCTGAAGGCAGGGGGGTCGTGCTGCTGCCCACCGATGCCCTGGCCGGGTGGCAGAGACACCAGCTGCGATTCAGGATCTCCGCTCTGGTCGTGTTCTTGCTTTTCCTAGGGGAACAGTGCTGCTTCCCATCACAGCTGGTGGGAGTCTTCCAGTGGAAGCCCGCTCACTCCCTTAGAAACACCCCAACACCTATAAACACCGGAATGTCTTTAAAAATACGTGAAGCGTTAGACCAACAGCTACCGGGGTATGAACAAGAAGGTTGGAAAAAACGAGGCTAATAAATATTCAGGGGCTGGTTTGTACATTGATGGGGAAAGGCTGGTGAGCAGGCAGGGAGGGAGTCCTGCCTCCATCGCCTGCTTACTCTGCTGTCCTGCAGGAGCCACAGGACGGCTTCTGCCCTCTCCAGCTCGTGTTTCTCCGGCTGTGAACGGGGGGTATGTCTCACGTACCCGGTGGGGTGTGTGAGGAGGTGCCAGGCTCGCGCAGCCCCCAGCCCCAGCCGCTCCCCACCAGCAGCCTGCACCCTGCACGTCCGCCCGCGGGAGCACGAGTGGCTGGCGCAGAGACTTGTAAATACCAATCGCTGCTGAAGTGCCAAAATTATAATTAAAACGGTTTTCTCTTTTGGCTTTTGTCTACATACTTTCCTAATATTGTCATTTGGCAAAGCCAGGGTGTCTCTCACAATGTAATTGCCACAGAACATTTCCTTGAAAGAGCAGCAACACCCCGCCTCCTCCTAACACTTGCATGTGGAAAACACCAACTGTTTTATAGGCATTAGTGAATTATGCTTTTCAGTGCGAGGAGGTACGAACTGTCTGTGCAGCTGAGACAGCTGTAAACCAGCTTCTGGGATGAAGTGACCTGCCCGAGGCTTCACTTCAGATGCTGTAGCAGAGGCAGGAGCTGCGGTTGTGCCTCTTCCAGAGGGAAAACGTAGAGACTTTTGCAAGATAGTCTCTGTGTGCATGTGTTATTTTTCTTCTCTTCCTCCTCTGCAGGGTCTGTAGGTAGGAAGGGACCTGTCCCACCCCAGGGCAGCGATGCCGTGGGCTGCCTTCCCACGGGACCACGGCTGCCCTTACTGCAGCCTCCCCGCCGGGTTTGCGGTGGAAAGCCGGCACGCAGAGATGCCGGGCCTGCGCCTCTCACGCCGCTGCTGGCAGTTGGCAAGCATGTAGGTTTGTAAAAAGCCGAAGGGCTCTCCTGGCACCCTTTTAAAGCGTGCCGGGTAATCCCCTTACGTAGTCACCAGCGTTTCCCTGCCAGAGCATCACCACCTGCGCGGCGGCCGGCTGAGAAGTGCAGGTGCCTGGCAGGGACTGGGTGGCAAGGAGCACCGTCGGGTTCGGTTTGTAAAAGAGCAGTTGTGGTAGTAGTAGAGTTAGTAAATAAACAGAACAGATCTTGAAAATCAGTTGCAGAGCGTACTTTCTATTTTTGGGCAAAACTTCGGAGATCTGGAAATTTTCCAACTGTTTGGAAATTAAGCCTTAAATGAAAACGATAGCTTTGGAGGGAGGTGTTTATTTTTGGGTTTTAATCTCTAGTACCAAGAAAATTAATCTTCTAGACAGGGGTTACATTTGAGGGAAGAACAGCGCACAGGCAATTAGGACTTTTTGCCCCCTTCAGACTGATGGAGTGAAGTTTGGGGTAATACGGGCTCAGGCCCTCAGCTGGCCTAAATTAGCACAGCTCCATCCAGGCTCCAGCTGTAGGCACATATTACTGCTCCATTGCAGCAGATCTCATTTATGACATGTTTTTAAAGCAGATCTGTGAAATGATCCAGCTTTAAAAAAATAACACTAATAAGGGTGTAGTTACATGAGCATCTTATCCCGCAGCAAAGCCCATTTAAGAGGCTCCCAGCCCTTCCCTGACCCTGCCTTCTCCTTCCAACCCCACAGTTCATTTCCCCTCAGCTCTGCTGCTGAAATTTTTTGGGTTTTGTGGGTTCGGGGGTGTTTTTTTCTGCCTTTCTTGCATTGTTTCAGTGATTGAGTAGAGGTGTTTCCTTAACGCACGTACGAGTTGAACAGAGCACACGTGGTGTGCTGTAGCAGAGCGACAGCGAGGAAGGACAAGTGAGCAGCAAGCAGGGACACCTTCAGCTGGAGCAGGCTGCTCAGAGCCCCGTCCAGCCTGGCCTTGGACATTTCCACGGATGGGCACCCACCACCTCCCATGGGCAGCCTGTGATGTTGGCTGAGGCTTTGGCTCCTGGAGTTAGCAAGGCATGTAGCACAGTTGCAATCAGTTCCTGGCCCTCTGCTGAACTGGGGAAGTAACTATTAGGTTATTAACCAAATTGCACTGATGTTTTTTTGTTCCTAACAGCGGCTTGGTTTCACCAGAGCAGCATTGGAATAGAGGACAAAGTCGAGATTTCAAGGAATCTCAGAATAGTTTACCAGGAAATTCAGCCTGCTGGGATTCTGCGCTACATAGCAATGAGACCAAATGCTTTCCTAACCTATTTACTTTAAATGTATCTTGAATATTAGTAATGATGGAGTAAACAGATCTTTAAGCGCATGATGCCTGCTGAATGTCTGACACGGTATTTAATGAGTGCAGGAAGGTTTTTTCTCCAACTGCCTTTGGTCTGTGGAATGTGTTTTCTCCTTGTTTTGGCTGGACGGATCTTGTGGCTGATCTATTTAAAAATAATTAAGTGAACAGTTGCAGAAACAACGTGGTATCTTTGACCTGCACGTGGTACAGATTAGGTGGAAACACCGAGCTTCCCTTCATATGTGGTGTGGTTATCAGTGCCCTCCAAACAATGCATGCCGATAGCATTCCACATCCTTTCGAAAGGAGCTGAAAAACACGGTGACATGTAACGAAACCTCCCCGGGGCTGCAGTTTGGTGTTGGGTGGGGAAGCGGCCGGGACTTGGAGGTTTGCTGTGGCTGCTCGGGTGATACGGGGAGCTCCTATCCCTTGGCACTTGTGGGGTGAGTCCCCCCTCTGCGGCACACGGTGCTGGCAACAGTGCCCCAGCATGGGTTTGCTTGTCTGCTGCTTTCTGGGAGCAAGATGTATTACTTGCTCCTCTTTATTCCTTTATACATTACACAGAATGGAAACAAAAATCAGATCTAAACACAGAGTCCATCAATCATTACTAATCT
Organism: Falco biarmicus; assembly: GCF_023638135.1. Lineage (NCBI taxonomy): Eukaryota > Metazoa > Chordata > Aves > Falconiformes > Falconidae > Falco > Falco biarmicus. The sequence continues at coordinate 17,100,854 of NC_079288.1, forward strand.
AGAAGACAGACCATGATAGTAAATCTGCCTTTTTCTTCTTTCGGGTCTTTACACGCAGCAGTACCACACGCTGTAGTAATGCAAGAGGAAGTAAGTGCTCGCATGCATGCCAGAGTGTAAAACCAATGTCTGTACATTGGTCATGCCTTGGCTGGTGTAGCTGTCTGCTGTCCCCCTGCATGCGGCTGGGAGCTGGCTGACCCTCGCTCAGGATCCCAGGGCGGTTGCTCAAATGCTGTGGATGCAACCAAAGGGACTGTGGGACAAAGCGTAGCAATTCTTGTTCAGCTGAGTCAGCAATAAAGTGCTTAACCACCCACCCAGGTGGAGACGATGCCCAGAATAGACCCCTAAGTACAGATTGGGGCTCGTGGCTTTGCCATTTGAATTTCTTCTAGTAGTAATTTTTGTAGCAGTGCCAATGACATGGTGGTGGTGAGAGGTGCTTGTTTACCTTTGGTGGTTATTAGTGTCGTGTCTTTTTTGATGAACTTTGTGTGTACGACAGCTGTTCGCTGCAACCCGGAGGAGTTACATGATTTGAGAATTTGTGGTAAAGACACTCTAACACAAGGGATTTGAGCTCATGACATTAAGCTGGGCATGCCCAGGTTATTGCAGCACCATTTGCTGGCTTTCCTTCTTCCTCTAATTCTGTTGATACCAGTTTTATGATCATAGAATTGGTATTAGAACATTAGCAAATGCAAATGTGTAGCCACGTTCTCATCATTTAGCTTGATTTTAATCCTTTGGATAAAGTACTTCGTTTTTATCAAGTCACAGACGTGGAAGTGACAAGCCTGTTTATAACTATCAGTGATGCAGAGCAGCAGCTCCAAAAAAGCCATGGGATTCTGGAATAGGCACTGAGAAACTTTTCCATAAATGCCAGGAATAACATTATATTTGAATATTTAACCCTTACCCAGGCAATTTGGGGACTGGAAACCATATGTGCTTTTCATAAAGGGAGCCAAGATGACCCTACATAAAGATAAATATAACTACATAAAAGCATTCAGGAAGGATGGTGTTGTGGTTAAGAGCTGGGCAAGGGCTGGGGAGCTCGGAAGGTCTAATCCCAGCTCAGCCACAGGCTTCTTGGGTGATCCTGGGCATGTAACTTCATCTCATCGTGTTTCAGTTTTTCCATTTGTGAATGAGAGATAATAATCCTGCCCCACAGCCATGCCCGGAGGATAAATGCACGGCTGCTTGGGAGGTGTGGGCTTGGAGATGGTGCGGGTGACCACCAGGATGAGTCTCAGCCCAGTGCCGTGCTGAGGGTATGTGCTGCACTGCTATTGGCAGTGTTCGCAGTTTTACCTTTCCTTCTCTCGAGACTGGTGGAATTAGCTGCTGCCTTAATTAGATGGCATGTCAGACCAGGGTAGCACACCTGAAGCATCGCCTGGGAAGTCACATCATTGGCAAATGCTCCTTGTTCGAATATAATTTAAATTCAAAAACGGGGAGGGGGGGGGGAGGGGGGGAAATGAGAAAAGGGAAAGCTGCTGTAGATGAGACCATCTGGTTTTGTTTGAGCGCTACCTAAGTAACTTGTGTTTATTGGTTATAGACTGGTGTTTTCTTTATACGGTCTCTGGCCAGGTAGCTGTTGTGCTCGTGACTTGGCATCCACTTCTGCCCATTGTGAGTCTTGCTCAGGAGGTATAAATCTGTCTTCTCAGGGTCTTTGGGAAGGTGGCCTATTTTAAAGTAACCATCGAGACAGAGCTTTTCTGAATTGGTCACTGAGAAGTTCTTCTTGCAGTCTGTGGCTCCCACGGGGATATCATTGCAGCAACATGGGAGCCAAGGTGATGGAGCTGATGGCACACGGGAGAGGCAGCCCCTACAGCTGTTGGCCTGAGGAGGAATCGTGTTCCTCAGGCGTGATAACGTCCCTGCTGAGATGCCATCCCTGGTAAGATGCTGTCCCTGCTAAGGTGCCATCCCTGCTGAGGTGCCGCCCCTGATAAGATGCCATCCCTGCTAAGGTGCTGTCCCTGCTGGGGCAAGTAGGCGGCAGCCTGCCGGAGGCCGGCCGGCCGGGGCTGGTGCACAGGCTGGGCTGTGTAAGGTGCGGGGGAGCGTAATCGCCCGTTGTTTGGAAGGAAGAGTTTTGATGTAATTATACCCTTCAGCCATTGCCACACTTTCCTCTCTTTCATCTTCAGGCAGGTCCACACATTCAGATGTGAAGCTGGAAATGAAACACATCTGGATATCCAAAAATGACAACAGCCTTTTATTTGCTATTTTTGGTATACAACAAAAGCTTTGTATCTTGCTAATTGAACATATGGGCTCTCAGTTGCTTTTTTTCCCCCTGCTAAACTCCAGTTTTCCATGTGTCATCATACGATTCCAACATTTGATCTGTCGAGTCCATCTTGGCCATGTGTTTGTTGTAATCTGCTACACATGTAGGCTTGTTTTCGTGTGCGTCCTGACCTCCAGTGAGAGCTGCAGTTGTTTCCATCATGGATAGTGTTGAGGACTTACACATCCTTTTTATCAGTGTATTTGGCCACCGGCAGCTCCTCACAGCGCGGATCAGGGATCCTGCCAAGCCTCTGAAAGCTGGGTGTTTAGGGGAGCCATATCTGTTTGTATTGTGATACCAGATGCTGGCTTTTTTCAGTGGAACAGAAGTAGAAAGGAAAACTGCCCCAAAATAGAAAATGCCCACAGAAGTAAAACACAGCGTCTCGCCGAGAGAAGCTGAGGGTCAGCATTAGCTGGTTCGAGTTGGAGCATAAGGAAGGGATGGAGGTGGGTGGCTGGGCGGTGGGCACTGGGCAGACCGGTGCATGCTGGGGGGTCGGTGGCGCAGCGCTCGTGTGTGCAGAAGGCAGCACAATCCTTGGAGTCTGCAGAGAACGGGCTGCTGGACAAGAAGAGAAAAGGAGTAGGGGGCTGAGCCCTTCAAAGCAGGCTGTGCCATAAATCCCCACTGGGATCTTGGCCCCACTGCACGGACGTTCGTGAGACTCGACTCATTATGAATACAGGACCTCTTGATTAGCATGAAAGATTCGTCATCAGAATTATTTTGTGCCTGTGGGGGATCCACTTACTGATTTCCAACTACAGCTCTAAATTGTTCCCATGCTTCATCATGGTTTGATTAGCTCAAATCTTAAGAGTAACTGTTTGAGGCACTTACCATAACTACAAAACAGGTGACAGCGATCAAACCCCAGGGCACGGAGCGGGGGCTGCTGGTGCTTTGGGGTACGGCAGCGGCAGGCAGCCCCCTTACGGGCTCCTGAGTGCTGGAAAGCTCTGTCATCTGCACACTTTCCAAGTGCTGAGCCCTGCTGCATGTCATTTCCCAGGATAAATGACTAATTAATGAGGAAAAAAAAAAATGGGAGGTGGGGGGTAACTGCATTTAATTGCCCACGCACACATGCATGCATGGCCCCAGCCTGTGCATCCACGTCATGTTACAGCTGTGCTAATAGTCACCTTTCCTGCAGTAAATATTGGGCCAATTTCATCACATTTGGTTTATGTTTATCAACACAGCACTTAAGCAATGGGGTTTTAGTTGCAATAAGGGAAAGAGTCCATTTCTGTCTAGCCCTGAGGTGAGGGAGTGAGAAGCCATATGCGGCGTGGCCGGGCTGGAGGCTCTCCTCCTCTCCCCATGTCGCAACACACCCGCCCAACTGCAGCAAAAATCAAATATTTGTACTCGAAGACAGAGCTGAGGCAATTTCCACCAGGAGTATGCCGTCTCTCACCGGTTGAAAAATATTATACATGCATCGAACTATTACTCTGCTCAGTTCTTGACATACACTGCCAAGCAATTTTGTCTTGGACTCCCTTTTTCTTTTTAGCCAAGAGTGTAACGTTAAACAAATCCGCAACTGCACTCAGGGACTTCCTAATCAACTGAAGAATGAACTCCAAAGCAGAAGTTGTATTTAACAAAACGAACTTACAATTATTATTCATAAATGCATATGTTATGGCTGCAGTTGTTTCACTTCTTTCTTTTACAACCCTGTAAATTGTATACAGAACATAAAGGCTTGACTTCTTAAATAAATGTTTTGCAGCCGCCATAAATTATCTTTCTTGCATTCATAATGAAAAAAAAATCACTGTTTGATGTTTTATATCCTCTTCCCTAAAATGTAAAATATGGTAGTTGGAGCCAGATTTTATCTCATTTGAAAATAAAAGAAGGTTCATTTCCTACTAATTTTTTTCAGTCTTAGGTTTGGCGTTCCCATGAAATGTTGCCCGATCTGCAAAGCAGCATTACAATAAACTCTGCTTTATCTACGGGTTCGCGTTCGCTTCGTACCAGTGTTAATAGCCGTCATCACAAAAATGAGTTATGAGCATAACCTGCAATTATTTATTTTTTTTCATCCCTAATGTTGGTTATATTTCATCTCTCTATGCACCCCAAAGCCCTGGCTGAGGACCGGCTTGTTGAACTCTCTGCGCCAGCCCTGCGAGGACCCTGCCCCACAGTGCTGTCCTGGAAGCAGGCCTCGCTAAACTCCCAGCTCACTGGTTTGCAAAGCAAACTTCAGCCTTGTACTATTTACCTTGGCAAGTGCCCGACCAGATTGATGATCTGTAAAGTGGATTTGTTATTTGGCTGTTTGCTTTGGCAGTTCTTGAAAGCAGTTTGCTGATTGCAGTCCCAGATGTCATTGCATACATTACTGTTCACTATAAGTTTCTTTTAAAGTTTTAATTTCAGCCACAAATGCTATTAAGCTTTTTGCACCTTTCTGTCTTTAACTCGTGGATATGAAGTATCAAGAGCAGGCAGCCTTGATTTCCTTAAATTTTCCTCTGATTATCTGTGTTGGCCTCCTCCAGGTATCTGTGCAGTGCCGGCAGCCAGGAGGAGAGATGCTGCTGGCTTTCCCCCCGGTTCGGTGCTGTGCCCGTCCGTGCCACAGGCACATGCAAGTTGGGCACGTGCAGAGTTTTCTAATTGTAGATAACCTGGAAAATTGACGTAGTGGTTTTATAAATTCTTGGGTTTAGCAGGACCAAATACTTGAGTCAGTAGAGTCGAGAACATCGGGAGTAAAGGTAACTCCAGTCGCCCCGTGCATCTTCAGAGGTGGCTTTTCTGGGTTATATCCATCTCCTCTAACTTTGGTCTTGGTTTTTAAAGGCTCTCAAAGCCCAGTAAGCAATTTGGCAAATCAGTAGGCTCAAAATCAGTTTGTTCCTAGTGTCGGGTAATCCCGAGTTTGGCTCTGGTGCTGGCAGTGCCTCCGTGCTCTGCTGCCGCCTGCTCCGCTTCCAGCCCTGGCTGCACCACCATTGGGATTAGGGAAATAGTAGGATGCTGTATTTCCGTGGTGCCTCAAAGGACATTTGCCCTTCTAAAGTCTAATAAAAAGCTCAGCTGGGTGTTTGCTGGTCACCCCCTGCAAGGGCGGCAGGGCTGCCTTGGGAGCAGAGCGGGTGCCTGGCGCGCTCCGGCGTGGCCACATGGTTGCTGGTCCTGGGTCTGAGCACTGAAACCATCCTTCGTGGGCAGGAGCTTTTTTTTTTTTTTTTTTTTTCAGTGAGGGTACTTTCAGCTTTGAAATATTTTAAGTTGAAGAAGTTAATTCACTTTAAGTAAGTTTACTTTTCAAGGGGAGGATGTCATTGTAGTATTTTTGGCCACTGCTTGAAAATTCCTCTAACCCTTTACTATAATAAGCAAATTGAGCAGATTAAAGACACATTACACTGCCAAATGGTTTTTCTACCCAGGGTGACATATATTTTTTCTGTGGAAAAGGTTGTGGGGGTTTTTGTGAGCTGCTATGCTTTTTTTAGCACTTCCTGTTTTATTGTGTTTGAAGTGTCTTTGTGGTGACCTGTTGGGGTAAGATTCTTCCATATGGAAGTATTTCTTCAACTTTTAATCATTTTGTTTAAAAAAAAAAAAAAGATTTTAAATCCGATTTGCAGATGTCTCTGGTTTTGTTTGCTGAGAGCTAGTCCAACTCACTACAGTGTGGCAGAAATGTGAGTTGTGATTGTTTATACACAACGTGAAGATGACATCCACGTATTTGCACTCTTAATTTTGATACCTTCTTTAAAAAATTCATAGAAAAGCATTTGCTTGTATTAATGTATTATTCTCTTCAGAAAATCATATTTCTTTAAAGATTTGGGGTGAAGCCCTGCCTTTACTGAGTACCTTGGCAAACTCCTGTTGGTTTTGGTGGAACTGGGATTTCAGCAGTAGCCCTCGACTCTGTTGCAGGCATCTCTGAAGTCAAGTGATATCAGGAGAACAAGTGGTTTTGTCCTGTGCCTATTCCTGGAAAAAATCTTGCTAGGATTTTACATAGGGTCAAAAAAAGTTACAAGTTTATTTTTAAGTCTACGAGACAAAATTCTTCATTAATGTACAACAGAATGCATTTTCCCCACACTCATATTGGACTCACTGGGTCGTAACTGAGACCAGAATTTGGACCACTGCGTTTGCATTATAGCTGCATCCTGTTTCCTATTAGTTTTGACACCAACATCTGAATTTCAGATTTTTTCTTGTTTAGGTTTAACTGTTCAATCGGTACATACAACAGACATCTCGGGACCTCTCTGTAGTTGTCTGGCTTGCACGGGGCGCAAGGGTAAAACTTGGCATCTGCGCTGACAGCGCTGGAGCAGCCCCTGCGCTGGAGTTGGTAGAGCACAGTGTGCCATTACCCAGGCAGCTGGGCTGTCCATCAGGCATCTCCAGACCTTCCCTCTGCATCATATCCGTAAGAAAACTGGCTTCGACAGTATTTTTGAGCCCACATGTGAATACCACATGTTGAGGTCTCATGTCTGCAGTTTCACTCCTAATTTAAGTGTAGATGTAAGTACTGGGTATCGTATAAGGTCTTTGGCTCTCTGCAATTCACCACAAGCATCTAATTACCACTTCCTTTGTCTTGGACCTGTTACTTATATGAGAAGGGTAGGTGGACTCAGTCGTTACAAGTCTGTTGGATTATTATGTTCCTGAAGCTGTCATCCTGTCAAAGGTCCGGCAGAAATTTGCACCACGGGCTCTTGCTAGTTTATTAGGGGTAAAATCCCTTCCCGTGCCGAAGGCTAGCCCAAGGTCTGCACACCGCTTAAGTCTTACTAAGCCCTGAAAATGGGTCTTAAATGGTATATTGGCCTTGCGCCTGCTCTCAGCACGGAGGTGAATTGCATTCTTCATGAACAGTAGGATTTCCAGCTCAGCTTGTGCTGTTCGTCTTCGCTGCCGTGAGCGTTAGGATGGGTTCTCTAAACCTGCCTAAAACTTTTGATGCTACAGCCTGCAGAAGCCGAGCCTCATGGCCTTTCTGATCTAACAATAGGGTGGTTTGAAAAATGGCAGCTTTTTGATGTAGATGGGCACAGCACTCATCTGGTTTGGATTTTCGAGGTGTTCCAAAGTCATATTGTTAGCTCCAGGGGGTCTTATGTGAGCAGTGATACACGCTGACTTGCTACCGAGACCTCAGAGCACTCCTAGATACTTATTTTTGGAAAACTGAAGTCAAGTAGCTGTATTGTCTCTTGCCTATTACACAGGTGGAGAAATTAAGGTATAAAATGGACAAATGACTTTACTAGGCAGATCAGAGTGCTATTAATGGGATTCAGCCATGAAGCCGGAGAGTTGGTTTACTATCTCCGTTCGCTCTGGTTTCCACAGTGTTCAGAGTGTGTGGGAAGCGACCGCAGACAGGAAATCCTTGCAGCCTTATTTGCATCTACCCAAAGGTGGTCATACTGATGTAACCTCTTTAGGTGATGCTTTCCTTGGTCCCACCTGACGAACTAACATGAGATATGGGTGTGGATTTGGGACTGACTTTCAAAGTTGACATGGAAAAGATGGAATTACGTACTGGAAGGTCTTTATCGTCCCCAGGTCTCCTTTCCGCTGTGCCCTGGCAGGGCTCCAGGGGCTCTGGGGAAAAGGTGCCTTCAGCTCAGTGGCAACTCTCCAGTTTAAATATTTCACCAAAACACCTCCAACATATCCAGCTTCCTCAGTAGTTTCCAGACGGTGTCCAACTAGATGAAAATTAGCCAGTGTCTTAGTTTGTAGAGCTACAAAGGTCAAATGTCTGGGAGAAACAAGGTGCTAAGATGCTAATTCTCTCCCTTGAAATGAGAAGGCAGTTCTCTGCTTGATTAAGCAGAAAATGCAGGTGGTCTTAAACATCTGTATTTTTGCCTCCTGTTTTGAATGCAATTAAACAAAATCTGCTGTTATTGCAGGGAGGAGAACCAGCTTCCCATGCAGTCCCAAATCCTGTCCTAAGATCAGTTACGAGGCACACAGCTTGGGGAGGGAGCCCCTGCACAGGCTGCAAGTGTGCTAGCAGGGGTGCTGGGCTGGTCCCTGCCCCATCTGTCCCCAACGCGGGACACAGAGGAAGCTCATCCTCGACTTCTGTTCTCACACTGCACCTCCTACACTTCTCCTCTCGGAATCTTGTTTTCCACTTTTTGGAGATTTGTGAAACATATGCTTTGGAGGCTTCCCAGGTTTTTTCACAGCAAGAGAATTGCTCTCCGCATTGTAAAAAACCTCACGAAAAAGTACGCTCCTTCTTTATAATGGACTTGCCTGGCACAACTCAACAATCCCCATTTCTCATTGCTTTGCAGCGTACTTTTATAGGGTATAAAAATGGTGTTATGATCCATGTTCCGAAACCTTGCCTCTGCTAGCAAGAACATCAATAAACATGGCTTGATAGACACCAGAGCTGCCCCACCGTTTCCCTCGGTGCTTTGAACGTGCCCTAACATACCTTTTGAATCTGTTCTCCCTATATGAAACTACTCGTGCCTCTGTTGACCTTTTAATGTATCAAAGGTAATACTGGTGTGCTTGGGAACAGTTACTTCTCCCAGGATAGGTTTCCAGTCTGGTCGCTTACTGTACTTGGAAATCTTTTCTTCATTTCATCTCATGTCCCGCTTTTTTCTCTTTCCTTGATTTAAATTAATCTGCAGATGGGGAGGTCAGTGTACCTGGAGCTGGCAAAAGATTTTACTTCATTTCTCCCCCTTTCCTTTTTCTTCTCTCTCTGTAAAATTGTTATTGTTAGTTCTTCGGTTCATAACTGAGATGATGGGTTGATGTTTGAGCAGTTAGGCGCTCTGTTCCAGGAAATTCTGTCTTTCTTCCAAGGCTTCCAGCGCAGAGGCTCCTTTCACCTTGATCTTTCAGCAGAGCACTAAAACATTTGGCAAGTTTTTTGTCACATATTTTGCTGCTGTCCAGGGTTTTTGAGAGATTCCCCTTGGACAGCTTCCACCTTTGAGCTTGCCCGCTGGAGGAAATACTTCACTTGCATTTACACAGCCACATCATCAGACCTGGTGCATCCCTCTCATATCTTTGTTAGCCAGTACCTGACCCGCTTGCTCACCTGCTTGGGTTTGCTTTCCTCTGGTTTTAAAGCAAGTTTTTCCTCCCGATGCCTTGTGCCAAGTGTCCTTGTTAATGGCTTTGTGCTGATGGGACACAGGGACACAGGGCGGGAGGGTGGTCGCTGCGCTGGGCTCACAGGTCATCACTCTGCTGGCAGAAGGGAGGCTGTCTGAAAGCGACCCCCTCTGCAAAACATCCACCGTTTCACTCATCATTTTATACTGGAAAAGGTGGAGGATCAGCTTCTACCTGAGTTACGGGATTCTCCCTAATAATCGGATTTCTTTTCCATATTAAATTCCCCAGAAACTTGTGATTAGCCCCACTTCTGAGAGTTCACAGCAGCTTAATTCTACTGTAAAACTGTCAGCAGTGATTTTCTTTTTTTAAGATGGATTTTGTTTCTGGTACAGAACTACTTCTTGCTAAATTCCTTTTCAAGCAAACACACTTGTCATTTTGCAGCCATTAAAGACAATAAACTCCATCTTTGGATTTTTACATGCTGAACTTAGTTTGTAATGATAGATTCTTGTTTATAATGCATTGAAGATTTTTGCTAGCTTTCTGGCATAAAAATTGGAGTCTTCTCTTTTGATTCGTGCTTATTAGTAGCAGGTTTATCCTTTCAAATGTATACGAGCTATGATTTAAGTGGAATATTTCTTGTCCACGAGAATGGTAGTCTGCAGAATCCATCTTGCCTTGGCAAGCAACGTGGTTATGATCATTAAGCTATTCATATGGACTAAAGCTAGTTTCCCAGCAGGATTTAGGTACTGCAGCCCCGAAGGTCACAGGACCTGGTTTGCGGTGCCGGGGTCCCTGGGGAGAGATGGGCTGTTGTCCCCTGGCCAGACAGGCCGTGTGTCGTGGGGCAGCTCCATCGCTGGGTGGGAACGGTCCTGTGTTTGCCAGGGTGCTTGAGCCACGGGTGCTAGAAAGTGTATTTAGAGGCTGCTATAACTTGTGTGCAGAGGTGACTGGCTGAATTGGGCCCTCTGGGGGAAGCAGGCAGGGAGCAACCCCCACTTGGATCATCCCAGATGTGCTGGGAAGGGGCCACAGTGCTGGAAAAAGTGTGGCGGTTCTTCCTGGATCCAGAGAAATCTGGCAGACAGGGGCAGCGCCTGTAGGGCCAGGCAGGGGTTTGGGGTGTCGTGATTTGGACTTCCAGACACCAGAGTTTCTCCTCCATCCCTTTACATGTACCTGATCCCTTTGGGGGACTTCTGGTTGAATGGTTCATCTCAAATTACGGTATAGGTTGTGTTGCTTCATAAATCACAGCAAAGCACGTCCTTGCCATCAGTGCTCCAAAATGGGTGTTATTGAAGGAAGATAAAAAAAATCTACGATAAAAATCTCCTTCTCATGCTTCTGATTTAGAGCACGCTGCATTCCATAAATTAACAGCACAACATCAATTATCAGACTTTCCTCTTACCCTTGATTATTTTTTTTCATTTGTTTTGGGCTGATGCACCCAGTTCTGTCCTTTTCTGGTTAGTGGGACATCCATTTGTCTCAGTGATAGGGGTGAAAGGGGATGGCTGAAGCAGTGAGGCAGCTCCTTGGGGGGCAGGAGCCTGCAGGGGATGGGAGATCTGGCGTGATCCCTTCGGTCAGCATCTCCACTGGGGAACATCAGCCTCGTTTGTCTGGCGTCAGGGCATTTCACCGAGCATCTGGCAGCAGGCTGTAACCCGTGCACCAACAGTCATCTACCGTTTATTGAAAAACCTGTGTGCCGGGAGCTTTCTCGTAGGCAGTGATCTGAGGGGAGAAGACAAAGAAGTTCCAAAGATAAGGACGTTAGTAAGAAAAAAATTCATTTTAATTTGTCCCCGTAAGAATAATGCCTGTGGGCACACCCTTCTAGCCACCTTTTGTGATTCCAGAGGCCGGAGTGCCACTGTCAAGTAGAGAAGTGGTGGTGGTGTTCAAGGCAGTCACAGTCCTTGTATGACTTTTGTAAGTAGTTCTTGCTTATTCCTGAAAGCTTTGCTTTCAGCCATGAACAGCGAGCCAGCTTTGCATAGCTCCTGTTTGCATTTGGAGTTGTTACTGCAGATTGCCAAGTGCAAACACAAGGCACGTAGAAGGGTAAATCTCCTGCCCTTTGCGTACAGTCTTTGCCGAGGATGAGAGTGAGATGAGTTAAATGACCGAAAGCCTTAGGCTAGGACATGCCAGTTGCAATAATTTTTTCACTCCATCATCTCACCTTGCAATGTCGCTCTGCCTTATCCAGCCACCAGATGTTTGATGGATAATATAAGTGACAAGGGCAAAACCTCCTCAATGTATGCAGAGGAAAACTTCAGACAGCGAGGACGGGTCTGCTGGCTCCTGACCAGCTGAGTCCTGCCTGTCCCTTCCAAAGCCTGCCTGGCTGGAGCGAAATCCCTCCTTGGACAGGGTATGGTGGGGGATCAGACCTTGGTCCTGCGAGTCCCCAAGTGCTCTGGCCTCGCTCCAGCAGCACACTTAAGCAGACACACAACTTTCAGCACATGTATACTGCCATTGGAGTCACTGGGGCGGTTTGCATGCTTAAAATTGAGTATATGCTTAAGCTGGCTTGGGACCAGAGATTTCAGTGCTTTGTAGGTCCTGTCCTTGCTGGAGCTTAGATAACTAGCTCATGCAACTTGGCGCTTGCTTTTAATGAATTCATAATCGGGCCAAAAGAATTTATCTTCCCAGACTTGGAAGGCTTACAAGGAAACAACTTTTAAGGGGTTTTTTTTGAAATTTTATTATTTTCTAAACATAAAATTTCACGTTTCTCTGTAGTCCTTAAAGAAACACATTTTCCTAGTGTTCTTGGAGGAATCTAAAGACTTGGAGTGAGCAATTTCTGAAACGCCCAGAGCCGACGGAAAAGTATCCGGGACGTGCTGCAGGGCCAGGGCAGGACTCGCTGCCCCTGGAGGGGCCGGCCGTGATTTTGTGCCTTCTGGGAAGATGTGGCATTGCACTGGGCTGTCCTTAGGCAGAAGGTTTCTTTCTGGGCAGCCCTGGCACAGACTTGCCTGGTGACCTTGGGAGAGCTACTTAAACCTTGACGTTCCAGCTCTTCTCTGGCACAAGCAATAAAACTCTGGGTATCAGCACTGATAACTCGTTCTGCCTCAGCTGAGGATTTGGCCCTCTAGGTGAATTTTGGCATCTCCTCCATTCCCTGATCTTAGTCGCTCAATTAAGAAGTAGCATGAGCAGTTGTCCAAACCAGTTCCTCCTGTAATGGTGCTGTGTCCTTACGGCAGCTGCCCAGCTGCCCCGAACACAATCATTTCCATCGCTCTGATTTAATACCTGAATCTGTCTCATGCCGTTTGTGAAATACATTAAAATAACAGTAGGGATGCTGTGAATACAGCAGGCTGTGCACATAGTATCAGACAGAACCCTAATGAACTGAATGTTAACACGGCAAGATTTGCTGCAGAAAGTGCCAGAAGGTCATCGCTCCTGTTATTCCCTAAGAAAAGCCGGTTACAGCATAGGTGTGTTGGCAGCAGATTAGACCACTGACATGGACTCCCCTGCTGTAAATGACTCAGAGACGCTAATTTTGACGGTGCTGAGGAGCGCTGCGGGCAGGTATGCGGCTTCGGGCAGCAGCCCGGCGCTGCCACGCGCGTGCTGGGCAGGAAAACAGATCGCCTGGCGAGCTCTTCCCAAACACCCGGCGAGTGCCTCATATTTGCAAGTGAGATTTATTTATCCTGTGCACAAGTAGTTATTAGACAGTAGCTTGGAGCCGACGTGTACATTATCTCATAGTGAGGTAAGACAAATAAATTACAAGTTAGAGGCCCCGAGTGGGATTAGTGATGCACCTTAGGAAAATATTTGGTTTCTGTTTATATGTCAGCTGGGCTGTGAAATGTTTCATCTGGAAAAGGTGATACGAGACCAGAGAAACAGTTGTTCTTATAATGCGAAAAATATTTCAGTTTCATTCTTAACTGGTTGCTAGTGATGGAAACCAAATTTCACATTTCCTGAGCGTCGATGGCTGCTTTCCTACAGATTCTCTCCTGCAAGCTTTCTCCCAGGCGATAAGAAACTGTCCCTTTATCTCTCCTTGTTTTTGAACATTGCTCTCACGTTGCTCACAAAGAAGCAATGACCCGAAGCCCAGCAGAAGTCCATGGGAGACCCTGCGTGCGGGGCAGGAGGAGGTGGAGGATGCTCGGGCCGGGTTTGGGGCGGTGTGCCAGGCACATCCCCCCTGCTGCACAGCTCCATCAGGCAGGACTGGGGGGGGGAAGCCTTCGCCCCCCCTCTGCAGCGGGTTTAAAATGCCATTCAGCAGCGGAGGAACCATAGCTGCGATGAACTTGGCCTTTCCAAGCATTACACTGTTTCTGTTACACAAGAGTCTCCTATTACAAGTTGAGTGATATATTAGTATATAGCACAGTTCCAATGTTTTTTCAACACTAAGATTTCTTTAATTCAAATGAAACAATCAGAATTAAATTCCTTGGCTCAGACCGTTACCACTAATTCTCAAGCAATATGACAAATCCACGCTTGTGTCTCAAAGTGTAACATAAGATCTTAGTTATCCAGAAAACCCCAATGAGTTGTCAGATCTTTCCTTACTTATGGGTAAATGTGAGCTTTTTATAATCCATTATGCGTCCTTTGTACGTGTATATGTATGCGTGCATTTGCACATGCCACCAGATTGATAATAAGTAAGATAAATCTTGCTGTTTTCTTAAGGGAGGTAATATATTATTCAGGTCCCTCCAGTGGAATTGGCATATTTCTGCCTCTCGATGTGAGCTTGCTAAGACGCAGAGGATGCCTGCAAACCTCTTCCGAAGAGTTAAGAAATGACTTGGCGTATAAACAAATAAGCAAATAGGGATTGTTCTGTAGTGTCACAGAAATAGCAGATGGAGCCTTCCTGCATCTTATGCAGCTTTTCCCAATGAAGACAATGCAACAAAGGCTTCAGCATCATAATGTCGCAGCGTTTATTCAGATGAGAAGTAAAACAAAATCCTCGTCTAAAAAAACCTCCACTGAGATTTAATGGAATTCATTGTGTGTTTAAATTTCCTAGGCATTGCTGAAAATCTCAATAATCATCTTATTGTAAGCTTGGCCTAAGTCGTAGATCTTCAGAGAGTGGGAACTTTTACTAGGAGAAAAAAAAGTTACTGGATTTTCTAATTTTAACCCGGGCTGAGAATTATAAGTATGTGAATACCACAGGAGAACAGTTCCAACCTTGCAAGAACTAAAAAGTGCTGAAGATCTTTTGTGAATCCTTTTTTAATGAAATTTCCAGACCTGGAGGTTGAAAGAACATCAGGTGACGTTTTTCTGCAGTGCAGAATCGTACCTGGTAACGCGCACCCACCCCGACTTGTACAGAGCTCTCAGGTTTTCAGGACACTCTACTTTCTGTCAGGATTGAACGTAAAGAAATATTGATCTCAAAGGGGGCGTGGGGCTGATCATAGCATTCCTGATTTTTTTCCAGGCATTGTGATTCTGCAAAGCTATAAAGAGTTAAAATACGCCAGAATCTTGCTGTTCAAGGGGGGGGAAACATTTTTTTCTTGGAAATTATTTTTGTTACAAAGGGGTATTTTGTTTTTAATGTCATAAAAGCATCCAGTTATACTGTAGTTTCCGTCTCTTTTTGCTTTTAGACCGCTAAATAAATTGCATCCAGTGTTACCAAAATACACTCGTGTTACTTTCCAATGCACCATATTCCATAGGCGGCAGACGAGTCGCACCTTCTCCATGGGTGCACACAGCAGCAGAGCCTGCGCAAAGCAAGACAGCAAAGCCCTGGCCTTCGGGTACTGCAAAACCACAGCGTAAATTTCCGCTGATGACAAAAAAACACAGATTTTTTGCATTTTATCTTTTAAGTCCTGCCTTGGATGGATGTCGCAGCCTGCCTCCGGTTGTTAAACCACCCCGCGTCCTCTTGCTGACCTCGGCACCTCTGGGGAAGGCAGGGGCTCGGGCAGGGCTGCCGGCACCCTGGGTGATGCTGGGGGGCTGGGGGGGCTGCCGGCACCCTGGGTGATGCTGGGGGGTTGGGGGGGCTTGGCTCAGCTTTTGCCAGCCCAGGGCTCGGTGGCAGCACTGCGGTGACACTCGGGTCCCTCGTTTGGTGGCCAGGTGTATTACCAGCGGGCTGGTGTGAAGCTGCAGTTTGGATGGCATACAACAGTCGCAGGGAGCATTCAAGGCAAAGGCAGAGTTTAATAAATATACTTAATCATTTATGTTTTGACCTTCACCTAGACTCGTACTCAGGCACAGAAAGCGGAGAGCTGAAAACGTACTTTGTCAAGGCTCCTTTGGCTGATGCAGTGGTAAAACGGGGCAGCTTTGCTCTGAGGAAAGGCAGATCCTTCAGAAAGGAGAGTAAAAGGTCAGAACTAATCCAAAAGGACAAGCAGTGTATGTCTGTGTGTATATTGGGTTTCACATATGAAATCCAGTCATGATAAATCTGATGGCTTTAGAAACATCTACTTTGATTAATGAAAACATAGTTCCCATAGACCATGGGTTTCATACTTCAAAGTTCTCCTGGATTTAGAACCTTAGGTTTTGCTTATTCATATAACATGCAGGAAACTATTTTTAAATGAATAAGGGAGTTTAAAAAAAAAAATAGAAAAGGCAAACGTTTCAACATCGGTGGTACGGATAGACTGGATAATAAGGAGCAAAATTAACAAACAACAGACATTTTATTATGCATTTTACAATAATGTTTACATTCTTTCCTCTATATTTGTTTTTCCTTGAAAAGATTTATGTATTTATAAAAATATCTCACTGCTCCAGCTCTGAAAATTGCAGCCTCGCTCACATTTGAAAGCCTTCAGGATGGCTGTGATCGCTGGCCATGTTCCCAATCATCTGAAATGCTTCTCCTGAGCCCGTGGTTAACCCCTTGTGCAGGACCAGAGGAGAACAATGTCTGTGGGGCGGGGAGGAGGGCGAGGTGCTCCCTAAGGATCTGCCCAGCTCACACCACGGCACCACTGTGATCCTCAACGCTGCCATCCACCACCTTGGCCACTGTCCGGAGCTGGGCAGCGGCAGCGTGTGGCCACTGCCGTGTCAGACACGGGCAACGGCTGGGCAACCTCCTGCCCAACTGTCGCCTTTATCCCTGCCCTGCCGCCGGGCACGGGGGCTCCCTGGTCCACCCCGCCGCTGGGCTTGCTCCTCCCAGCAGCTGCGCATTTGCTTAAAACTCATTTAGAAATAATGACAGAGGAATAAACAGCATTTTTGTTTACCAGTCCTTAGTGCACTGAGGGATGTAGGAACCTCTTGGCCTCGTTTAGCCAAAAGTTCAAAGGGATTTGAAAGCGTTCGTTGCCTGTGGGGTGGGTACCCCGGCTGAAGGCTCCATTAATTAAATGCACTCACAGGATACAGAGCTGGTGAGTAATGTCCTGTTTATAGCAGAACTGGGAGCGATTCTGGAAAAAAAGAAACTCTGTGGGAGGGAAAGACGACAGGGAAAGAGAGTTACTCACAAAGGCTGTAGCTCCTGCCGTGGGTTCCAAGGGCAGTAATTAACACTCACGCCCTGATTGTACAGCCACAGGCGGAGGTGGGCTGTTGCAGGGTCTGTCCCAGCTCGGGCGGTGTGTGCAGCAGGAGAGGGGCGGGCAGGCAGCGTGAGCCGTGCGGGGCAGCGTCGGCAGAGCACCGGCAGCACGTGCTGCCGAGCATGGGCACATGTTCCAACGCCAGGCACGGGACAGGGCTGGGAGGTGCCGCTTCCTCTACGCTGAGATGTCCGTGGGTCCCCAGCCGAGCGCGGAGAGCTGCTGCTGGGCGGCATTCCCCCTGGAGTAACAAAGTCGTGGTGTGGAAGCGAATTGGCAAACCCTGTAGGAAAGTTCAACCTTTAATATTTAAACGGGGTATGTTACGATTTGACTCACTACTTCGGGCAAGGAATTTCCATGTGCTGGTTCCTCACCCGCCCATGGGATTCTCACTCCCAGCTGAGGCTTTTCTGGGCAGCGCTGTCACGCTCACGCTGCGGTTACCAGCGCGTCCGGCACTGAGCGGAGTGGAGCTCCCGTCAGAGTCCGCTTCTGCTTCCCAGGGGGCCAGAAACAGCAGGGGCTTGGGATGGGTAGCCCCTCCCCTCCCTCCGAGACCGTCTTGGGTGCACCCCGGGGTCTGCGGCCCCCGGGGGTCGGACCCCCATCCCTCTCCTGAGAAGGATGCATCTTTTATCAGTTAAAATTGGCAGGTCATTTCCTCTCCTATTTACCCTGTTATTTTTGCTCACACTTATGTTGCAATATGCAAGGTGAGGCTCAAAACTGTCAGGCTCTTTAATAGAACCATTACTGTATTTTTGGAGAACGAACTCTTTTTGATTTACTGTTCCTTAGAAGACAGGAAATGGAGCTACTTGATTTCATATTTTAAACAAAGCCGTCCAGAGGTTTAATGAAAAAAATTTCCCCTGGCTTTCAAATTAAAGGGCTATGGTGAAAGATTTAGCTTAGCTATTTTGACTTAGAAAAATAACACGCTAGAAGCATTAAAATATTCTGTAAAAATATTTTTTACTACTAGATTTTTTCAGAGAAGAAAATAAGCTGCTTTGGTTTTCTCAGTCTTGGTTGGTAGGGCTGTGAAATGAAAGGACATTTCCAAGGTCTGGGTTGTTTTTTCTCCTTTGTAGAATTTATTTTCCTTTAGTATTAAAAGCCTCAAAACAATTGCAATGCAAAAGACAAATCCTGCGCTCGTAAGCAACGTAATTTGGTATGAGTAATAACAGAAGCCATTTCCATTAATAAAATGTGAGAAACGTTTAGCAGAAAGATGGGGGGCCTGATTCTGCTCCACCTAGCAGCGGCCCGAGTAAAGGGCAGTGCTGGTGGGGAGGCAGACGTCAGTGGAAGAACAGAAGTGGCAGATGGGTATCAGGAGAAAATTAAAGTTTTGATAGGAAAGCCCTGCGTGTGGAGCGGAATTAGCTTGGGGAGTGTTAGGGGCAGCGTAAAGCTAAACACGAAGCACCTTCGGCCTAGATGTTGGAGCCAAGGTTGCTGCTTGTCCCACGCGGTTTGATTTGGGGTTGGGTTTTGGTGGTAGTGCCGTGGGTCTGGGACGGTGCTTGGGCGTCGTACAAAGCGGGTGATGGTCTTGATATCCACCCGGTTTCATCTCCAGTAGATAAGGGGAGAGGTTCTGCTCACTCGAAAGCACCATGCGGTGGAATGAAATATTGGCACGGTTTTAAGTCAACAGGATTTTTTTCAGTGATTTAATGAGGTTTCACCAGATTTCACTAGTAATTGCTTCACTAAAATAAGACCTCATTTGCTTCTTTCCTGAGTTGTTTCTAAATGAATTGCTCCTTTTAGGTGGAACCTGGTTCACTCTCAAAGCTGCCTTAGGGCTGGGGGACAAGAGGGGCTCGGCTTCACACGTCAGGGTCTGATACTGGTGGCTGTCAGTGGGACTTCAGCGTCTGTCAGTACGGGCATGGGGCAGAGCCTGCCTTCTCTCAACCCTTCCATAATCCCTGCGATCAGCAGGAGCTTTCCCAGCCGCCTTGGTTCTGCACTTACCTTCTGGCTGCGGGTTTGGGGGATTTTGAGAGCAGGACACTCCACTGGGGTTTATTTGTAAACTTCTCTGCGGCCGATGATGGGGAATTGGATACGTTATCAACTGAGATACCGGGATTGAAAAGGGGAGAGAGAGGCAGCCAGAAAAAGAGATTACAATGTAATAAATAGCAAAGATGTGGTTAGCTGCTATCGGTGTAAGTTTAATGCCATTAGCTCGTGTGCCGTCGGTAATGACGTATGTAGGGCAGAGAACCCCAAGGCTCCTGGGGAGCAACCAGCCCATCGGCCATTTCACACGCTTGGCCAAAGAATTTCCCAAGGTGTAAAGATACCCAGGACTTCATTCTGTCTTGAAAAGAGTTATTTTACTTTGATACGCGCGCTGTCTGCTGATGCAATGGCAAGAAGAACAGGAAGGTCCATGACAGTCAGTCTTGTTTTTCCTGAAGCAGTTTTGATTTACATCAGAGAGGGACAGAGCAGGGACTTTCTGGTAGGAAGGGACCTGCCTGTTCAAGCAAGGTCCCATTTTCTACCCCCACACCCCCAGTAACCTTGGTCACACATCTGCGCATTCAGCTGTGCGTGGAACCCCTTTTATCAATGTGTATATTGAAATAAGGAGGGATTTGTGGATTCCACAGCAGCACGGAGCAGATGATGGTGTGCAGACCTCCTCTGCCCCCGCCGCCTGTTACTCACCCGCGGGGTACAGCGGTGGCCGGTGAATCATAGCGGGATGCCTGGACGTGGATGGAATTGCCAGATGTGTGCTCCTGACACGGAGGAGGAGTGAAAAGGGAGGAAAGATAAAACTAGAGCTTCACCAGCCTTACGGTTTTTTACAAGAAAACTTTCCGTGCAGTTAATCCCTCTAACCTGCATTTGCATTAACACTTGCCACCTCACACATTGCTGCTAAGAAGTTCTGGCAGCTCTTGGCCCTGATTGCGGAGGTAACGCTGCACTTGTCTCCTTTGCTCTCACTCAAGTATCTCAGGAGCCAGAGCCCGGCACTCCACAAAGTTTCTGCCTGTACACATATGCAGGCATCTTGGCAGAGCTTCAAAAGCCATTTGCCTTATTATTCATATGTCTGCTTATAGGAGCAGAAATGCTCCCATTTCTCACTTTCAGAATAAGGGCAGGCACTAGTAAAAAAGAGATTTCTCATCTCTGGCACAACCCTGCAAACCTGTGGGAGCTCATCATCTCCCCGCTGCCACCCTGGGGCTTTGGGATGCAGATTTCAAAGCCCCCCTCCCCGATAGCTCTCCAGGTATGGGAAGAGCCCTGTCAAACCCAACTAAGATTGGTGGGGTCTTGGAGCATGTGCAGAGTGGGGATCTCAGGGTTGCACACAACCACAGAAGGATGACTTGAAAAAAGAAGCTTCGTAAAAAGACAATTTTTGCTTTTCCTCCTGCAGTTAGGATAGCTGGCAATGTGGAAGTGTTGCAGGGACTTAAACATTGTCAAAATTACTTTGCCTCCTTGCTGCATTTTCTCAAACAAGCTTCAAGAACCCTTGCTTTAAAACAAATTGGTAGACTGGAGTAACCTTACACATCCAAAGACCCATTAGAAGTTGAAATATTTGGTCATTCCTCCTCTCAGTTTAAACTGGGATTCATCCAGAGTTCAAGTGCATGTATCACATAAGAGCCACGGTCCCATTTTGTAGAGGTCCATTTTAGTGTTGATGGTTTTCTAGTGCCAGGAATCTACTCTGCAGCCAGGCAAAGAGATAAATCAAAGTTGTGCGCGCTGATGAAATTCAGGAGCCAGAAGTCACCATTGCAGCCCATATAAATCCCTGAATGCCAGCCCCGGTGCTTTAGTCCATGCCATTAGAGTTCAAAATTATCTGCCCCTCTTTGCTGATGTATGGATTAACCGGCTGCCCGAGTGTTTACTAACGGTTATCACCCGGTACTTTGGACGTTATCAGAGGAAGGGACGCCTGCCGCGGGGCTTGGTCTCTCACCCTTTCTATTACCACCTGTCAGTGGCAGGGAGTGTGCTGTGAAGCTGTACAGTCACAGACTACAAGTGTAGATAGTTTCTGACGGCTGATCAAAGGGGAAAACCAAAAGCCTGATAACAAGGACGTGTTTCATGTACTTTTAACTCTGAGAAACGTTGGCATTTGCATTTTTTCCCCTCAGTAGGCTGGCAGAAACCAGGCACAATAAACGCTGCGTATTCAGTTACCTAATAGTTGAATAAATGGTATGTGCTTGAAGCAACAAAGCATAACTGTAATCTTGTTCCAAGTGGGAATGATTTAAGTAAGCCTTTGCAGAAGACTTGCTGTATAATAAAGTAGAATAATTTTAATTTGTACTTTGAAGTGATCTTGAATTCAGAATCTAATCTCTGCGTTCAGCACACCACCATACCCTGCTGTGAATGAGGTAATAACTGCAAGTTAAGGAATTATTTTAAGTATCTTTTGTAGGTACGTGCACTCCATCACAAAAGCTAGCGTCTTCAGTGAGACACTGGTGATGAAAGGGTCTCTGTTCACTCACGTTTGACCTAACATTTCACAGTGCAGGAACGGAGAAAACCCACAGATACCCCGGGCTGAAGGAAGGGCACGCTTTTTTCCTCCAGGAGACATGCATCAAACACACAGCTGAAAGCAAGCCGTCCTTTCCTCGCCAGGCTGCTGCACTGTTGCACTGCCCTGCCGAAGAGAAGGGATTTTAGCTGAAGTTTGTGCCCACTAGCAAAGTCAAAACGGTTTGACTGTTTCCATCATCCGAGATGAGAAGGGGGAAGGCGGGTGCCCAACAGCAGCCTGGTGAAAGATCAACTTCAAAAGTAATTTCTAGTTTGTGTACTTAGTAACATACACACAGCTTTTTAATGTTACACGTCATTTTACGTCAGCATCATTACGCTGCTTTCCTGACTCTCACTACTGTGAGAGCAGAATCGAGTCTGTATTTTTAATTTAACCTTTTTGTTTACAACCACTTGGTCAAAGTTGTTCAGTACTCAGGGCTCTGCTGTTAACACCAACATTTTAACTAATGTGCCACAATTAGCTCTTCAGAAACTCCAAAGGCAAGGGCTTCTCTCTTTCCAGTGCAATAAACAACACGTATGGAAGTGGTTTGGTCCCAGAGTCTCCCAAACATCTCCCGTTTGTTTGTTGAAGGTGCCTTCGACCGGAGCGTGACCTTGCTGGAGGTGTGTGGGAGCTGGCCCGAGAACTTCGGTCTCCGCCACATGTCTTCCATGGAGCACACTGAAGAGGGCCTTCGGGAGCGCCTGGCCGATGCGATGTGCGAATCTCCCAGCAGGGACATAGTGGGATCAGGAACAGGTACAAAGAAGAGGTGTGATCAGAGATCACGTACATCTCACCCAATGGTGATTTTTTTTTTTTTTTTAAGTTTTGCTTTTCCTTTTCTCTGTACGCTCCCTCTCTGATTAATTAACTTTTACTGGGATCTTGGTTAGTGTAAGAGAAGTCATTTATAAAAAGAAATTAGTAGTAGACCACATAAACACAGCCTGAAAAGCGTAAAGTAACTTGAAGAAAAATACTGGTGCTTGAAGCTTCCTTATCATACAGCTGTGATGAGGGCTCTCCTCCCTCCCCTGCCAGCTGGGGGGAATCTGAGCCTCTGTGCAGACTGCTGCCCTTGCCCACCCTGCTCCAAACAATGTCATAATCACACACATCCTCATTTTGTGTCCTGAATAGAGCCACTGCAAAGCGCTGGTTCTGTAATCCAAATTAATCCATCTTCATCAGTGTCCATTATATTGATAAATTACATCATCTGTTTAAGTAAATGGAACGGCACGTCCGAGATTATGCTGCTCAGAAGGGCCCAGTGGCAGGAGATGCTCAGAAATGCTAAAGTGCAGTTATTGCGGTTTTATTGTCTCCATTAATTTTGACTTGTTTTAAAAAATGTCCTCTAGTGAAAGGACTAGGCCCATCTTTGATCCGTGCACCTTTTGTGTTGTGACCAGCAGCTAATAGCAATGGTGGCTTCTAACATCAGCTGCCAGCTCGCTTGTCACTCTTCTGGCAGCTTGCCTGGGAATGGAAAAGAGGGCAACCTCTAGCAGAAATTTATGGGAACGCCAACCCATGGACATTACAGGAAAGCTGTGTGGAGCAGAAGCTGTCTCTTCCTTCTGCTGTCACCTTCATGTATTGCCCAGAGCCTTGTGCTGCTCCGAGCTCTCCCTGCTCCCGCGGAAGGCTCAGGGGCTCTCCCGTCAGGGCTTGGCCATCTTTGCAGGTGGGTGGCTATTGAGCACGTAGCCCACGGCAGGTCACCAAACCACTGCTGCCTCCCACAGCCAGGAGGATGATGCAAAGAAGCAGGATTGAAGCCCTGGTACCGGTACAGACAGCAGTAGCCAAGGTGCTGAGTGGTGCAGAAGCACCTTCGTAGCCCACCTTGTCACCTTTCAAACTGTCTTCCCTCTGATTTCCATCTTGAAAAAGGTGGAGGCAAGGGATTGTTTAAGATTTGGTATTAACAGAAACACTTAAGTATGGGTCTCAGTTACAGATCTGGGGCAAATTCTCGCCAGCTTGTTGCCTCGGATGTGGCACTTAACGTGTCTGTGACCCCAGTGCTCCGTCACGGCAGCGAGGGTAGAGCTGCCTCAGACTGCTGGTGTGGAGTTCCATCAGCTCAGGGCTGGGAAGGTGGAAAAACAGGCTGTGAGAATAGGCAAAGGCACGTATTTCATCACTGATTGACCCATACTGTGATCAGCCTGAACTTTGGGATGGTATCCGCTTCCGATAAGGGTTCAGCTCCCCTCAGGCTGTGTACATTAGGGGAAAGGTGAGGGGGATACTTCCCCTGAAAGCTGGAGCCATCTGGACATGCCAAATTAAGGTGACTGCCTGCCCCAGAGACTTGATGTTATGTTATATTGTAAACCGAGAGCTTTGCCATAGACAGAGGTCTGTGTTTTCCTTCCATTTTCACCAAACCCAGCTGATAGCAGTGAGTGCCAGCGTCTCTGGCATAATATCAGGCTCACAGTGCTGCAGGTGTAAAGACAGAAAGGAACTGTTTATAGAGATGCCATCACTGAGCTAAAATTAATCCGAAGAGATTTCTCCCTGCTTTTACTCTAGACACATAAATCTTCATAACGAGCGTAAGATAGATGCCATCTCAAAGCAGCAAATGTAAGCAGCAATAGCGAGTAACATGAGCACTGACCCAACTCACCCCATCCCACCACCCTCCTCTCGCTGTTGTTACGCTCTGTGTTTTCCTGCCTCTCGTGGGATTCTCTCTGCCACTAACACACTTGATTCTCGGGATTTGGGCACATGGTGACTCAGTGCAGCAGAGCGGACCTAGCGATAAGGCTGTGAACTCCCATGCCCTTGCTGCTTCCAGCCCCCAGCGGCTCCTGAGCTGTTCTCAGCAGATGGCCAGAAGTTCTCTCCTGCTCGGATGATACCTGGAGAAGTGCACTTGCCTGGGGAGGCGGCTATGCAGCACGCGTGGCTGCACGGGCTGTGGAGCACGGGAAAGTGCTGGCATCTGTCTGCTGGTTAATTAATGGGGAAAGATGAGTTTGGAGGTACATTACCCTTGCTACAAAGAAGCAGTGTCTCTGTTGGCTCATAACAAGTAGGATAGTTTTTACTTCCCCCAGAACCACTTAGATCTTAACAAACCTAGGCTGAACCGAATTATCTTTGGAAAACATTCACTTTTCTTCCTTGGATTCTCTGCTGCCCGCTCACCTCAATGAAACGATAGCAAAGAGTTCAGCAGAGGCCACCGTAAATTTGCTTGTTGGTAGTTGATTTATATGTTGGTAGTGGTTCCAAAGACAGTATTTATATTTCTGCATTGGATCCAAAATTATGGAAGTTGTAAACCTCCCTTTAATAATCCTAAAATGACTTCTTTAAAATTATGCATGCCTTAATGTTATGCATGCTTTTAACCCCTGCCTGTGCTCCTTGGGTCCTCTTCAGTCCTTAAATATATTTTGCAGAGATGTAATGAAACTTGCAAAGGCTTATTTGAACTGAAACCATGAATTAATGACAGTTTCTCACTCTGAATACGAAGATACGTGCCTGTGCAGTGCTTGGGTCTGCTGCGTGGGCAAAGACAAAATGGGCAGTAGGGTGGACAGTGAGACTCTATCAAGTGCTCAGCTGGTCCTGACATGCACTTAATGGCAAGAGATAAATAGATTCTTTTAATGCCTTAACTGTTAGGACATAGCTGACACGTAGATTTATATAGTAATCAGGGCTGATACGCTGCAGCAGCGTGGGGGAAACACATGCTGGTACAGAGACCGCTTTGGGGAATAGATACTCGCCCTGTCTGTCTGTCCTACCTGTCCCCTTGCACTGCGGAGCAGGGCTGGCAACGCCTCGCTGGTTCAGTGGTCCTGGCTACTGGCAGAGGCAGAAATGACCCAAAGATGGGTTACATGGGAAACATCGAACTGGGGGATGCTAAAAACATGAGGAATAATCTGGCGTTTGCAAGGAAGGGGAGTTAGATGGCCTGATGGGTCTTTTCCACCTCTGACTCCAGCTAGTTGCCAAGGGGCTGTCAGACAGCGGATGGGAGAAGAACCAGGTCTGGAAAATGACCCCCCAAAAATCTACTTTCCTTGTGACCTAAATGATAACTCCAGTCATCCAGCTAGTTGACTTGATTGGGAAACCAGCTTTTCTCCTTGTTATCCAATTATCCAGACGACCCGTGTCTATCTCAAGTGGAGGCTGCTGTACATAAGCTGTCAGCCTAGATACACATTTCATTCCAAAGAAGTCGTAAATTGGCAAAGATGCAAAAAGATGTTTTTGCTGTTTCAGTTTCTGTCAAGCTCTCACTGAAAAAAAAAAATTAGGGTCTACTCACAAAATGTTAGTGGTCAGTGACCTCTTTTGCTTGCACAGCTTTGCTTTCAAGCAGCTACAGTATTTACATTTGCAGTGTAGTTTCTGAGTATGTGCTGGAGCTTCCTATTGCATGCTCGAAAAAAATACGACAGTATTGTGATTTATGAAACTGTGCTTCCAGGAGACAAATATCCCTGACAATATTCCACACAAACTGGACATGCAGAAACTGCCAGCCCAGGCTGGAAATCTTCCCCTCCAGAAGTACTGTAATCAGTAAATCCTCTGATTTATGTATTCCTTCAACAAGTACATTTCTTATGTTTTCAAATGCCTTTTGGTCATTTCTAGGGATAATATTGAAAATTAGCCTACAATAGGGGTCCAAGCCTTTACAGTCTACTTTCTGAAATACATCCTTGGAAGACTATTTCTGTGGCTGTCCCCATGCCATGGGAGTTAAGGATGCTGAAGCCCAGGAGACAGCTTCCCCTTGTGTTCTCAGCTCGTTCGCTCTGGGCTGAGGATGGCATCCACAGCTGTGATGCTGATGTGGGTATAGATTCTTCCTACAGCAGTCTAGCATGTTCCATGTACATCCCAGGGACACACGTTTGCTAGTCAGGTTGACTTAAGATGTAGGCTGGCCTGAAAAAAAAACAGTGGGTCAGTCAGTCCCAGGCAGGGGACACTAACCCCAGGACAGCAGCAGTGAGCGTGGAATGGAGTGGCTCTGCCTCTGGAGCACCAGGGGGGAAGATACTCTCAATCTTGCGGAGTTTGTCCCATCTTCTCCTCCCTCCTTTGACCTGAGTGAAGGGTTTAGCTGGATGTTAAGTCTAGGCACATCTTCAGGCTTGACTTTCATGTGATTACCAAATCAAAGCCCATCCTCTACATTTTCTCAGGTGTATTACTGTAAAGCACATAGCACAGTGACAGAAGGGTAGATTTATTCTTTGGGAGACACAACAGACAGGTTTCCAAGGGAGACTTGTCAATATATAAAATAAATAAGTATTTATCACTGCTCAGGTTATTTTGTCAGGATAGGCAACACTACAAACTTTAGTGATAAATGTGCAGCTGCCACCATCAGACCCCTGGTTTTTTGTGCCGCTGGGGTCAGGGCAGCTGTGGAGGTGCAGGATGGGGCTTATTGTGTGTGCAGTGTGCGATCCCAGTCCGTGCCTGGCTGCTGCGTCCTCAGTTGCAATCTGTTGGGCTGCCTGAATGTTGTACTTATATTCACATCTAATTTATTTTGACAAAGCATACCCAAATCCACATTGCTGCAGCATTTTACAAGTGGTGGAACTGTTCTGTGGACACACTAGAGCAGAACTGCTTTTTGTGGGCATGTATCCTTTGCTTTTTTTAATTCATCGTGAAATTTAGAACCGTACAATGGCTTGGTTTACACTGCAGTTTGTGGAGCAAAATGACGTTTTTCTCTATCTAGCCTGTCTGAGGAATACATATGAACTTGCAGTGGGAGCCTGTATTAAAAACTGCAGAGCACCCCCCAAATTTGGCATCTCAGAACCAGCACTGTAGGTCTGAACAGGGAAGGATGCGAGTATGGCACCATCAGGGTCAATACTAACCCACAAGATTTGAAGAATTTAAAAACAAGGTGTTTAAAGCCCATTAAAAAGTTTCAGTTTAAAAAAAAAATTAAAAAGTAAAAAAGGCTCGTTTTCTTCCAAAACTCCAAGTCTGTCAACTCCCGCCCATGGAAAGGTGCAGCAGTGAGGTGCAAACGCCGCACCGCACCCTGTGCCTGCCCATTGGAAGAAACTATCTGGATTCCTTCCAAATTTCATGAACAAATTCATAATGCGATGAAGAAAGCTCATATGTTGAAGCAAACTCTTTAACCTGATTAATGGGATGTAAGTAAGTGGAGCTAATTAGACGTGCTGTTAGGGAATAGCCTTTGCAAAACCCAGGATCAGTGCTCAGGGCGGTTGGGATCCTGGTCCCCAGCCAAAGCCATGTGGTTACACCAGCCTGAGCCTCTCTGGGGTCTTGACACCTTCGAGCTTCGCAGGGGGATGTTTTTGAAATCTTTACGTGAAATCTGTGGTTTGGAGAGATGAAGGCACACACTTTTGGGCGTGCCTGGCTGCATGGGGAGCATGCTCTGCCGCCGGAGGGAGGAGAGGGAACCGCTGCCCCCTGATCCCCTGCAAGGAGCATCCTTCCTGGGTTTCTTCAAAAAGAGAAAATGCCTGTGGTCACAAACTGTGTTCAGAGATGAGCAGCCACCTGGACGTAGATGTACCTGTACCTTTAGTGTCAGGAGCAGGATTACCCTTGTATAGAGTCAGAGCTTCAATGGGTACCTTGCCATCCCTCCCTTTCTTCTTACTTTCTTTTCTTTCCTTGCTCTTCCTTTTAATTTTTACAAAACAATTTTTCCCTTCCCTCTCCTCAGTTGGTCATAATCCCAACTTGGATATAGGAACACAGGAACACAGACCAATTGATTTTCCCTCTGAAGAGCATTTCTGCAAAGAGATTTCTGCATAGGTTCAATGCAAAATCAGCTTGGGCAGCAAACACACTGGTGTATCAGATAACGTTGATGCTAAAAGCAGCCTTTGAACTTTCAGAATATTCATCCTGGGGTCAGAGATTAAATTACCCCCTCAAAGAAGTCTTAAGAGCTCAATACAGTTCTTCCGACAAAAGATTTATTCGGATGAGCCTCGTTTAAAAGAAATGAAAATTCAGGGCTCCTTAGGAGCCACCATTTTTGAACTGCAGGGTAAGAAGAGCAGCATTTGCATTGCACACATTTTAACACCGTTTTCTTTGTTATTTCTCACGTGCAACACACAACGACAGCGCTATGGCGCTTAGTGCTCTCCTGCCCCGTCCCCAGCCCTGCCAGGGCCAGCAAGGGCACCTGTCACTTCCCAACCATTTCCCAGCTTGCCACCAGCCCCGGGAATTTTTAGGGGAATTTCTTCCAGGTCGGACGGTAAGGGGGTGAGGGGGTGGCTGCTGATACACAGACATGCCTGGTGTGGCTTTAGGTGGCTGTGTTTGTGGAGGAAGCCCACTGCTGGTTCCAAAGGGAGCGCAGGGACCTCCAGGCGGTTCTGCCTTTCTGCCATTTGATAACAAGTTGATAACTGTGTTTGCTTACTATCAGGTGTGGTGTGGGGAGATTCCTTTTCTTTTTCTTACCATTAAATCAAGGCGGTTTTTTAAGAAATATTTTATTTTTGATACAGACACAGCCGGTGAAGTAGCAGTAAAAAACATCACCGCAAAGAGGCACATGGCTTTGAAATGTTTTGGTATGTAACATAACTGTGTTGTTATCAGGTCTTAACTTTTGCACAAAGACTATTTCTCCTTGTTCTAAAAGCAAACCGTCTGTCAGCTTTGAAAGGATTATGTACATAACGTGGCCATAGGGGAACAAAACAAAAAATATCTAAGTGTCTCAAATAATTTCACAAATAACATTGTTCTATCTCCCTCCTTAAACGAACAAGAGTTTCTTTGATATTTTTTTTTAAGTCAAATTTAGGATTCTGCTGTTCAGAGCAGAGAGGTCACAAGGCCCTAATGTATTTAGCATTGACTGCCCTCTCTTGTAGTGCGTCTATTAGTCAGTAATTTGATTTGTACCTATTCATTTGCAGTCCCTGCAGGAGCTCTGAGCTGGCCCCAAGTATAATTGGTGCTGTCTCTATTTTTACATCATTAGATTAGCCCCGACTCCTGGCCACTTGTTGTCTGCGCTTGTCTGTCCATTTATACAACCTAATGTAACACAAAATTCATTACTGATCACATTACTTTCAACTCTGAAGCCAGCTTTGTGATAAACATTTTGTTAACCCTTTCTTGCCAGCATACAGACCTGGGGAATAAATGCACTTTCCCTTTGCAGAAAAATCAATATCATAATAAAACAAAGTGCAGTCACATTTCTAGATTTGTCATTCCTCCTGGAGAAAGAAATAAGGAGAAACATATATGAGATGACTAAATGATGTCTGCATCCAGGCATCTCACGCTGCTGTATACGAAATGAGCTCAGCAGTGTCCTTTCTACTGGAATATAAAGAAGTGACACAAGATAGGGCCAGCACTCTATTTAAAACTTAATTCCTTACTCATTGTTCTCCAAGTGTTTTAGCTCTTCTGTGCAGGCTGTAATTGGGTTATGACATTATTGGAACTGGACATTTTTCTTCCAGTGCTTTGTCTCAAAGTAGTTAACAGAGAAACAATTCCCTTTCTCCTTAGAGATTTGTTATTGCATTGGGTTTTGTTTTGGTTTGCTTTGGTTTGTGGTTTTTCCTCCTAATGATTAAGCAAATTAATTTTCCTACTGCAATACCCCAGTATTTCACAGGAAAATGTAAAGCTGTGTTCTGTCTAGCTTGGCTTTGCTCACATTGGATTGTTTCGCTGAGTACCTCCTAAAGCCTTAAGCTTTTTGCATCACTGAGGCTTCTGCTATTGATTTCAAGGGGAACAAGAGGAAAGCCACGGTAGGTATTCATTTAGGCCTGATT
This sequence comes from Falco biarmicus, assembly GCF_023638135.1. Lineage (NCBI taxonomy): Eukaryota > Metazoa > Chordata > Aves > Falconiformes > Falconidae > Falco > Falco biarmicus. Next base: position 17,131,331 of record NC_079288.1, read on the forward strand.
CTGTAAAGGGCTGAGCACCCATGCAGCTGTGTTTGCAGCATCATGCCCACGAGGTGATGCTTGCTATTCGAAGAAATTTATTTTGATGCATGCAAAAGCTGTTGATTTTTAACAGTTTGCTTAATTAATTTTGTGTTTGTACAGCTTGGCTTGGAAATCTGTTATTTTGAGTTTTCTAAATATTTAGAAACATTTCTCAGTGTTTATTAAATCTTCCCTTTAGAAGTCCGAGTGCTGAAGCCTGCCCCACACCGAGCGGTCCCACACTGAGCAGGGTGCAGGAGACTAGGAGACTACAGGATTTTTCCATCTCTAGTTTCTATAATTACCTTGTTATTCCTTTCAGGAGTCTTTGCATGGTATTCTTATGTAGGATACGACTTACAGCAAGCGTATCTCTCTTCGTAAGTATAAGAGCCCTCGTCTCCCAGCATTTGAATCAGGACTGGTATTTTTACAGCTGTTTCGTGAGCGAAAACTTGTTGCAGCTGCTGAGGTGGTGGCAGAATAAAGAAAAGACAGTTCCTCTTACTGCTGCCCAGCCCAGCAGCCCCAGAGAGCCTTTCAGTATTTTGCTGGTTTTTACAGGAGCGATGGTAGGGGTGTGCGGCGGTGCCTGGCGCTTGCTCCTAACGCCGGGATTGGCTGGGGCAGGCGCGAGTGCCCCTCGGCTCTGCTGCTCCAGCTTTGCCACCTGAGCCCCGGGGACACCAGCACGCCCTGAAATCCCTGGACAGCCTTCCATGCCTGCTGCGACCCTGACGTTAAGGATGAGCCGCAGCTGGGGTCGCAGCGCAGGGCATGCTGCGGGCTGGGGAGCTGGTGGTGTGTGGCCAGCGTGCCACCCCCCGCTGCCATCCCCCCGTCCCACTGTCGGCACTGCCAGGCTGAGGCTGCTCCCCGTTCAGCTTGCTGCGGAGCTCCTGCACATCTTGTGTTAACTCTGGGAGAAGTTTGAGCCTGTCTTTCTCTGAGAACAGTGCGAGGCCAGTTTGCCGGCTCCCCTTCTGTGCCCATGCAGAGCATGAACGTCCCGCTGGTGCCAGGGGCATCAGCTGTCCCCTGGCTGGTGGGAGGGTGACGGCCCGAGTCCTTGCAGAGCTCTCACAAACTGTGCATTGCCCTCACCCGGGGAGATGGGAGAGGAGGCTGTAGGATGGAAACCCATTTATGCAATAAATAGTTAAGCAGTCGAACTGTAAAATGGACGCTTCTTATTAGAGAGAGACGATGAAGTATGAGTCACCAAACGGCAAAATACGCATTAACGCAGCAAAACCCCAGCAATAAATGGAAGGTCAAAAGCTAAAACAATTAAAATGTTCCAGCGTGAGCCAGCCCCCTGGCCCTGCAGCTTTCAGTCCTCGCAGCTGCAGAGGCCCCTGTGCCACCGCGAGCTCTGCTCCTCGCACTTCGACATCGGGAGGCACAAAGGGGCTCCCAAAGTGCCACCTGCGCCCACCCCAGGGCCCTTCTCCCACCGCTTCGGGCACCGTATCACTGCCTATCGTCGTGCTGCCGTCTGCAGCCCTGCCATCACCTCTCATCACCCCTGCACGTTTCTCTAACAGAATATCAGACAAATAGTAACCTGATTTTTCTGATAATCTAGCCTTGCTATCCGCGGTGGAGCCAGAGAGCATCAGGGCTTGGGGCTGTATCCGTGCCGAACAGCAATGCCATGAGCTCTCTGATGCTTGTGGGTGCCTAGCGGGGATGGTCAGGCAGAAAGCGGGGTAGAAGAGAAAAACAAAACCCAACGGGGATTTTGGCTGGGGAAGGATCTCCCTGATCGATGGGGAGGGAGACTCCCGGGAGCGTGTCCGTGGGACCGGAGCTGGTGGCTGCCCCCGGCAGGAGCGGTGGTGTAGCCGGGTCCCTGGCAATGCTGGGAATGGTTAGTTCTGTGTGAGGTATATATCGTAATTTCTGGTATGAAAAGATTAGCTTTCCTTCCATTCCTAGCCTGCTGTCTCCCCACCATGGATAATATATAAAACAGTAGACTTTTATTCATTAACATTTATGGGAAAATGTTAATATTAAACTGTAAGTGAAAAGCCCTATCTTATTGAATTCTTCTGCTGTGTTATTGGGAGCCTAATTACATTTTGCATTTAAATAAAAACCAGATGACGTTCAGGACGGTCAGGCAAGCATTCTGTAAGTGAGAATTTATCTTGCGATCTGGGTAAACAATGTCTCATCATTTAACAGTTATTATAAATAATGGGTTTTTAAGCACTTTGCTGGGAGTTCATATTGGCTCCACACGGGTTGCACTAAGGGAGAGAGAATTTCAGTGACATCTTCCAGGCATCCGGTGAGGAGGAATCATATCCTGAGCTCACTTCTCAAGCTGCAGCAGTTTTCATCCTCCTTTGTTTATTATTGCTCAATATGCTGTGCACAATTGGCTGACAAAAAAAAACCCTAAGAGGAAGAAAAATGATAAATTGGTTGGAAGCATTTTGCAAATGGAGAAACCATCCAGGCTGCTGCCCCGGCAGGGATGGAGGGTGTTCAGGACCCCTGCAGAGGCTCATGCAAGTGGGTGAAAGCTTCAGAGGCCTATTTTCTGTAAAAATGGTGCTGTGTAACAGTTGTGTGTTCACAGAGAATGAAAACGATGTCGAGGCAAAACGTAAAGACAGAGGGGTAATACACCGGCTGCTTTTTTCTTCGTTTCTTCTGGTGCCCTCTTAAATTACATCACTGGCAATTAGATGCTTGGTATTGCATGAGCCTATTTAGAAAAAGAGTAAAACTTCTCCAAAATGGAAATAGCTTTCTCCCCATTTCTGTTGTTTGTATTCTGCATTTCGTTCCTGTCGCTTCAGACACGGTGGCAGTGCTTTTGTTGCTGGCTGGCTTTTAGGCTTCGCTCCGTGTTCCTCCGGCGTTAGCAAGAGCCTCTGAGATCTCTCCAAGGCATTTCCCATCACAGGCAGGGAGCAGCTTCCCCGCAGGCTGTCCCGCATCCCAGGAAGGAATTAGTTTCTATGCAGACAGAAATAGGTGGGAAGGGGATGAATTTTTTTAAGCAACCATTTGCTGTTGTGAAAAGATACAGCATTTGGGAGTGCCCGAGGCTGGCTGGTGGTGTGTCAGCTCCTGACACACCAGGAAGCCACCCACCCTGTAAAATGGCTATTCCAGGACGTAAACTATTTGTTGGCTTGTTCTATGCAAGGCATTTTATCCCGTTTTCCAAGAAGACCCCCACAGCTAAAATACCATCTTTTTTTAATTTATTTATTTTTGGTGTTTATTTGTTATTTCCTTGGTCAGCAGCTTTCCCAGTATCTCCCCAACACATGAACTCTGTGTTTACATCAAAAGCCGATGGCGTTGTGAAATTCGAAGGGTCAGTATCACTTCTCCAAGTATTCCCAAAGATGTTTTTCTGGGAAGGCCGTGGCAGGAAGGTGCCGGCAGGGTCGGCAGCCCAGACCTGGCCATCCCCTCCGTTGCAGACCGGTGGCACGGCATGGGAACAAGGGGCTGTGAGCAGCTGCGGATGGTGAGCACATGCGGAGCCTGGTCGAGGGGAGCAGGACGGGCAGGGTGGCAGCTCCCTAGCAGGCACTGGCAGCCCCATGCTGGGGGGTCCAGCAGCGGTGCCAGGTGCTGTGCCGCGGGAGGATGCTCAGGTGTGCTGCTGTGCTGGTTTTCTCCTAAGCAGGCACCGCGTGCCCGTGGACAGCATCTCCCATCTACTCCCATGCGCCACACCGAGGAGCTGTTCCCGCTGGGCACACCATCGCTGAGGCCGTGTTGCCAGGTGGAAATAACACTTGGAGGCGTTCATCAAAAGACAGGTTAACCTAGCAGCCCCCCTCCCCCTCCTGCAGCTGTGGGTAGGTGAATTGTGCAGGGGCAGATCCCTAACCTGCAGTCTGCGTGTGCTCTTTTGCCTTCCCTCAGGGTTACTTTTATCCGCACACTTTAAAAAAAAAAAAACTTTAGATTATATCATGTCAAGATTGCGTTGTGTTTTCAGTTTTATCTTTTGGAAGCGTGGCTGGTCACCCATCAAAATGCAAGTGAAAAGTCTGCAAAAGCGCACAACGTGAAGAGCAGGTAGTTATATTAACTTCGCTGCCAGATGCCCAAGTGCGAGGCAGAATCTGCACAGCTTGAGATGATTTAAATTGCCTTTTATGTGGACTGTGGCCAGAGGAATGCCTTGGTTTCCCATTAGGTCTTTTAGATTTCACACGAGAGTTCTCCTCCGCCACGCACTCGTCCATAGGCTGCAGCTCATTCACACGTTTGACGGTGTTTGTAAGAGTGTCGCCAAGGAGGCAAAGTCCATTGGAGGTGGTTCTGGGAGCAGGTTTTAAAATACGACTTCTAAAAAGTGAAAACATCAAATGTACTTTTTTCAGCTGCCTTCTGGTTTCATGAGAACAAACGCTTCGGATGTCAGTTGTCAAGGCTCTTTCATATTTATTTCTAGCATCAGAATTTGGAGCTATATAAATAAGACAGAGTGTATTAAGAGCCTCAAGCAAGCCTGCAAGAGAGCAAGCTCACAAGGTTGGCCCGTTGGTTTTCCAGGCTTGGTTAATACTTACTCTAGGTGGAGATGTGATTTTAAGAGGACAACTACGAGCTTGGAGTGCTTCGTAAAATCTGTGTTTAGAAGATTGTTCTGCTTGAAGCAGCGATGCCAACATAATCTTTAAAATAATTGACCATATAGACCACATAAGTTGTGTTTGCAACTAGGATTATTTGGATGGGTTTGGAGTTTCTCAGCGACACTACAACTAGCACCAGGAAGCGAAGGGGAAGGAGGAGACCTCTGCTCCTCAGATCTCCACCTGAGCTCTTCCGACTCGAGAGCCTTGAATCGTTTAGATGAGCAGACAGGGCTCGGTCTGCGGTGACATCATTTTGTGAGCTTCAGCGAAACTCTGCTGATTTGGAGCAGCTGAGCATCTGCTCCCCCCAAACTTTTAACTTTTCCTTTGAATGAAACCCAAATTCCAGTCCGGTTTAGCTTCCTCCTCGGCATCAATCTGCAGCGGGGAGACAGCCCAGAGCCTCCCAGTAGCTTTCCTTGCTGGCCGGAAAGGCCACTTCGTGTCAGAAGTAGTGGAAGTTGTGCCAGAATTATTTTGCTTTGTAATATTATACTTTGAAAATGAACTTGGCAGTAGGTTTGTGTCGGCAGCACGCAGCGCACACGTGCGGGATGCGCCCGGGCACGCCCGGAGCGCAGGAGGTGACCTCGGGGTGCCTGGTCCTCCTCGCCGGGGGCATCGAGGAGCCTCCACCACAGAGGTGGTAGCGCAGGAGGGGGGAAAAATAAATGGGTCTTAGACATGAAAGAAACTGCTGGAGTTTGGAGGGTCAGGCATGTCAGAAATCGCCATTCAGCGTATTGGCGAGGGGCTGCCCAGACCCTGAGGTAGTCACCGGGTTTGCGGTTTTGACCTTCAGGGAGTGTTTCCTTACACAGCTCTTTTGCTGGGGCTGTTGGGCCGAGCCTGGCAGCGGAGGAGGGACCCCCAGCATGCCCAGTCATCACACTGCTGCACGGGGGCTTTGCTGCAGCCACCTTTGAGAAGGACCCCCCGCCCCAAGATCTTGAGTGGCTCCAGCTCTGGTGGGATGCCCTGCTTAGATCCATGCGCTGGGTCCGAACCTGCTCTGGATAGAAGTGTGGTGGTCTTAGGAGTAGGAGCGTCGCCTCCAGAACTTCTGAGTGAGATCCAGAGAGTCTGGAGGCTGCAGGACATGGAGCTGGTAGGTGTTGTGAACACACAGATTACCCTGAATTTGTGTTTTCCTTTGTGGAGTCGGAGGCTGACGGAGAGGTCACTGCTGAGCAATCTGAGGCACTCCCATAACCCTGGGAATAAGAGACCAAACCCAGGAATTTTAATACAGTGCTTTCTCTGCAAAGGCTTTTGCTCTGATATATGCAGATGTGCTGCTTCGTAACTGAAGATACAGGATAATACTGCCTAAATATGTTAAAAAAATGCATATACACACTGGCTTGCACAGGAAAGCATGTATTACATATAAGGTACATTGTAGGAAATTACAGTAGCAACATAGCGCAGCTTTCAGGATCGGGTTGGAGAGAATTCCTTTAATCCCAAGCAAATGTATCGGCATATTCATTTTAAAATCTTTTCTGGAAATCTTGCACAAGGAGTCGTAGGTTTGCATGGTGTGGATGGACTACAGAAATTGTTTTCTATAAGCATTTGACTGTTCTAGCTTTTGAAATTTCACATACTGACTAAAATCGGCAACTCATCCTTCTGAAGTGCCATTTATAAACATCCTAAACCTCTTTACAAAAATATACAGCTCTAGGAAACTTGAGATTATTTTTTAAAAGCACTGCAGTCATTGTGAAAGTGCCTATCGCGAAGAATATTCTCCCTCTGAATGCTAGCCCTTTATCTAGTGCACTTTTAACCTTCCATAAAACACTCAGAGTCAAGCCTGGCAAGATGCCAAGGTCTTGGGTCTCCTACTCCATGGGCTCCATACGTGTGGAGGTTTTGGGGTTCTCTTTTTAAAGGAAAAAACAAGCTGCTTGCCTTTGGTTTTTTTTCTTGGTAGACAAAATTCTGTGGAAGTTGATGCATGCAAATGTTTTGTCCGTGTCTCAACGAGCTCTTCGTGCCTGAAGTAAACCCAGACGTTTATGGAAGTTCAGATGTCCTCCCCGTTTTGTGAGTGTTAGTTGGTTGGCGTCACCACATTGAAATAAGATGCAAGAAGTGAAATTTGTGGTCTCGGAGGGGCTCTGACATTCAGAAAGCTCAGTCTTCATTCCCCCGATTATCTCCTGCCTCCTGTACCTCCTCCTCTCCTGGCTAGATCCTGCCACCTTTTTTCCAACATGCCAGGTCTCATCTCCAAGTGCACTGTCGTGGCAAACTCTGTGGATTCAGCATTAGAGCTCTTGTAAGAGAGTTTGACAGTAACTACTCTTTTACATAGGCCACTGAATTCTGGTGTCAGAGAAGTCATTCAGGCAGCGTTTGGTACTCTCTTTTTACTTTGCAATTTAATGCAGGTGCTTCTGTGGAGTCTCAGCATCTTTCAGGTTGCAGCAGGATGAAACGACTTCAGTAGGGGAATTGATTTTCAATGTTCAAATGCCGTAGCAACCGTTACGTTTGCTCTTTTGAATGGAGTTTAAAATCTGTCTTCTCAGATTGATGGGTTAAAAAAAAAAAGGGGGGGGGGGGAGAGAGACATTTCTTAGGAGCAGGTTTGTCACGGCTGCCCAAAGCACGGCAGGGATCGGTCCCTGCAGCTGCCTGCGCTGGCTGCCGGAGCGCGGGGTGAGCTGGCACAGGTTAATGGCTTCGGCAGGGGCAGGGCGTGAGGCTTGGGGCAGAGAGCAGCTTTAATTGACTTTTAAACATTATAGTAACATATAAAGCTGGGAACCACCTTTCTGTCTGCGCTCCCTTTGGAAAGGAGCAATGTAAAAAATACACTTGCCAGAAATTAGGTTTCAGCCATCTCAAATGAAAAGGAGCTTGGAAAAAAAATAAGAGCTTTAATGAGTACTTGGGGCTTGCGTTTCACTGCAGTTTGATACAAACGATTTTCGCTTATCCGAGTACCCCAGCGCTCGGGTTCCCCTGGGGGTGTGGTGCCCCCCTCTGCCCTCGCCGCCAGCAGGTCCATGGGGGCTGCGGCCGCCAGCGGGGCTGGAGCCAGCGCCGCAGGTCCTCGCCTCCCGGGGTGGAGAGATGGGGTATAATTAGAGCTTCCTCGTTAGCATAATTGCATTTCAAAAAAAAAAGGGTGGGAGGATAGTCAAGAACAACCTACAGCTGCAGCAGCAGCAATGCCATTTCCGAGCTGGGGTGTCGGGGTGGTGTTTCATGACCCGTCAGTGGCTTTTGAGCCCTTTTCTGCCTTGGGCTGCACCATCCGTGCTCCAGGCAGCAGCACCAGCTCCTGTGGGGGCCGCTTCGGATGTTCGTAGTTCATGTTCGTGCAGAAATAGAGCCAGAAGCGTCCAGCTGAGTTTGGGACATTGTCTATAAACACTGAGAGACGGAGAGCTTACATGTACAAGTGCGTGTCAGCGTACAGGGGAGCGGAGGCTGCGCGTCGGGGCCGGTGTGAGCTCCTCTGGGGAAACATGTCCCGCTCCCCTCAGTAAAATAAAAATGTTTTAACTAATCCATTCACTGGGGAGCACTGTGTAAATTACAAACAGTTTAAGAGATCCTCAAGACTTCCATTGTATTAATACAAATTGCCTTTTAGTGTTTGCTCTGTATAGGATCCTTTTGAATGAGAATCCAGATGGCAGAAGCTACGTAATTATTATTCATTACAGTTAATAAGTAACACTCGGAAGCCCCAGTCAGTTCTGCAGGTCCCTTGCGATAGGCATTGGGCAAATGTAAGTTCAAAAACCGGCCTTAGTGCAGAATATTTTAGGACTTCGGTTAAGGACAAGCAGGTGTGAAGGGCCCTTGGTCCGGGTGCGCCAGGCAGGCTGTCGTTCCGTCTCACCTCTCCTCCCAACGAAGGTAATTATCTTCTGAGTTTAAAATTAGGCTCTCTTTTTGGCCTTTTAGCTGTCTTCCAGAAAACTGCCAGTGGCCGGGGAAGGTGGCCTCGGTAAGCAGCACCGTTCCTCTTCCCCGCTGCGGCAAGACGCCCCTCTCGCCTCCTGAATTTGGGGAGGGGGCGAGGACGTTCCCGTGCTCATGAGCCTGAAAAGTTCCCCAAAACAATTGCCGTGAATGACAGAAATGAAATCGAGGAGATTCAAGCCCTGCTGGCCATTACCCCACTTCCTGCATTCCTACTTGTTAATTGTCTAATTCCTAACGAGTCGTCAGGCGTCTGATGGACTTTCTGATGTGTGCTCACTCTGACGCTTCCTTCCCTCCCCTCCCTGGCCTCATCCCTCACCAGAGACCTTGTTCCTTTAAAAATGCCATCCTTAAAAATCAGAAATACTCAGCCCAGCAAAAGGAAAAGGGAACTTGACATTAGTTGAGCTTGAAAGGCTTGGTGCTGTGAAAAGTGACTGACGTGTGAAAAGAGGCTACAATTAGTTCTTTCCCCGAGCACTCTCCCATTCAGTCCAGGGTCACTCCTTCAGCGAGCTGCGGCTTTGAGGGTAATGTGTTGTGACAGTTTGAGATGATGAAGAATAATTCTTGTATTCAGAGTTGCTGCCGCTTCCCCGCTGCCCTGACACATCAGGCTGCTGTCATTGTATCATTTATCCTGGCTGCGGCTCCGCCGGGCTGTGCGGGAGCCCGGGCAGCCCTCGGTAGGTAGGAGGAAAGGGTCAGCTCTTCCAGCAAATGATTTTGGAGGATATTTTGAAACTGTGCTTAACAGGGGAAAGCAAACTGAGAGAAAGGAAAAACCATTAGAAGAAATAATGCACTGGAGATGAGATTTTTGAGTAGACATAAAGGAGATACCACGGCTTCAAGTGGACCACTACAGAGCGAGCACAAATAAGAAAGGCAGCATAATTTATGAGTGTTCCGGGCAAAAGAGGGCTATATGGATTTTCTTCAGGCATTGAATTAATGCGCCCTATAAAATGGTTTCACATTTAAGCTTGGCAGGGCTTTGTACCTTTCTGGATTTGATGGGGTCCTTTGACAGTTCCTAGAGCTTTCTGGAACTGAGGTTGCAGCCACCTCACTGAACAGGGGACAGCACCGCTCCCCCCGACCTGCGGACCTGTCCCCAGAGCAGCTCCTCATCCTCCTCCTCTTCCTCCTCCTGTCTCCACCTTGCCAGCCAGCTGGTGGAGAGCAGTCTGGTTTGGGCAACAGAGCAAGGGATGGGAGCGCCAGGCTGCGGCGTGGTGGGATGGGATATTAGCAGAGGGAACTGTTTTGTGGGAAGTTTTGTTTTCAGTTTCTCTGCAGCAGCCTGCGCCCCGCAGGAAGGCTGCGCCAGTGCCAGCCTGTGGGCACAGACCCCCGGACGTAACGCCGAGCAGAGAGCCGCCAGCACTCGCTGTAGCGCCCCGTAGCTCTCCAGGCACCACCGGTGTTCCCGCAGCCACTGAGCGTGCTGGGTGCTGCAGGGCCGTGCCGGGGGACAGCAGCTCCCCAGCAGGCTGGGGACCCCGGCCGGCTGCTGGCCGTGCCACCTTCACTCCCTGCTCTCGGCAGCTGCTCCTCCCCACGCCGGCAGCCACGAGGATTTTTACTGCTGCTGCCTTCACCGCGGCGGAAAGCACGTGTGCCCTGAAAATCCCAGTTATTCTGGGACCCCGGGTGATGCCAGCGGTGCCCATTACTGTTACCGTCAAAAGCGCAGGCAGGGCTGTTCCCAGCTCCCCTGAAGTGATTTTCTCCTCATGGCTTCAGCAGATGTTCCTGCTCCTTTGCCTTTTTTCCCCGTCATTTTTTTTGTTTTGTTTTTAGGGCAGTCAGGACTTTGCGAGTCGTTTCCTCCAGGGACATGGGCAGGTTTTAGTATTTACGTTTCCAGTATTAGCATTTATTTGTATTTGTGTTTGTTTTTCACGGGCTTTTGAAAGCCTCAGGGAGCCATTTATGGGGCCAAAATAATGCAAGTGCTGGTCTTCTCACAGTATTTCATTTCCTTGATGGTGGAAATGCTACGAGAAGAGCAGGTCTCATGTTATTTTGACCCCATAAATAGCTCCCAGAGGCCCCTTTCTTCCTTCTCCCACCCACTCCCCCCCAAATCAAATATTTAGGTTTCTGCAAAGCTTGACTTCTCAACCCTGGTTATCTTGCTTCAGCAGAAGCAAATTGCAGTTATTACAAAATAGCCAGAGAGTCTATAAGGCCGAATGGGTTTTATATGATGCACAATTTGTTGGCTACTGTACAAGTTCATTAAAGTGTATCATAAGAGGTTGTTTTACTGGTACATTTAAGGAAGTTAATACATCTCGACAGTATATGCATGGGGGAATGCAGATACAATAACCCTCAGACATGCTGGGGCCAAGTCCATTCCTGGCGTAACTCCACCGAAGTAAACGAAATCACTCGCCGGGCAGCCGTGTCCTGCTCTGCCTTGATCCCTTACGGCCGCCGCTGCTCCAGGTTCTCCTGCCGCTCACCCCGTCTTTTGGGGGGGGGATCCCGGGGTTTGCTTCTATTTTGTGTTTTTCAGCCCACGTGTTCCCAGCACAGGGGAACATGGCACGTCTCACCGAGGTCTGGGAAGTATTGCATCTCCTTCCAGCTGCGCCGCAGGGCTCGGCCGCTCCGTCCCAGTGCAGCGCTGCCTGTCCGCAGGGACCTGCCTCTTCTGATACCAGGCAGCCCCACTGCACCATGGTGGCTCCTTCTGCTCTTGTTGGGTCTGTCCAGGCTCCGGGTCTGTCAGAAATCAGCCCGCCCCTCGGTTTTTACCCTGAAACAGGAAGGGTGTCCCTGTGTCATGGAGCTGTTCCTGGTCTTGTCTGAGCTTCCCATGGAGATGGCATTGATGTTCCTGTGCACATGCTTCTGCCATGCCCTGGTCTTCTGCGAGGTCTGGGGGGAAAGAGTAATAGTTTTATATTAAATATATAAATACATATATAAATATATAAAATCATAGTTTGCATAGGAATTCAACTATATTTTTTATTAATGAAACAGCTGGGGAAAAAGTGGAGTACTTTGGGGGAACGTAGGAAAACGTGCTGACTGTGGTGCTAGGGGTCATCCGTGCAGTGCGGGCAGTCCCCGGTGCCCGTGTCATGGCTAATGGCACATCTCTCATGCCCCAGCCGTGTGCGAGAGCCCGGGCGAGGGCAAGAGCCCAATTTCCTGAGCTCAGCGGTGCTCTCTGCTGCAGCGGTCAGGAGTTTTACAATGCTTTCTTAGGTATCAAAATACATGGCTCGTCTGCCTCACCGTGTAATTAGTTCCAGAGCGAGAGAGTTCGCAGTGCGGGGCTGTGTGAGAGCACGGGGACTCACCCGCCCAGGGCAACGCGTGCGTTTCCCACCCGGAGCCCCTGGGAGGGCAGCTGGGCTGCGGGAGCTGCCTGGGTTTATCCCGACCTGCTCCAAGCCCCGAGCGGGCTCCAAGCAGGCTGGGGGGCTGGAAAACTCTCCCTTCAGTTCCTCTTGGGCCTTTGCATCACTTTTCCCCTCTCTGTTGTCCCTCCCCGTCGCTAACTGAAGGGGGTTGCGCGCCCGACGGCAGCAAGGGGAGCTCGGGGCAGCTGCGCCCGGACGGTTGGCAGGGCAGGAGCGGCGGTGCCAATGGCACGGGCAGGATGGGACCCCAGCCTCCCCAGCCAGGCTCTGCACCCACTGCTCTGCCTCCCCGACGGTCTGTCCGTGCTTTTTTCCCTGGCTGGCATCAGTCTCTGCAGTGCCACCCCCTGGCAGTCCCCCGCAGAGGTGACAAGTGCCGCTGGCTGCAGAAATCCCATAGCCCCCCCCAGAAAGCCACCCTGTGAGCCCGAATTCCCCCACATCCCATCCCACCAGGGTATGCGGTCCTGTAGAAGTCACCGAAGGACAGGCAGGAGCTCAGCCCCACAGAAGCCGGCGGGGCTGTGGGGAAACAAACGCTCCCTCGCTTTTTCCCTTCTTTTGCCGTGGTTACTGGAACATATTTGCCTGAAAGTCAATTCTAGGTTAAAAAGAGGGAGCGAAGTAGCCCCACGAGGAGTGCAGCAGCGTTTGGGGGAGCCCAGCCTGCCCAGCACCCCGCAGCTCTGACGTGGGACGCTTAACCAAAGCCAGCTGTGTGCCGAGGGAGATAAAAGCCCCAAATCAGACAGGATAAGCACAGTATTAGTGTGGGATACGCCACTCATTTCTGATTTAAATTACTGTTTTTACTTCCTGAACTCATGGGAGAGTAAGGATGTGAGGAAAATGAAGAGGTTTAGACATGGACATTCCTTCACCAAATACTGGCAAGAAACCGTGATTAATACAGCTGAAGTCATTATCATCACTGCTTGTAGGGTGACTGGTTTCCTGCTGATTTGTTTTTCATGTATCCTGGGCAGATTATCTCCATTGCAAGTTACCTCCGTGCCAAAGGATTAAATCCCCTCACCCTGGTTTGCTAGGTGTGCGCTCGCCTGGCTGCGTCCCTGCGGTGCCCAGGCAGCAGACGGGAGCTGTGCGGCGTGCAAGGATGCTGGGGCAGGATGCTTTTTGTTATACCGAGGAACCGACTTTCTGCTTTTGGTGCACAGATAGGTCCTTATCAGGGAGTCCTGTTGCAGCAAAAGGACTGTCGTGGTGTTTGCAAAAGGTTAAATATCCCTGCGTGAGACAGAGGTGTGCAGACGGCCAAGGTGCAGTAATGCTGAGCAGAGAGCAAAGCAGGCAGCGCTCCTCCATCTCCTGCGTCTGCATCTTCTTTCCACCCTCATCCAAGCAAAACTTGTGCTGCAGGGACAGGCAAAGCTGCTGCCTCCTCTTCGGGTTTGCCCCCCCGCCCCCATGCCTTACATGCACGCCACTGCGGCACGCAGCAGACCGGAGGGATTTTTCTCTTCCCCCTTCAGCAGCAGAGGAGTTTGCCCAAAGCTTCTGTCCCCATCCCGTCCCCTCCAGCACAGGCTGCGCAGCGGCAGCCAACGGAAGTCGCACTCGGGGCCGCGTGTTGCAACTCGCCAGAACATTTCTTGTAGCCTGTCACCGCGTGTCTGGGAGAGGATTCTTGTCATGTACGTGGGGCTCTGCCTAATCTCACCGCTGCATGCCACCGCTGAGTGCCGGCCGGGGTGATGCTGCCCAGCAGCACTGCTGCACGCTGCCACTGAGTCAACTGTTGGGTTCAAGTGGCTCACAGAGAGGCCACGGTTAGGAATGATGCTCCGCATGCACAAAAATCCTCGTGTTTCAAGATTAGGGAGCAATAAAGGCTTTGGGAGGTCAGCAAGGGGAGATGTCTGGGGGTGTGTGACCAGGAGAGGGAGAGCCATAGTCAGGCCTGTGTTCTTTTTTGCTTTGAGGCACAGCTCAGGCATGTAGGAAAGGGGATATTTTCTCTTTAGCTTGAAAAAGCAGAGTTATTTGTGTCCATTTGTGCAGGATAAAGGGTTGTGGAAAGTCCCTGATGTTCCCAAGGTGGAGAATCGCAGTGGTTGTGCACTGCTGGTACACACCACTGGGAACCGGTGGTGCTGCCACTCCCTGCCATCTCAGCAGCCTTGCTACAGAGGGAAGATGTTCCATCACCTGCCACCGTACCCTCTGCACCCTGCTCAGTTCAGCCATGGGTATCCCCACTATCGAGTCCTGACATGTCACGAGTCAGCGGCAAGGGGCTGCTCTGCCAGGCAGCATGCGGTGTCTCCGTCCGGCTCCACTAGGAGCCCGGCAGAGGAGTAGAACCAGGAGCTGGGATGTCTCTGGAGTGATTCGTCATATCACCCCAGAAAAGATGGACGAGGAGCAAACGTTAGAGCAATAATACAATAAACAGATTTGTCAATAAAGCGGCCGTCTGGTGGCACTCGGGGTTTCTCTGAAGCGCTAACCAGGACCTGCTCTCTCTTCCCATTGCAGAGCTTCAGCGAGAGGGAAGCATAGAGACGCTCAGTAACAGCTCTGGTTCCACCAGCGGCAGTATCCCACGCAACTTTGATGGCTACAGATCACCCCTCCCGACTAATGAAAACCAGCCCCTCAGCCTTTTCCCCACGGGATTCCCTTAAATTAGCCGAACATCCAAGGAGAGATCCAGACAGGGTAACGAGCCGCCTCTCCGCCTAAACAATCCCAATGTGTCTGTCACCTGCCAGTTCGCCACTGCGCTGGATGGTTCTCATTACCCTGATAAATATTGACGACTCTTAAACCTTCCTGAAACATACTCACAAAATCTTGACTTTGTGTTCCTGTGCAATATGAAGAGACTCTGTCTTCAATCCTGATAGCTATGCGGCTTCTTTTTTCGCTGTGTTCAGGAAGAGGTTGGTTGAGAAGAAATATTTCTAAGCCATTTTTGGTCAAGCACATGGTTTCACAACCATTCTCTGCTTTTTCGTGTTGAGAGATGAAGGAAACCTCCGCAACTCAGAGGAGCTCTCGCCATTTGCAGAAGTGCCGAGCATTAATGAATGAACTGGAGAGAGTGGAAACTGGAAGACTTTCTGTGGACAGGGTTGATAATGTTATTCCTTCCTCATTGCGTCTCTTGCTGCCCTCCTTCCCCACTGATACTCATCAATGCCAGGAGTATTACAAATGGAAATGTTTCTTTTTGTTCTTCAGAAGAATTCTCTCTGTTGCTCCAGTTTTCTTCTAGTCATGTATTTTAGAAACGTACTTAATTGACTAACTGCAGTCACCAATTTCTCATATTTGGTTATAAAAGTTGTTCACTGGAACTCAGATATCTGTCCAGAAATGCATGTGTCATTGAATAAATCTAAGTTAAACAAGAAACTGCTTAAATGGCAATGTTCGTGGAGTGTTACTGGGCTGGCTGTGGGCTTTGTATATCTTCCTGGACCAGACTATGTGCATATTTACTAACTCGAAGGCTTTAATTAAAGCCATCGGTGGATGTTATGCAGCCAATCTAGCTGGGTTTTGCCTCCCTGCTTTCTTGTCCCTGTGTGCAAGGACAGGCTTTTTAAAAACGAGACTTGGGTGGTGTGCCTTGCACCCCCTTAGCCCCCCTGAAAATCAACACCCATCTCTGTTTGTGTGTCTGACTCCAGCTCCTCGCGCTGCTCGGGGTCCTGCTTCTCCATCCCACAGGCTGCGGTGGGACGAGGACCAGGCGTGCTGGACGCAGAAGCACCCACCCCCATCTGTTGCGTTACAGGATCACATATAAGAGGTTTGGCAGAGCCCGTATGGCTGCCTGAACCTGTATACCCTGCTGAACGCACACAGGCAAACCTAGCGCCGCATAACTCTGCTGATAAAACAGCCATGGGCTCACACATAGTAACCACATGAATTCCTACATCTCAGCCAACTTGTGTCGAGAAGCAGAGAGTGAGATGGGACTGTCAGCTTATGAAATTTCCTTCCCACTACTTGTTTTTAATAGAAGCCGTTTGAGTCATGGCAATGAGAGGAAACTATCTAAACCCACAAATCTTTTCACACTCTCAGAGCTTAAACCAGCCACGCTGAGTGATGCAGAGCCGACCACCCTCTTCCTACTCCATCCCCAAACACCAAATACCAAATTCAGTCTTGGGCTTGATTTTTTTGTTGTTGTTCTTAACTGTAATGCAGCAACTCAGATCTCAGAAGCTTTTTTTTTTTTTCCCCTCTCTCTTCAGGCTTGGAAACCACTAATAAAAACTGAGAGTCTGCAGCAGTAATTTCAGTTTCTTGCTTGGTTTTCAGTCAGTCCTTTCTCAAGAAAAAAAAAAAAAAAAACCTTCCTTGGGATGAAATCAGAGGAGAGTTCGCCCGTAAGTAAGTACTCACAGCTCCGGCCCGCTGGCTGTATCTGCCGTAATGCTGTGTTTCTTTTATGTCTGTAAAATAATGGCTTGAAGTAAGGGGCTGAGGGTAGGGCTGGCACTGCAGACAAATGGGACCACAGGGTCAAGTCAGTCCACACCAGTCAGGATTTTTTAACACAGTTCAAGCCAAGGTCAGCTCCAAAAGTTCAAACAAAATCCAGATTAACACATACAGAAGGGATTGTGTTGTCACCGTGATGCTTGTTTCCTTTCATGCTTTCCAAGGAGCAGCCGTAAGGGACAAAGTTCTTGCAAAGGAAGGAAGAGGGCTCTTCTCCCTGCTGCCCCGGACAGCTTGCTTGCTGGTTCGTACTGAACACACAAAGTAGGATAGCACATAACGCAGAGTGGTGTCACTGGAAATGTATTTGTTGTTGGCAGGCATTAAATCACTTTTTATAAGTGCTGCAATATGGCCATGTGGAAATTCCCAGTCTGCAAGAAGCTCCTTTGAATCAGGATGTTTTGTTTAAAGGAGGGGGGGGGGGGGGGAACCCTACAAACTGGGGCTGTACCAAAATATTTTCAGTCTGGTTCATTGAAAAGAATGTCCTAAATTCCCCACTGTTGATAGCCCCGTAGCCAAACTGTTAAAAAAACCTAGAGCTTAAAAAAAGGGAAAGAAAAAAAAAAAAAAAAAAACAAGCACTGCTATGAGGTGGCTAATTTAACTTTAATTTGATACTTTCACAGATGACCCAGCAGAATAACCACTGAGTTCCAGCTCTTCAATGAGCCAGTGAAAACTGAGTGTGTTGCAATGATAACTCCATAGGGTCTGACACAAGGATGACTCTATAAGGTCTGATACAACCATAACTATAGGATCTGATACAGTAACTCTGTAGGGTCTGATACAACAATAACTCTGTAGGGTCTGATTCAGCACGTCCGTGCACGCCTGCTCCCACCGATGGCCCCTTCCTTTAGTGCACATACAGAAGCCCCCCATTTCAAGGGGGTGCCACATGCTTTCCTGCAGCAGCACCTTCCCTCCACCTTACCCTCGGCCGCAATCCTCTTGTCAGGCACCAGGAGAGAATATTGCTGCTCCTTGATAATGTCTAGAAGCTGCTCCTAAGGGAGGTTTGCCCCTGGCTTTAATGCAGCCAGGTTTTCAGTCTAGGGACCTGATCCAAACCCCACTTAAAGCAGAAGTAGCCGGAGGCTCGTAGTCTTCACAGGACTTCAGACAAGTGTGTCCCGTCATGGTGGAAATTATCCAGGTGAGTTTCTGAAATGCCAGTTTTTCAAATGCAGCAGCTGGCGGGCAGTCACAGGCAGCCCAGCAAGAATGTTGTGCCATGATATAAACCACTGGCTCCAAAAGAGCCCAAAAGACATGCCGGACTCGCAGGTTTTTAAACTGTTTCCAGTAGTAGTAAGCAGCGGCCTCCTGCTGAGTTCAAAAGGCAAAACGTCTCATTTAAAGCAGGGCGGACTGTATATCACCCTGCGCATAAAGTGGAGCTCTTCTATTAAAAGTTGAGTTCAGATTTCATGAATTAACATGAAATATTGCTTTCTTATCCTACCCTGGTTTCTGTAATACACACATGTAGTGGGCTTAAATCATGGGAGGGGAGTATTTTGCTGGTTGCAAAGTGGAAAGCCAAAGGCTCTCCAAATGCAACAGCTGGAAGGTCAAATGCAGTCGGCTGTCGGTACCAGGGGGTCCGTGGGGCACGTGGGGCTCCAGCTTCGTTGGCTTTGCTCGCGGAGCTCAGCCCTGCTGGAGCGTGGTGCTCTGCCCCAGCAGTGCCAATCCAGCCCATCCTGCTAGCCGTGCCCCCGTGGGCGCAGCTTCTGGTGGTCCTGCCCCCAGCCCCTCAGCCAGCCCCAGAGCAAAGTTTTCTGGTGATGAAGCTGGGAGAAGGCAGGCCAGCGAGGGGAACCGATCAAGGGCAAAATACCGCCGAGATCTCTGTCCTCCTGCCCTGTCAAAGAGCCCCGAGAAGACTTTTGCTGCAAAGTGCAGCTGTGAAATCCCCAGACCTGCTCCCCCTCCTCTCTGCACCTCCAAGCATGGGGGCAAACACAGGGTGCTTTCACCCAGGCTTCTTTAGTAACTTTCGGAGAATCCAAACTGCATCTGCGCCACGTCCCTGCATTTATTTTCTCGCTTCTCTGCTCTGGCTTGTTTCTGTGCAGGGTAGGAAAGTTTGCGCCATTTCCTGTTGTCTTTCCCTTATGCTCCTGAGATATTGTAAAAATGTTCGGTATCCTCCAGTAGGTTGTAATCACTTCACCCTAATGTTTCACAGCTGCTAAGTGTAACTTTAAACCCAACCATCTGAGTGCTTACAATTAGCGAGTCAACGGAGCCGAGATCAGCTCTTTGTGATTGCAAAAAGAGAAAATAAAACTTTTTTATTTTCCAAGATTTAATAGGGTAAAATGGGAACAAAAGTTGTGGAGATGAGGGGTTTTTTAATGCAATAAATGATTAGTGGCTTATGTGCTAGGAGAAAATAATTGAATCCACTGCTTGGCCTGCTTCACAGATGGAAAAGGCACCAGCACAAGCACGTGTCAGCAGTGGCAGCGCCTCTGTCCTGGGAACTGCAGGAACCCGCTGTCAGACCCACCGCTCTCGTTTGTCGGAGTGCACCGGTGAGAGCAGAACCAGCAGGGCTCCAGGGGCTTCAGGTGCCACATTGCCGCAGCCCTGACGGCGCTGGGAGCGAGGCCAGGGAAAACCATCGGCTGGGCCAAAACGCACACGGCTGGTGAGGCGGCTGTGGGGCAAAGGCAGCCGCTGAAAGCTGGGCTGATGGCTACGTAGAGGGGCTGCCTGGCTCCCTGCGCAGAGATGGTGGCCACGGCCCCACGCAGCTTCGTAGCCAAAGCCAAAGCGAGGGGCAAAGCAGCAAGCACGCATGCCGGGACATGGGACATCACGCCATCATAAGATGGGGACATCAGCAGGGACCCCTGATCGGCAGGGACCTGTTGATGGCCCCATTTTATGCAAAGCTGTTTGTAAACACGTTCTGAGCCTTTCATAAAACAGCACAGGGGCCGCTTAATCTCATGCTGTTCCTTAACTTTACTTGATACAAGCGTAAACTGAGCCTCGTATTGAAGAGTCTTCCCAGCACACCAGGGTGGAACCTCCTTTGGCTGACGGTACGGGGTTTGCTCCCGCTCCAGCATGTGTTGGGAGCAGGTTTCAATTATACCCGAAAGTGCCTTTACCCTGGTGAAAGCAAAGGGCAGGTCGCAGCAGGGGTAACAAGTCCCCAGCTCCAGAGCTGGAGCACGGATGCAGCAGAGTTGCTGCCTCCCACGTCCTGTGCAGTGCCCGGCTGCACCCTCGTCCCAGCGCTGTCTGCAGGTGGGGACAGCGTTTGAGCTGACTTTTCCCACCGCAGGACAGGGCCTGGGGGACATGCTGTGTGTCCCCTCCGCCTGCAGACACGCAGCCGGTCCTGGCTCTGCCTGAGCACTGGTACTGCCCCATCCAATGCCAGCCTGTCACGGACTGGGCTCGGATGTAGTTAGAAGCTGTGTGTCCCGTTAGCGTGTTCCCAGGCTGAATTTTTGCCTTTCTTGGGAATTTCTGCTGCAGGAAATTAGGGGAAAATACTGATGGCCCCAGGCAGATTGTGGGCAGGTGACAGGCATGGGTGTTATCTGAGCAAGCCAAGGTAAGGTGCCTGTGCATGGCCTGTGTGTGCTGTTGCACTGGGGCCATTCCTGCAGCAGCGGAGCTGCCTGCCCCACGCCGTGCCAGGGACAGCCCTGCACCTGTGGCCAAGGCCCCGTGAGCCAGGTCGTGCAGGGTGCCCAGCTATTGCTGGGAACTACTGATGCTCAGCAGTTCTTCGCATGCGCTCAGCACCTTGCAGGATCTGGCTGTCTCAAAGGTGGTGGCTCCATCCTCCATGAGCTCATCTCCCAGCCACTCTGGCTGGGGCAACTGCAGGAGGGTGACCACTGGCCTCGCTTGGGTGGTCACTGCAGCGGGCAGGGTCGGGGGCTTGCAGCCTCCCCGCCTCCTTCCCTCCATCCCGTCAGGTTTTATCGTGTCCCTGGGGATGGGCACAATGCAGAAGGGATGCTGCTTCCTGAGAGCCCTCCCTCTGTGGGAAGCACTCCTGCCACCTGACCATAAATACTAATTAATAGCAAAGCCCTGGTCTAGATCAAGGAGGAGGCTCTGAATTTTCTTGTGAACTTCACTGTCTGAAAGGTATCTTAAATATTCTCTAGCACTCAGGCTATCAGTAGGTCAATTATACAGTGAGCAGTCATACGAAGTTAATTTCTAATTTAATACAATGTTAAAAGGTTGTCAGGTTAAAATCTAATCTATAAACAAGACACGGAACGTCTCTTTAAAACAAGTGTCATGAACCAGTCCTGGCTCAAACCACAGGCTGCTGCTTCTTTTATAGGATGTAATTACTTCCCAGTGAGTATTTACAATATTATTATAGGATGGTAATAAAAGGCCAGTGCTGGCCGTGCCCGCGCAGCAGCCCTGTGCCAGCTGGGCGCTAATCCTGCTCCCCCTGGCCCCTCTGCCTCCGGCCCCTTCTCCGCGGAGGTAAGAAGTGCCGGCTCGTGGGGCTCTGCTCCTGCTCCATACCGTGGGAAGCAGGATGGGGGAAGAACCAGTTGTGTTTTCGCTTAAATACACCTCGGGGTCAGGGTGACGGGGACCCCCCGATGTGTTTTGGAGGGACCACAAGGAGGAGGGCTCACCAGCACTGCAGCGTTTCACCAGCCCCTGCGATGTGCCGTACCTGCCGGTCCTGGCTGGAAATGATGGGCGAGTGTGTTCATTTTTCAACAACCTGGGGAAAGGACTTTGGCAGGGTTTCACCGCGGGCTGAAGGTTACAAGCCACATTCAGACCAGCGGCTTCATTGAAGCAGAAAACCAGAGGCAGCACCTGCAGCTGGGGTGAAGAGCTGACCCTGTGCCCTGCCCCATCCCCCCACCTCACACCCTCTCCCCCGACTCCCTCCGTGGGCAGGACACGGGCAGGGAGGACCGGGCACATCCCACTGCCTTTCCTCCCAACCAAGGGATGCCCACACTGCAGCCACCTCTTGAGGTACGTTGAATTTTTCTCCTTTTGCTGTTGGAAGGGGAAAGTCTAACTGTCATATGGGAGCAATGGCATCGTCCCACCCGGGCAGCCAGCCGGACCACAAGACTCCTGCACCTGGTAGTCCATGGTGGCTATGGGAGCCGGGCACAATCAGGATTGCCCTTGCCAGGCTCAGCTGAAAATCACCGCGTGTCACCCCGCTGTAGGTTGTGTGATTGGCTTTGAAATCACGTGGGTTTATTTTCCAGGAGGAATCTCAGTGGCTCCAAAGCTTTGGATCAGATGTGGCCATGCCTGAGCTCTTCTGTACGCCCATGAAGCCCTGCAAGGTGGGTTTTGTAAAGAAGAGGAAGATTTTGATAGGAGTGGGTGACGCCCACAGCAAGGGCTGTGGGGACACATGGGGTGATCTAATACCAGAGCTGAAATGGAGGGAGGTGGCGATGTGCTGGTCTGAGCCAGCCTGCAGAGCTGCAAGGGATGCGTGGGCTCATTGCAGTGGCCCCTCCGCTGGCCAGGACTCCTTCCCTTCCCTTCCCTGAGTTTTCTGGTAAATTCTGCTGCTCTTTGTAATTGAGAAAAGCTGCTGCTGCACATCTGCGCAGGCACTGTCCGCTCGGAGCTGGCTGCCAGGGTTGTTAGTGCTCGCCATGGCGGGGCTTTGATGTGCGCGTGATTCACAGGCTGGGCCGGGGCCGCCCCACAGATGCTGCCCCTGGGTGCTGCGGGACCGCACGCCAGGTGGGACAGCACCCACCGCATCCGTGCCAACAGCGGCCCCCGCTCCCAGTGCCCCATGTCTCCTCGCCAGGGCTCGGGAGGTGACCCTTGCTGCTCCCCTCTGCAGAGGACGGTACCCGGGGGCACGGGGGGCGGGGGGCTCAGGTGCTCCCCATCACCCCCTAGCGCACGAGGGGCAGAGGGCTGGGGGTGCCTCCGCGCCGGCCACCACGGCACAGCCCCACCTTGGCAGCACGACGCGAGCGGTGGGAGCAGCAGAGCCCTGGGCTGGGGGCTGGCGGAGCCGCACACCAGGGCTTTGCTCTGCGGGCACGGGGCGGCACGGGGAGCGCAATCTGTGGCCTTAATCCCGCCGTGTCCTGCGCGCTCTCAAATCCCCTTCACTTCAATGAGCGCTTGTAGTGTCAGGCCTGCGCCAGGCGAGACAGCACGCGGGGACGGCAGGGAGGATTTGCTCAAGAGGCACTGTTTTTAAGGTGAGATTTGAAGGATGGAAGACAGATGGCAACTGGAGAGGACAAACGGATCAAGTGAAGGGTTTGTTTTCAGCATGGAGGGGAAAACACAGGAGGGAATTGCTGCTGGCTACAAAATGGGGGCTATTAATACCTGCAGCGTCTCGAGCTCCGCACTTAGCCTGGCAAGCCAGGACCCTCACGGGGCACCCACGGCGGGGGCAGGCACCGGCCCCTTTGCGGTGCAGGAGTGTGTTTTTTCTGCTGAGATGAATTGATCCCAGCGCAGTGCTGAGTGTACCCAGACAAAGCCGGGAGCGGGGTTATTAGCCAGCCGGCGGCCCTGCCATTGTCCCCACTATCTTTTCTTCCCTTTCAGCCTCCCTCCCCGTGGCCCAGGTCTCAAAGACCATGTGTCAAGAGATTAGTGACCTGCACGAAGGGCAATTGCTTGCTTTGTGCTGGCAGCCCGGCGTCGGGGCTGTTATTTACTTGTTATTTGGTGCTGCTTCCCTTGAGGTATCCATGGAAAACAGGCTGGAGAGCAATCTGCTGGGCTGCAGAGCACACAAGGGCCAGGGGCTGGGAGAGGAGGCACTTCAGGGTGCACTCTGCGTGCCCAGACCGAGACCCCCGAATCCCCTGGGGCAGCCAGTGCAAGAGCCCAGCACCTCCAGAGAAGCCAGGGAAAAGCTGGGCAGTGGGAAAATGAAAGGCAGCACAGAGGTGCCCAGGCACCTCAGCGGGCACGGTGCTGGAGCCAGGACCATGATGGGGCCTTGCCATACAGTGGATTGGGTTTGCAGACTTGTTTTAAAAATTAAAAGATAGGAAGAGTCAGTCCTGTCTGTAGAGCCCCACTCCACCTTTCCGTGCCTCTGACAGATTGCGGCTCAGAGTGCTGGGGTTTTGAGAAAAGGTGAATAAAAATTATGAGGATTGGTCATTTGGGTATACATCAAATTTGTTCATGATGAAACACCCACAAAATAGACAGGTGCAATAAGGCGGCGTTTTTCCTGCCGATGGCCAGCTCATGCTTTATTCTGGCTCGTTTATTTTCTCAGCAGCGAAACCCACTCTCCAGTAAACACCAGACAGTGATTTTCTGCAATCCTAAAAGTCAAACCTAGACCAAAACCACAACTCACGTGATGTGGCAACAGCGGCGTCAGATCCTGCTTTAGATGTGATTTCAAACCCATTCCCAGTTCGGTCTGAAGCAGCCAGGCCGGGGTGGGAGCCCCCGCCAGCCTGCGCACCCAGGGGCATTTCACTCGCCCCTCCTTCGGCGCTAGGACTCCTGTCCAGCACCCCAAACCGAGAGAAGGGGGGTGCTGGCAGCGCAGGGCCCCTGCCCTGTGGAAGGGATGGAGCCAGCTGGGCTGGGTGACCCCCATGGGGCTGGGGGCTGCCCTGCGCCTTCGCCCTTCCAGGGCCAACCGGGGGGGGACTGCACCCCCCGTTTAAAAA
Source organism: Falco biarmicus (assembly GCF_023638135.1). Taxonomy (NCBI): domain Eukaryota; kingdom Metazoa; phylum Chordata; class Aves; order Falconiformes; family Falconidae; genus Falco; species Falco biarmicus. The sequence continues at coordinate 17,155,478 of NC_079288.1, forward strand.
TCAAAGGAAGGAGGGAGAGAACCCGGGGGGCAGGACACAGCCTGCGACATCCCCTGCCCCACGGGTTTTGCTGCACGAGCGGGGTCCCATTGCCCAGAGGGGGGATTGCTGGGGGCCCGCGGAGGTTGCGCCGGATGCGGACCCCCCCATGGTTTCCCCTCCGCTCCTGCCGCTGTTCCTCTCGCTTGCACGGAGCCTGCGGGGCAGCCCCGAACCGCATCTCCATCCTGCCGAGAGGGTGGGCGGGGGCCCCGCAGCGTTATTCCCTCCTGATAACGCCGTCGGCGAAGCTCTTTGGAATCGGTTTGAGGGGCGGCCCGGACGCGAGGGCAGCCCCGGCTTCGCTCGGGAGCCCGGGCGGCAAGCGGGACCCGTTACCGATAAGCGCCGATACGGCCCTCGACGCCGAGGGGGGACGGACACCGACCGCTGGGGTTCCAGCGTGGGGCGGCCCGACGGAGCTGGGGGCTCTGCGCCTCCCTTCCCCGCGGGAGCCGAGCCGCGGTCACGCGTGGCGGGGGTATGGGGGTAGGGGGGTGGGCTCGCCCCCAGCCCCATCCCATGACGGCGATGAGGCGGCGGTAATGCCATTAGTCCGGGGATTACGGGCCCGCGCCGGGATGTGACACGCTTTCTCAAATGGAAGTTTTTTAAACAGAAGGATTTGCATGATCCCCCCCCGAGCCCCGTCCCCGTCCCCGCCCGCCCCCCGCGGTGCCCGCTCGGGTTTCAGGCCGCGGCCCCCCCCGCGCTGGCCCGGCCCGGCCGGGGCTCCCGGCGCCTTTTAAGGCAGCGGGCTCGGTGCTCGCGAGGCGCCGCGCCCCGACGTGGGGAGCCGGGGTGCGCGGCCGGGGGGCAGCCCGCCCCGCGCAGGGAGGGCCCTCCCCAATTAAAATAATAGTAATAATAATAATTAGAAAAAAATCAATCCAGCGGCGGGGCTGAGTGGGCTCCCGGATCAAAGCGGCGCGGAGGTAACGAGGGCGGGGTGCGGGAGGGGCGCGGAGGTTGCGCCCCCCCCCCAGCGCGGGGTGCGCAGCGGCCACCCGGCCGGGCCGGGGTCAGTCGCCGCCCGCCCTGACAAACAGGCTGGAAAATGTGTTTATAAATTGTTCAAACTCTGGATAAACTTCAGCGGCGTTTGTGTCTGCGTCTCCCCGCCTGTTGTTATTTTCCAGAAATCTGGATTACTGGAAATATTTTCTTTAAAGCTGGAGCGAAATCTAAACAGTCTGAGGGCAGGGGGAGCTCGGGGGGGCGGCCCGGGGGCTGCCGCGCTGGCGGGGCTCCTCGGGTTTCCCTCGCCGGGCCGCGCACGGACGGGGCGCCCGGCTCCGCGGCCGCGTAGCGGGAGGAGGGAGGAGGGCGGGCGGCGGCGCCGGGGCCGGTGTCGGCTCGAGCAGCTCTCGGTGCCGGTCGGTAAAAGTGCCTCGGGCGGGCCCCGGTGCCCGGTACAACCTGGGATGTGCCCACACAGCGCGGCCGCACGCCGGCCCCGCCACCGGGCACCGGAGCACCGGGGGGGCGGGGGGTTTCCCGAGGGTAGGGGGATTCCCACCCCGCCGAGGGGTGTGGGGGGAGATGCGGCGCCCCGGGAGGAAGGGAGGCGGAGGAGAGCTGTCCCTGACGCGGGTGGGTGAGAGCAAACGAGGGCAGCTTCATGTTTATTTCCCACTCCGGGCTAAGCGGGGCCGGGGAAGCTGTCGGGGCAGCCGCTCCCCGCCCCCTCCCCGCCTGCCCCACGGCCCAGCGGTGGCGGGGCCGGACCGAAGGGGGAGGCCCCGGGGCTGAGCGGGCCCGCCAGCCGTCGGGCCTCTCCTGTGGGGCGAAGGGCTCCTGCCGGGCCCTTCTGTCTGTCCATCCTCAGGTCCCTCTGTCCAGCTGCTCCCGGGCTAGCAGCGCAGAGCCCAGCCCAACGGCATCGTCCCCCTCCCTCCACGGAGGGCCTTTTCCCACCCCCGGGTGGGTCCCCCCCCAGCTCGGAAAGGTGCGAGCGGCCTTTTCTCCGGCCCCGCCGGGCTGCCCTCCCCAGGCCCCGGGGGTAGTCCCCTTGCCGTGGCATCGGGGCCGGGAAAGGGGCGGCCCGACGGCTCGCCTTTGGCACGGAAAAAATCCCCTCGGCCTGGGAGCCAGAGCGCCCGCGGCCGGTGCGCCCCACGCAGCCCCGTCGGGGGGCAGCGCTGCCCGGGGCGCGGGGCCGCCGCAGCCCGGTGGAGCCGGGAGGAGGGGAAGGCGGAGGCCCGGCTGCTTGTGAGAATTGTTATTTTTCATCAATCACCCGCAATTTGTGTAAGTGCCCCGGACAGGACACCAGCCGTCCTGCTGGCTGGGGTCACGGAGACAGCACAGCGATGGAGAAGAGCAAATTGCATTTGCTCACCAGCTCACAGATCCAAATTACGGCCCTCGCATGGCGCGGGGAAGGGAGCGAAAGGTCCATGTGACATGAGGGAAATATGAAGGACTTTGACAGGTCTTAAACGGCCTGGCGCCAAGGCCTAAGTCTACCGGCTAAAAATAGAAAAGGGATGATGAGTGGAGATGGGCAGAGATGAAAGGGGAAAAGCGAGCGGGGCCGTGCTGCGGAGCGGGTGGTGTGCGGGGGCAGCCTGGACGGGACAGGCCCCCCCAGCCCGGCCGCCACCATCCCAGCCCGGGGACCGCTCGCCAGCACGGCGCTGGGCCCTGGGGGAAACCCTCCCTTGGAAGGGGGCTGTGCGGGGACACCTCTCGTTCCCGACCCCCGGGGCAGGGCTGGCCTCGGTGCCAGGGGCTGCTGGCTCCTCTCTCCCTGCCTGGTGCCCGGTCATGGACGGGGAGGACGGGACGACACCGGGCGACCACAGGCATGAGTCCCCCGCACCCGTCGAGCCGGTGGCCGCGGCCGGACCTGCCCCGAGCAGCGGGTGCCCCGGTCCCCGTTAGGCCCCGCCACCGGCCGTCCCATCGGCGGGCGCCGCTACAGAGGCTCGGGGAGACGAGGCTGCTCTGGATCGGTTTTATTCTGCAGGCGAGGGCGGTTGCGACGTTAGAGCGGTGCGGGGGGCGCGGCGCGGGACCCCGGGCCCGGGGCAGGAGGAGAGACGACCTTTACTCGTGGGGGCCCGGCTGCCTCCAGGCCCCAACGGGTCGGTCCCCGCGTCTGCCTTCGGAGCGCCGGGCTAGGGGTCTACGGGAGAGCCGCCCCCGGCGTGGGGCGATGCCGTCCCGGGGGCGGCGCAAGGCTCCGGCTTTGCTTTGCGAGGGGGAATTAAAGAAAGAAAAAAAAATACAAGCAAGCCCCTTTTTTTGCTAAAGCTGCCGTCAGCAGTTTTCCGTGGCGGCAAGGAAGCAAAGTCCAAATCGGGTCTAAATTTCAGTCCCCGCTCCCCGTTCCCCGTTCAATGGTCAGCGGGACCCCCCCGGCCCCGCCGCCCGGGGCAGCCCCGGGGGGGGCCACGCTGTGCCCGCCTCGTCAGGCGCGGTGCGGGGCCGGGCGGCGCAGGCAGAGATGAACCTGCCGCGGGACACGGGCAGGTTCTGGGCGCCTCGGCGGAGCGCCCGGGGCTTGGCTTTGGGATCGGCGGGGCACGGCAGCGCGGGCAAGGATCGCTATCGGCGGGATGAACCGGGGGGGGCGGGGGGGGCTAAAGAGATGTCGGGGTGGGGAGGGGGCACCCAGGAGTCCCCGCGTCCCACCCCGCCCGAGGTGCAGCCACACGCGGCCCCGTGGGCTCCGAACTGCAGCAGCCGCGCCTCGCTGCGCATCCGCGGAGCGAGAGGGCCGGGGGTGTGGGGGGGCAGGCCGGGGGCCAGAGGAGGGGGCCGGCCCTCACCCCCCCGCCCCGTCCCGCCTGGGCGCAGCGGAGGCGGCGGGAGCAGGAGCCTTGGAAGGATGGCAGGGCGCTTTTTGAAGATTTGGGGGTAAATATGAAGTGACAAGAGACGGGTCTTTATTGTGAGGGCTCAGCCGCCTGGCGCCAGGGCCCTCTTCAGCCACCGCGGCCCTCAGTTAATCAGCGCAGATCTCCAAACCGACCTCTCCGCGGGGACACCCACCGCGCCTGCCGCCCCCCCGGGCCCCGGCGCGGCGGGACCGGCCCTAATCCCTCTGCAAACAGCCCCAGAGTGTCCCCCCTCCTCCTTATCTGCCTCACACACACCCCCGCCCGGGTAAACAGCCCCTCCGGCCGGGCACAGCCGCACCGGCCCCCGGCCGCGCACTCGACGCGCCCCGACGGCGCGGTCTGTGCCTCCGCCGTGGGCGCGGGGCTGCGGAAGGGTCCACCACCACCCCCCAAACCTCCGGTCGGGGCGGCTGCCGGCAGGGCGGGGGGCGACGGCAGGGAGCGACTCACCCGCGCTGGAGGTCGCCGCTCGGGGCCTCCCCGCCGCCCGCAGCTCTCCGCCGGGCCGCGCTCCCGGCGGCCGCCCCGGCGGCGGTGCGCGGCGCTGCGCGGTTGTGCGCGGAGCGACGGGCGGGGCGCGCCCCACCTCGATCCGCTCTCCAGGATCTGTCGTAAGACGGCAGCCGCCGAGCTCCCCCGGCCGCTCCCCCCTGCCCCGGCCCGCCGCCCCCGCAACGCCCGGCGGGCCCCTCTGCCGCGCCCCCCCCGCCCCCGAGGCTCCGGCCCGGGCTGCCCCGGGCGCCGCTCCCCGCTCCGCCGAGGCGGCTCCGCGCCGGCCCCGCACCGGCGGCGGCCGCTCCCCGGCCGCGGCGCAGCCAGGGCTGACCCGGTATGCGGAAAGGAGCCGGGGGTGGGATTTCGAGCACTTTTCTCTGTCATTGGTTAATATTTTATTCTGTTGACATGTTTTCTTACTGCCGATGCTTCCGACACCTTCTTCTTCCCCCCCCCTCTTTTTTTTTTTTTTTTTTTTCCTTCTTCCTTTCCTCCCTCCCTCGGCGCCCCCCCCCCCCCCCCACCCGCCCCCCCGCGCCCCGGAGCTTGGCCGGAGCTGTCAAAACCACGCCTATGCAGATCCACAATTGGTCTGAAACGCGTAAAATCAGCAATCAAGGGGGCTTGGCTCATTAGCGGGCGGATCAGAGCAGGAAGGACATGTGAGATAGTCACAGTTTTACAGAGATCAGGACAAGATCTCGCCGTTCCCACTCGGGCTCCCTTGGCCATGAGCAGCCCTCGCCCCAGCGCCGTCCGCGGAGCGCGGAGCCGGGCCGGCCCCGCCGGGGCGCAGCCCGGGCCCGCGGGGGTGTGAGGGCACCGCGGCCGCCCCTGCCCTGCCGCGCCCGCGCAGCACCGCGCAGCACCGCGCCGGCTTTTGTTTCTATTTTAGTGCCGGGAAAGGACGTTACCGGGAGGGCTCGCTCCCTCGATTGCTCTCCCTCGCTGCAACAACAACAACAAAAAATAAGGACCTACTTGTCTCCCCTCCGCAGACCGGGAGTCCCAGGAGCCGGGAACTGCCTCTTTTTTTCTTTTTTCCTTCTTCTTCTTTTTCCTTTCTTTTTTATTTTTTTCCCAGATCTAGTTCCGCTGTTTTTCGGCTTTTTTTTTTTTTTTTTGTATGTGTATGTGGTTTTTTTGTGTGTGTTGTTGATTTTCCTTCCTCTTCCAGAGACTCCAGCGAGTTCGCTGGGCAGGAGAGAGGGGGAAAAAAAAACCCAAACAACCCAACAAACCACACACATTTTTGTAAAGGGAATCCCTCTTTTTCTCCTGGATTTGTGGATGCACCGATGAGAGATCCAGCCTTCCCAGGGACTGCCATGGCTTACCACCCCTTCCACGCACCCCGGCCGGCCGACTTCCCCATGTCCGCCTTCCTCGCAGCCGCCCAGCCTTCCTTTTTCCCCGCTCTGGCTCTGCCCCCGGCGGCGCTGGCGAAGCCCATGCCGGACCCGGGGCTGGCCGGGGCGGCCGAGGCCGGGCTGCACGTCTCGGCCCTGGGACACCACCACCAAGCTGCCCATCTGCGCTCGCTCAAGAGCCTGGAGCCCGAGGAGGAGGTCGAAGACGACCCCAAAGTAACGCTGGAAGCCAAGGAGCTTTGGGACCAGTTTCACAAGCTGGGCACCGAGATGGTGATCACCAAGTCCGGGAGGTAAGAGCCGGCCCCGCGCAGCCCGCCCCGCACCTGCGCGGCCGCGCAGCGCCCTCGCCCCTCCGTTCCATCCCCCGGTGCTCGCCAAACCCGCCCCGGTGGACTAAGGCGGCGAGTTTCGATCCCTGGAGTTTTTTCGGAGATATTTCACCTGCCTCCGAGCTTCCCCCTCACCCCCCAATTACTACTTTTCCGAGCGCGATCTCAAATTAAATTTGTGCGCGCTAATTGAGCGCCCGTAATCCCCCGCTGCATTTATTCACGCCGCTTCTCGCCGCTGCCAAACTTTCCCCGCGGCCGGGGTCGCCCCCGGCCCTGCCCGTGCCCCCTGCCCCGGTCGGAGGGCACGGAGATGGGGCGGGGGGGAATCCGGGAGGCGTCTTCTCCCCTTATTTCCCGGAATAGGATTTTTGAGCTTTTCCCCAGATTTCTGCCATGGCGGGGGCGGCAGAGCGGGGTGGGAAGCAGTGGGGCGTGAGGGGCTGGAAACCCTGGGGGAAGCGGAACGAAAAGATGATGATTTCGGGGCGGCGGGCGGTGCGGGGAGGCTCGGCGGGGCCGCGGCCGTCGGGGGGCGGTGGCAGGCGGGCGGGCGCAGCCCTGTACCGCTCTGGGTTTCTCCGCAGGAGGATGTTCCCCCCGTTCAAGGTGCGGGTGAGCGGCCTGGACAAGAAGGCCAAGTACATTTTGCTGATGGATATAGTGGCGGCCGACGATTGCCGGTACAAGTTCCACAACTCCCGCTGGATGGTCGCCGGCAAGGCCGACCCGGAGATGCCCAAGCGCATGTACATCCACCCCGACAGCCCGGCCACGGGGGAGCAGTGGATGGCCAAACCTGTTGCCTTTCACAAGCTCAAGCTCACCAACAACATCTCGGACAAGCACGGCTTTGTAAGTGCGGCTGCGGGGCAGAGCGGAGCCCCCCACACACACACCTGCCCCCAGAGGGAACCCATGGGCAGGGACCCTCGGGCAGGCGCGGGGGTCGCCCGGGGCCGGGGCTGCCCGGCCCTGCTCTGCCCGGGGGCGACCGGGGGTGCCGCGGGGCTATAACGGCTTCTCCAGCCGGCAGCAGCGCACCCGGGGCCAGGCTGTACGGCGGGGCCTTGCCGGGGCCTGCGGTGGCCCGGCTGTCCCGTAGCCCCCCCGACCCCGCTCCTGCCCGGCCCCGGGGGGCAGCTCCCTCGGGGGAGAGGGAGGCTGGGCTGCGGGCAGCCTCAGGGTCCCCTCGGCCCGTACCCCCGACCCTGCCGGCCTCCGCGGCCTGTCCTGCCGCCTCGCCCGGCCCCGGGGCTCCGCGGGGAGCGGGGTGGGTGTGCGGGGCCGAGCCGTGCCGGGGGATGCAGCGGGGGCAGCCCCGACGGGGCGGCAGGGCTGCGGCCGGGCAGGTGCAGCCGGGGCTGCCGCTGATGGCCGAGCCGTGCCGTGCCGTGCCGAGCCGTGCCGGGGGAGCGGTGCTAGAGACAGTGGCACCTGTGCTGGGTTTCCGCGGCCGGGAGCAGGGCGGGAGCCGTCGGCAGCACGGTCTGCTTCTGAAAGATTCTTTTTGTTTCCCTATTGATCTGCATCACCTTAAGGAGGTAAAACAATGTCAAAACAAAAAACAAAGCCTAAAAACTAACAGCCCAAAGAAAGAAAGAAAAAAAAAAAAAAAAAAAGGAAGAAAGAAACCGAAGCGTGTTGGGCAGAGAGCCGCAGAAAGCAGGGTCAAAACGCGAGGGGAGCGTGATCCTGCGTGAAATGCATGGGGGGAAAAAAAAATCACAGCGTGGAAGGCAGCTATCTGCGGGCCCTGGGCAAGCTGTGGGCGATAAAGGGCCAGTCCGTGGGCGGCGGTGGCGACAGGGCGGTGAGCGGGAGCCGCCGGGCTGCGGGACACGGCACCGAGGTGCAGGGCAGCTCAGCTGCTCCCGGGTAACTTTTCCTCTCTTCTTATGTGGATTTTTTTCTCTCTCTCTCTTAAAGCAGGAAACAGCATCTTTGTTAAATAATACATTGCGAGGTTATTTATAGATAGCAAGGTAAATCGATAGAGAGGGAGTCTAAAAAAATAGCTTTTTTTTTTTTTTTAATACCGGGGGAAAAGTAGTTTGATTCAGCGTTTTTAACGGTTCGCCTCCTTCAATTAAAGATTTCTTGTATCTGTCGTTGTCCAAAATCCGGCCTCTGTGTTAAATCTGGGAGATGAGGGTTTAGCCAGTGCCCATCTGGTCAGAGAGAGATGATTTTTTTTTTTGAAGGAATGCAGATTTGCACGCCTGAATGAGACTTTTTGCACCGTTTTCATGATAAATCCCGTCTAGATGATATCAATAGAATAGCGATCCGACAGTTCATCAGCAGGTGATTATTGCTGGGGTTAAAAAAGGGGGGATTTTTTTTATTGCCTTCTAAAACGAAATGAAGTGATAATTATTTAGCCATTTGGCCGACGGTATTTGACAATAATTACTCAAGCTTTCACCGTTCCCCTACCAAGCCCGGGCGGTGAACGCTGCATTTCAGCCCGACCAGGGTTTATTTAATCGCCGTCGGGCAGGACAGCGCTGCCGGGGCGGGCAGTGAGGGGCAGGAGGTTGGAGCGGCTCGGGGGGTTCAGCCACTTCCAAAAATCCTCAGCCAAATCGCGGTGAATTCGGGTTAAAAAACCCAACCAAACAACAAGCCACAAACAAACAAACAAAAAAACCCCAACAAAAAACCAAAATGGAAAGGTAAAGAATGGCTTGGAGTGTTGGCGAAGCTTTCAGACACCTGGTTGGGGGAAAAAAAAATTAAAAATGTCTGTTCCTTCTGCAGCGTTGCTCCGAGACATAAATTTAACATGGCTCATGGTGAAATGCTCCTTTCACGTTGCAGGCGCTGGCCGGGGCTGGCACGGGTTTCTGCCGCCACCGGCTCGGATCGAGAGGCTTTTTATTTTTTTGTGGTAGTGAGGTAGGGTATTTAAAAAAAAAAAAAAAAAAGGACGGAAATGTGAAAAGCGGCGAGAAACGTGTCGAAAACTCGCCTGGCGTTTGCAGGGTTGTAATAAAACGGGGAGATCCCTTTTGCCGCTTTATTGCCGTGCTTAGCACCCGCGAAGATGCTTCTGTGCCTGCTTCCCCTGCCCTTCTTGTGTGGGGGCAGATCGTGCAGTGGCATAAACAAAACAAGAAATCTCCCTCCTTGGCATCCGCCGGCATTCCTTCCCCACGGTGAATTTGGTTTTGGTTTTTTTTTCTGGTTGATTTCGGGAGAGAAGGGATTTTTGTCGGGAGGTAGCTAGAAGCGCGCGTAATGTGGACCGTGAGGCTGACGGCAGCTGCGGGCTGTGCTCTCTCGCCCACCCAGACCATCCTGAACTCCATGCACAAGTACCAGCCCAGGTTCCACATAGTCCGGGCCAACGACATCCTCAAGCTGCCCTACAGCACCTTCCGCACCTACGTGTTCCCTGAGACTGACTTCATTGCCGTCACTGCCTACCAGAACGACAAGGTAGGGCCGGGCAGCCCCTGCCCTTCCCTTCTGCCCATGCCCTGGCCCCTGCCCCCAGCCCTGCGCCCACCCCTGTCCCATCCCCTACCCCTGCTCAGGGTGTATTTCTGTGTGCTAAGGACATGTGGGGGGAGCGTGGCCAAAAGGCAGCAACAGGAGAAAGGTTAAACACCAAGCCCTCAGAGCAGGAGGTGCCCTTCGTGCTAACACTGTTATCATTGCTATTGCTAATGCTATTATTAGTATGCTATTATTACTGTTAATATTTTCCCCCTGGACTTTGTTGCCCCTTCTGTGGGCCATGGGGGTTTGTGCCGCAGGGACCAGCACCGTGGCCTGAGCAGCCCGGGGAGAAGTTGCCCTGGGCTCAGGGTGAGCCAAAAAAGTAGCCAGAGAAGTTAATTTTAGTTGCTTTCATGATTTAGCAAGTGTTGCCCTGCGAGCAGCAGAGCCAGGAGAGCTCGGTGGGGAGTGGAGAGCCTCTGCCGGCCCCCTCCAAGGGTTGTGCGTGTGTGTGTTTTAACCCAAAAGCTGACCCCCACCTCCACCCCTGGCTGCTGATGCTAATTGACAGCTCTGTCTGAGGGTCCTGGTGGGCTTGTTTCCCTCGTAAAGTTTATGGCGAAGAGTCACAATCGATTAAAAAGCACTTTGTCTGCCCGGCCGCCGCAAGCTGCGCGGGGCAGCCGCCGGCCGGTGGGCCCCGTCGGGCGGCAGGAGGGGATGGGGATGTTGCGGGCCAGCCAGGTGGGGGGGGGCGCAGGGCTGGGCCTTTTTGCAGAGCCCCCCCGGGGCCGTATCTGGGAGCCATGAATTATTGAGCGCCCTAATGTCACTGGCCCCAGAAGCCGGTGGCGGGGAGGGATAAGAATAGCTTTTAACCAGCGCCGCGCGGCTCAGTCGCCATCTTCCCTCCGGGGGGCCGTGAAAAATAACTTCCTATCATTAAGACTCTATTAATAATTAAAGCCCAAACCTCAGCATCATTTTTAATAAAGCATGCGGTGTGTTAAAGCGGGGCCACGGCGCGTTTCGCAGCCTGTGCAGCATACCCCGGGCTCCCCGACGGTGCGGGGGGGACGGGGGGGGACACGGGCAGGGCTTCATGCCGCCTCCTTTCTCCGTCTCCCCCCCCCCAGATCACCCAGCTGAAAATCGATAACAACCCCTTCGCCAAGGGCTTTCGGGACACGGGCAATGGCCGGCGGGAGAAGAGGTAAGGGGTGCCCGCACCGCGGCCCCGCGCTCGGTGCCCACGGAGGGTCCGGCGGTGCCCGACGCTGCCTCTTGCCCTGTAGGAAGCAGCTCTCGCTGCCGTCCCTGCGGATGTACGAGGAGCCCTGCAAGCCTGACCGCGATGGCGGCGAGTCGGACGCCTCCTCCTGCGAGCCCTCGGCAGTCCGCGATGCCCTCCACTCGCCCGTGGGCACCCTCCCCAGCCCCCTGCGCCTCAAGGGCAGCGGCAGAGGTAAAGGAGGAGATGTGGGTCCCACATTGCCCCAAACGCCGGGTCTCTGCTCCCCCGGGGCCGGTTTCTTGGGGGCAGTGAGGCAAACCACCAGGAGAAAAAGGACGGGGATGGGCATGGAGGAGCCCAGGGGTTGAGCGGGCAGGAGCAGAGCAAAGGCGAGTGGCGTGCACGGGTTGCAACGTTTTCCTGTTTATACACCCATGTAAACATGAAGAAATGGCAAGGCAGCCTATGCGCTATGCATGTTTGCCCGGTTCCTCACCGCTGTGTGCCCTGCCTTTCATGGCTAGCTCACACTCCCCTGGAGAAAAAAAAAACAACAGAAAAAAAAAAGAAGAAAAAAATCAATACATTTGAAAGGGGGAAAAAATGTTGTAACTCCAGGGTTTCAAGCTAGTAAATGAAAATAAACTAGCAGTTCCCACGTTGCAGTTTTTAGATGCTGGATTTTGTCTTGCCGCACTATCAATCTGCTCTTTAAACTTTCCACCAGCCTGATTCCCTGCAAACCTTCATCAAAACTGCAACACCCCCCCACCCCCACCCCCCTCGAGCTGGTGGGAGGGTTTATTACACCCCTCTCCTCTTTCAAAGGCTTCCCTGAATATTCACCCCAGCCTGCAGAGCTTCACCTAACCCGCACCAAAATGTTTTTTTCGTTTAGTGGGAGCCAGTCGGGCAGGGGTTCCGCTCCCCTCACCCTCACCATCCCCTCGCCCCTCGTCCCCCTTCCTCCACTGAGAGCTCGATGGGTTTTTTCCAATTAAAGCCCCTTTTAGGAAGGTCTGTGCCATACCTCTTGGCTTAAAACTGCCTCTTTAACCTGCCTCAACCTGCACATTTGGAATAAATCCACGGCACGCTGTTGATCAGCTCCATGTAATTAAATATATACAGGACCATTTCCTCCAGTGCTGTCCACCCGCCTGTGTGCTCTTCATCCCCCGCTCCGCAGCCCGCTTTGAGTTTGCAGCTGAGAGCGATGCTGTGATAGATTTTGGTCCTCCATCAAACATGTTTTTCCTGTTTGGCAGAGCAACAGGACTGCTGTTGTTAATCCCCTTTCCCCAGAGCAGCGACCGTGGCACGAGGGCCCATTTCTGCCCCTGAAATGAGTTTCTCCCATTAATAATGACCGGGACTTTGCTGCCGCAATCTCGCCCCGACACCAGGGCTCTTGCAAGTGACCCGTTCCTCACCTCCCCTGGGTGCTTCTGCCCTGACCCTCTGCCCCTCCATCCCTTTGCAGAGGAGAAGCTGGGAGCTGACAGTGACGCGGAGGTGGAGAAGGCGCCCGAGGAGCGGCCGGTGGCAGCAGCCACCCCTGGCGGGGAGGATGCAACACCCCGTGGCAGCCCCCAGTGCCTAGAGGAGCGGAGCAAGGAGAGGCGCAGCCCAGAGAAGGTCAAGGATGGTGCATCTCCCCGGGAGGGTCCCGGTGAGGGCCTGTTTGGCACACGGGGCCTGGAGAAGGACAAGGTGGAAGGACGGAGGAAAGAGCCGGACCCTGGCAAGAAGGACGTGGAGGGCGGCGGGCTGGGCAAGGAGGCCTTTGCTCCGCTGATGGTGCACACGGACAGTCCCCCGCACCTGAGTGCTGGGCACCTGCAGAGCCTGGCGCTCTCCGGCCTCCATGGGCAGCAGTTCTTCAGCCCGCTGGGTGCTGGGCAGCCCCTCTTCATCCACCCAGGACAGTTCGCCATGGCGCCCGGCGCCTTCTCTGCCATGGGCATGGGACACTTGCTGGCCTCGGTGACCGGCGGGGGCAGCCTGGAGAACGGAGCACTCTCGTCCGCCCCTGGCGCGGCAGGGACAGCCACCCCCTTCCCTTTCCACCTCTCCCAGCACATGCTGGCCTCTCAGGTAAGCTTCTGCGCCCACCCCACGTCCCCCTCCCCATCCCCATTGGCCAGCCTCTGGGCATTCTTCTCCGTGTGCTCCCCCAACACCCCCTGAATGAGCAGAGCACTTCGGGGATGCGGGTCAGGCCTGGCCAGCATCACGCTGGTGTGGGGACAGGTGGGGTGGTCCCAGTGCAGGTAAGGAGCTGCTGGTGCCCCCAGCCTGCCCTGTGTCCCCTGCAGCCCATGGGGATGGGGGGGTGATGCTCCCCCAGACCCCTGACGTGCTGCCTGGTGCCACACAGGTGGGACATGGGGGACATTTTGAAGATTGGCCTCGGGGCTGATGTGAGGAGGAACCGTGATGGTTTTGCAGCTGATACTGTCCCCCCATAGGCAGGGGCAGAGTCAGGAGCTATGGCACTGCTTGACCTGGCTGTCCCCATCCAGCAGCCCCCAGTCTCTCTGTCACCCCTGAAACGGCTCCCGCAATGCCTGCGCTTGTGTTGCCTTTCCCAGCCCCTACAATGAAATATATAAAGATGTCGTTGAACTCTCCTGATTAATCAATCTTACTTAACAATGTGTTTTAATGTGGTTAAAGGTCTGTGATGCTGCACAGACAAGGATACCCAGGGTGCAGGGGGGTGCTGGGGCAGGTCCTGGAGGGGGGGTACATGCCCATTGGCACCAGCTCAGGTTAGTGCAGGGCAGGTGGGGCTCCCCAGCTGTACCCCCTCCCTCGGCCTGTCCTACAGGGATATTCCCATGCTGTGTTTTTTAGGGTGACACCAGGATGTCCTGTCTTCACCTCAGCTTTCTTGGGGGAGCACAGGGGGCAGGCAGGAGGGGGGATGCAGTGGAGCATCAGCACGGCTCTCACCCCTCTTCCTCTCTCCGCAGGGAATCCCGATGCCCACCTTTGGCGGACTCTTCCCCTACCCCTACACCTACATGGCAGCAGCTGCGGCAGCCGCCTCAGCTATGCCGGCCACCAGCGCGGCAGCCGCCGGGCCACTCTCCCGCAACCCCTTCCTGGGCAGCAGCCGTCCCCGCCTGCGCTTCAGCCCTTACCAGCTCCCGGTCACCATCCCACCCAGCACCAACCTGCTGACCACTGGCCTGCCTGCCAGCCTCAACCCCGGCTCCGAGGGCTCCAAGGCCAGCAGCAGCCGGGAATCCAGCCCCCTCCCCGAGGTGCCCCTGCACAAGGGGGGCAGCCAGCGCCCTGCTGCCTCCCCCAAGGGCTCGCTGAAGGAGTCCCTCAACGAACTGCAAAACATCCAGAGACTGGTGAGCGGGCTGGAGAGCCAGCGGGAGTTGTCACCTGGCAGGGAGTCCCCCAAGTGACCGACGGGGCGGGCAGCGAGCCCTCCCGGCGGGGCGGAGAAGCACTGGTATTTTGTACAGCACAGTATAAATATTTATTGAGGAGCGAGGGGTGGGGGCAGACGGGAAGCCGGGTGCTGGAGCAGAGGGATGGAGACCCGCCGGCCAAGCGGACCCACCGCCCCAGAGCCAGGAGCAAGAGGTGGGAGCGCAGGGCTCGCCTGTCCCTCCGGCTGTGGGACTGGGAGCAGCTCCCCCCGCCCCAGCACAGCCACAGACACCCCCCCCCCAGCCCCTCCGTTCCCTGCTCTGGGCACTGGGCAGCTCTGGGCGGGGGGGAGGGGCAGCGAGCCCATACAGAGGCACCCAATGGATGGGGCGGCCCCGATCCCAGCCCCTGCCCCGGGGAGGTGAGCAGGGCTGAAACCTCATCTGTGCAAGGGGAGGGGGGGGGGGGGAAGCTAATAAGGGGGGGGGGGGGGAAAGAATTAAGAAACAAAACATGGCAAACAAACCTCCTCGGCAGCCACCACCGCGCAGAGCAGGTACGGCGGGGAGAGCCCTGTGGGTATCCAGGCAGATATTTATGAAATAAATGGTAATTTGTGTAAATAAGCTATAAGGATCCCAGAATATGCAAATTGGTATTAATTTATTCAGAGTTGTACATTGGTGTGTACATAATATTTAGAGTTTAACTCATCGCATTTAAGTTTTTTGTTGGGTTTTTTTTTTCATTTTACATGAACATATATATTGTAAATGAAAACTATTTAGCTCTTTGTGATCGAAGGAGATGCCGGTTTCTTTAACTGTGTTTTAAAATATTGTTTATCCCGCCTGTTCTCTAGGACAATCATGTGCCACCGGTAAAACAATTTTTGGAGTCATTGAAACTAAGGGTTCAGTTCTTTAACGGACTTTTGCAAGGAAAAAAACCAAACCAAAACAAAAACGAATCCAAAACGTAACTAAAATATTGCTACAGTGCGGGGTATAGAAAATGCAGGAATAAACCTCAGGTTTTTATTTTTCACTCCAGAACAACAACAAAAAAAGTATAATAAATTTAAATATCACAGGACTGTGCTCTATATTTGTTTTAAAATAAAAAGATACATGATTTGCAACGTGCTGGTTACTCGGGTATCTGTCTGTTCAGTTTTGATGAATTCTCACATCTTTCAATAAAAAAACCTACTCGGAGAAGCCCTGCCGGCTCCTGCCTGTTTCATTCCCGCCGCCCTCCCGCCCCGTCGGGGCCGCCACTCTCCGCAGGTGCGGAGCGCCGCGGGGCGGCCTGGCCCGAGGGACCGCGTCACCCGGTGGCCGCGGAGCCTCCCGTAGCGGGGTGCGCAGTGTGCGCAGCGGGGTGCGCAGTGTGCCCGCTGCCGGGCCCAGCGTTTGGTGGGGAGAGATTGAAACGCGCCGAGGTGCAGGGTCCCCGCGTCCGTGGAGCGCTTCGCAGCTGCTCCCGCGCAAGGGGAACCTCCGCCGGCTTTGCCCGTCGGGGGGTTCTGCCTTCAGGTCCTTCGTCCGCTCCACGAGTCCCCCCCCGCGGGGGCGGACCGGCAGGTGCGCAGGGCGAGGCGCGGAGGCGTCCGCGGGTGCGCTAGTAGGCGCGTGTGGGAGTTTCCCGGGTGCGGCGGGGCAGGATGTGGCGCCGGGACCCTCCGCGGGTGCGGGTCGGTCCGCACGGTCCTCGGGGGCAGAGCGGGACCGTGCGGGGGTGCGCAGGGCCCCGGCACGTCGGGTCCGTCCCGCCGTGCGGCAGGGATGTGCGTCGGTGCTGCCGGCGGCGGGAGAGGCTCAGGTGCACCCGTACCGGCCGGGGTCGGGGTGCGCTGGCCATACCGGCACCGTCGGGGAAGCGATGGCCGGGCGCCGTCGGGGATGGGGCTGCCGCGGGGCAGGGGCTGTGAGTCCCCAGGTCCCCCCCGCAGCCGGAGCCGCTCGGGGCGTTGCGGGGCGCGGCCGGGGAGGACGCAAACAGCCCTTTTCCTCACCAATTACCCTTCTCCCGTTCCGGGGAAGATTTATGAGCCCAATTGCGGGCGGGGCGGGGGGCGAGTCCCCCTCGGGCGCGGAGGCGCAGTGCCGGGCGCAGGGCGCCCTCTGCTGGTGCCGCCGCGCACCCGCCGCCTCCCGGCCCCGACGGGGAGGGTCGTGAGCGGTCGCGGCTGTTCCTTGGGCTCCCTCCCGAACCCCCACCCCAGCGCGCCGCGGGGGCTGCAGGCAGGGAGGGGGCTGCGGACACCCCCCCACCTCGTGGCAGCATCTGAGGGGAGATGCTGGGGCTGGGTTGCCCGACGGCAGGAGAGGAGCTGCTGTGCCTCATTGAGAGGAGCAGGGCTGTTTCCGCAGGCCCGGGTGGGACACGGATGGACCGGCAGGGTGGGAGCAGCTTAACGAGGAGGAGGGAAGTGTAGTTACTAAAATTAGGCTTGCAGGATTATTTTCAAATAAACATTGCTTAGGATGAGTAACAATTTAATGGGCTCTAATTTTAGTGAGGTGGAGGCCAGTGGGGGGGCTCCCCTGGCCCTTTCCACCACCCTTCCAACCATGCTGGGTTTAGGCTAAGCTGTTGGGGTTGAGCACGGCAAGGAGATGGTGATGGTGCTGAACACCGACAGCACCGGGGGAACTTCATGCTGGGTTCCTGCCACCCGGGTGGGTTAGGGACACCCATGCTGTCCAGCTGCTCCAAGGGACGGTGAAGGTTTAAATGTCACCTCCTCCTCCTCAGGGGCTAAGCCCTGGTGCCAGCAGGGCATCCCCACCTGCCCACTGAGCACAAAACTGCTCGTCACGGGGAACAAAAAGCATTCCCTGCAGCGTGGGCTCGTGGCGGTGCCCTCGAGGGACAGTCCCAAAGGCAGGGCGCAGGGCTGCCCCCCAGCCGGGGTATGGGCAGCGGAGCAGTATGGCAGAAGCCCAGGCCAAACCCAGGCTCTGAGAAACCCCATTCAAACAGCTCGATGAGCAGCTACCGATTAGTCACGCACTGCGCTGGGATTATTTTTCTCAGCTATGAAAAGGCTCTGGGAGGCCCCGCAGGGGCACAGCCCCCCTGCCCCCCCGGCTCTACTGCTCTGCACCCTGCAATGTACCCAACAAACCCTGATGTGGCTGTGCTGTGGTTACCCTCAAGTCACAAAAATAAAGCGCTGGGTGCTTGGGTGACCTCTGTCTGGTGCTGGTGTTTAACCGGGAGGTAATGCTGGTGCAGGGTCACCAGCACAGTGAGATCCCCCAGCACCGAGGGTTTTTGCTAGGGCTAGCAGTGGCTTTTGAATTTCTTAGCTAAATGCACAAGGTACTTGGCTTAGACACTAAAAATAGCATTCCTGCCCAGAGGGCGCCGTGGGCCCAGTGGACAAACCCTGGTGAACTTGGCCGCCACGGGCGCTGTGCAGCACAATGGCGCTGCTGGAACGGGTCCACGGGCGGGTGTTTGTAAACAGGAACACGGGTTCTGGCCGGAGCATCTCACAGCCCTGGGGAGGGGGCTGGCTGCCACGGCTCCCATCCCCACACAGGCCCGCAGTGGCTTTGCAGGACATGCCAGCCCTTGCCCGGGCTGTGCTGCTGGCCCTGTGCCTGCATGTCATCCCAGTGCCACCCAGCACGGTGGGTCACTGGTGCGTGGCAGAAGGGGCAGGGGGGGTGGCACCGTGCTGGGGGGCTCAGGCCCTGCCTGCTGGGCAGGGAGGGTGGGAAATGTGGTTTTTTTGTCACTGCTGAGAGGGGTTTATAGGACCTACCCACTGTGCACCCCAGAGGAAGCGCTGACAGGGCAGCACCCCGAGAACCATTCCATGACGCTGGGCACCCGGTGGTGCCAGGGTCCTGCCCCCGAAGGGAGCACCCCCACCCCCCCGTGGCGGGGCTCCCAGGGCCGCTCGCTGCCACACGCAGTTCGGATCCGCCTTGTGAACTGAGCCTGCCAGCCCCGGCGGTGCGAGCACGGGGCGCAGTCGTCGGGGAAGAGGACCCTCAAGCGCGGATCAACGGCCAAGGGGCAGCGCCGGGGGACGCCACAGAACCCTGCACACAGACACACACACACACACGGCGCGGGGCACTCCTCGGCGCTGCGCACCCGCGCAGGGCACCTGCGCCTCGGGGCGGGGCTGCGCACCTGGGCCGGGGGTGATTTACGGGGCTGCGCGGAGCGCGTTCTGCTCTCGCTGGGCCAGGCAAGGTCGGCGGGGCTGCGGGCACCTCCTTCCCTCCGGCCCCCCGAGGGCGGCTGCGCCCCGAGGGGGTGTCCCAGAACCCCGCTGGGAGGTACAGCTTGTCTCTGCCGCAGCCCGCTCGGGTGAGCCTCCCCCGCCCTTTGTCTGCTCTAGGGTTTTCCCTTGTATTCGTCCGGGTCCTTCCCCCGAGCCCCAAACTCTAACCTCCCCCCATCCCCCGCAGTCGGTTCCAGCCCGTTAAACCCCGGAGATAGCAGCCCCGGGCCGGGGGTGCGAGAAGGACGGAACAGCCGTCCAGGCTCTTTCCTGCCACAGGGTTCCCACAGCCGCTTTAATCTGTGCGAGTGTCCGGGGCGGTGGGCGGTGGGCTTTAAAAACATTATCAGGGGAAAAGCAGCTGTTTATTTGGAAGCAAAGCCGGTTCTTAGCCGTCGGCACCGTTTGCTCCGGGGTTGCGCTGAGGCGGAGTGGGAAAGGGGAAAGGGAGTCTCTCGGTTTATTCCTGTTGTTTACGGCGGCGGGGGATGCCCCCCACCCAGCCCTGCCCGGGGCGCTCCGGGAAGGGAGGAGGTGCGGGCGCGCCCCGGCGGGTCTCTGCTCGGGACATCCGACGGGAGGGGCCGGAGGCTGCCATGGGGCGCCCCGCTGCCCCCTCCGCCCCTCTCCTCGGAGGGGCCAAACCGCTCTCAGCTCCCCGCCGAAGGGCGGCACAGGGCCGCGCCGCACCGCTTTGCTCCGGGCTCACCGGGGAAGCACAAACCAATGGGCCAGCAGAAGCAGGGTTTTCTTCCCCGGGATGCGCCTCAGCTCCCAAACGTGTCTCCAGGCCCGGGCGGCCGCCCCGTCCCAGCCCTGTCCGGCCCGGCCGTGCCCGCCGCTGCCCGAGCTCGGCCGCCAGGTGGCGCAATCGCGCCGCGCCGCGGGGGCGGCCCCGGGGGGGCAGCCGGTGGCAGGGTCCTGGGGTGCTGGTATTGGTGGCACTGCCAGTGATCCCATGGGTCTGGCTTCCCTCAGACCACAGAGGTTGGGGGGCGTCTGCAGCAGTAACTCCCCTGCATCCCCCGGCTGTGCCCAGCCTCTGGTCCATCTGTTCCTGCAGCCTGGGCCCTGCCCCCGGCATTGCTGTGGTGCACCTTGCTGAGGGCAGTTATGTCGGTATACGTTCACTTTTCCTATACGTGTGTCCTGTGTATACACACAAACACGTGTGAGCAGCCGTCCCGTGGATCGCCCAGCTTTGTGGGTTCTCCTAAAAATGTACATCACACCCACAGACCCCACCCCCCGAGAGCAGCAAACGCTTTGCTGCAAGATGCCTAAGCACAAACAAGCAGCCAGAAGTGGTGATGGTTTGTCTTGTGCACGCTGGGTTTTGTATTGTCCGAAGTATTAAGGGATGAAATCATGCAAGAAGGGCTTCTGCTTTCCCTTGCCACGTTGGCATTGCTGTAACCGGTGACATAAGCACAGGTACATCTGCCCTTTGCCTCTCATCAATTTCTGTAAATGGTCCTTGCCTTCAGCCTTGGGCCTGGCACACTTGGTAATTCTTTGGAAATAAGATCTAATTAAAATGAGACAGCACTGTCGAGGGACTACCTAATTGTCTTTGCAAAATGACCTTGTGGAGATCTTGGCTGGGTTCCCAGGAGAAAGGTGTTGTCAGTGCAAAATCCTGTGCAGTTGTGGGGAATCTGTTAAAGACTTTTGGGAAATAATGAGCTGGTGGAGACACTGCAGTGCTGTTGTCCCTGCCGTGCTCCAGCTTGAGAGCTGTCCTCCCTGCCCAGGCCGTGTCAGGGCTCGGGGACACCCTCAAAGTGGCTTTACAAGAGGCAAATCGCTCACAGTAGGGTTCAGCCAAGGTAAATACCAACAGCTGTGTATCCCCAGCATTTCCCTCTACTCCCCACATGCTAAATACATGTGCTTTCTGCCCATGTCAGTGAGGGGGGAAGGTGGTCTGGCTGTTAAAGCTTCTGAGGTCCTCGAGTGATGGATACAGCGGTGCAGCCAGCACCCAGCCTGCCCAGTCCTGTTCCTGCTTGTGCCGAAGATCCCCACTGGGCAGCAAGGGCTTGGCTCCGTGGGGATGCTGCGAGGGGCCCCTTGTTCCTGCAGGGCCCCTCACCCTTGGGATGGTTTTTGGGCAAAGACCTTTCCCAGTCTCCCAGCCAGCGAGAGAGCCCACCTCCACGAGAGGGAGCGTTTGCAGGGATTTTTATCCCAGCTGGACTGGTTTAAAACCAGTTGTTTTCAAGTAGGGACACATCCCTCCAGGTTGGGGCCAGCCTTGGGTTGACAGCCGGGGCAGTCGGAGCCCTTTGCCTGTGAAAGGCCCATTTTCCTGGGGTGGGGGGAGAACTGGGCAGAAATCTCACCTTTCCTGAGGGAATTGTGCTGTCATACTGCTGTGTGCTTCAGTGACACGAGGGGGAATCCTGCTCCTTCCCCGAGTGGGTGGCATGGTCCTGTCCCTGTGTCCCCCCGGGGGAACAGGTGGGTGTTTTCCTCCTTTTGGCCCATTCGTCAAAGGGGGGAAGAGGTCGCTCTTATTGGGGTGACCGGTGAGTGTTATGACTGGTCTTGGTCAAGTGTGGGCCAGGGCAGGAAGCTGCTCGGGCTGTGAGAGGGTGGCCAAGCAAGCTCCCCACTGTAGGCAGCAATGATGGGGAGCACTGGAAGGTGCTTTGCTGGTGGGTAGAGTCCCCCCAGGTGGGGATGGTCAGAGGGACCCTGACTCTGGGGTATCTCGGTGTGGCTCCTTGTTGCAAAACGTGGATTTTGCAGCTCACACACTTGCCCTGTAACCTTAGGTGTTTGCTGGGACCCCACTTCAGGACTAGGGTGCCCCCCCAGTCCTCCCCTCTGCAAAGTCTGGCTGCTTTGAGACCCCACCAATGCCTGTGATGCCTCCAGAACAGGCAAGGGCTTCCCAAGAAACTGCCACAAATCCAAGGCCAAAACTCCCACTTCTGGAGGCACAGGATCAGGCCCAGGCGCCTTGGTGGCCATGTGTGCTGTGGGTGGTTGGCAAAAAAGACCCACGACCAGCCCAAGCCCTCGGAGGGGGCCCAGGTCCTGCCTCCCCCTGCCCTCTCTGCGCATCCCTGGAGCCTGCAAGCGCCCAGACTACCCTATCTGCAAATTGCAGAACAGATTATCAGCAACCGCGCCTGAGATTAGAGACCCGTATTTATGTCTGCTTCCCCCAGAGCTGGGGGGGCTGGAGCTGAGTTTGGTGCAGACTCTTTGGCACCATGGGACTGATTACTGGGGTAACCTTTTCCTTTGCTGGGAGCATCTTGAGGAAGGCTCAGACAATTTTCAATTAAGGAAAGAAAAAAATAAGAGGAAAGGGAGCACACAACAACAACAACAGTTTCCTCCACCAGGGCAATGGGTAGAAACTCAGGCACATCTCTGAGGTGCTGCCAGTTTGTGCAAGCTGTGACCCACTGGGCAGGGAATGGGTTACTGGGGGGGGTGTTGATCCTCTGTGCTTCTTCAGCTGCCCTTGGGTGCTGTAAATTCTCAATTGAGATCCCAGTGAGAAGCCCAGAGATGGTGGGTTTGCAGCGCAGAAAAGCCACAGGGCTGCTCCTGCTTTGCTGTCCCAGTTGCATGTGCCCTGCAGAGCGTGCGTGGTGCAATGCTTGCGCTGGGTCGTGGAGCCCAGCACTGCGCGGGGAGGGCATCCTCATCAACCTGGAGTGAGACTTTTTTCCCCGAGGGTGCTCTGAGGGCTCTGGTTAGGTGAAATGGCAAAAATTTCTCAGTACGCTGTGTTCTCCTGGGCAAAACTGTATGTCCCTCTCCTGCGAGCAAACCTCAGGCTTTGGAGGGCGTGTGGCCGCTTTGCGGGGCCAGCCCAGTCTGCAGCTGGTGGGAGCAAAGAGCCCTCCCTGGCCAGCCAGAATGGCTTAACAGGCTTAGCACGGCATTGTTCTTACAAACAATCACGTGAATTAGTGCAAATCTCATTAGATCCGTGCTTCTCCCGGCCTCCTGTGTTCCTAATGCCAGGAGCAGCGCCTCGCGGGTTCTGTGCTGTCTCTGGACCTTTCCAACGAGCTCCAAGCTGCTGCTGTGGGTGCTCAGCGCTCACGGCTGCGTCCCCGTGGAGCCGTGGCATTTTGGGTTGGCTTTTAGCAGAACCATTTCTGTTAACCTTAATGGGTGGGAGAGCAGCAATCTAATAGGTAAAAAGCCCTTCCAGGTCCTTGGGTATTTTAAACCCGATTTAAGGCTTTGGTCACTCTGTTAGTGCAGTGACTCAGCTGCTGTTGCCCAGGGGGGCTCCTCATCTCCCTCCTTGTGAGGCAGCAGGTGCACAGGGATGTGCTCAGCACCAGCCCCACGGTGCCCGTCCCCAGCTCTCTGCGGGCCTGCTGTTGTGGGGAACGGGGCTGCTTGGGCAGGGGTTTATAGCTCTGCAGGGAAGAATTTAGCAGCAGAGGTGGCCAGTGCCCAGAAAACTGGTTTGTTTTCTGAACTGCAGGTTCAGCCTGGAGCACTTTGGGGAAGGGAATGGGGTTCTCCTGTTAGTGCCATGCCGTGCATGCCTGCTGAAGGCTGCCAGCTGCCGGGCAGCATCAGGCCTCCGTGTCTCCCATTCCTCCTCCCAAATTGCTCTGAGAAGCAATGCAGGAGTCTCCCTTGCTCCAGAACTGCAGCTGTTCCTGGGATGAAGCACCTCAGCTGGCGCTTCAGGGCCTGAGTTGGGCTCCTGGGAGTCACAGCAGGAAACGCCATGGGAGCTTCAATGACAAAAAATGTGTTTTTTACATCTCTGCTGAAGGTCTGTCGCTGCTTCACCTCTTGGCAGAGGAAGGATGCGAGCGGCAAAGGACTGGGGCAGGCAGCAGAGCTTGAGAAAGATGCTCCCCAGGGACCTGGGCTCTGGCAGAGCAGCCCGGGATAAGCGAGCATGAGAAAAGCAGCCTTAGCCCTCCGGTCACCCTTCAGATGCATTTCTGGCTGCTTTTCATCTCACTCTTGAGTTTAAAAGCCATCTTATTCCAGCACCGACGCTGCCGCCAGCCCTGGCATGGCTTCAAAGCGGGGCTGACTTGGGGTGGTCCGGAGGGAGAGGCGCAGGCAGGAGAGGGAGGGCTGTGTCCCACAGTACCTGCCAGCCTCACAGGAGCCACATCCCTGGCACTGCCAGGGTCTGGCCTCCAGCGACCTCCCCGTGCACTGGGAGCCTGTCCCCCAGTGGGTCTGTGGGTTCCCAGGGAAGCACGGTGGTACAGGGCTGCTTGTGGGGGGCATGCCAGGGATACACTTTCTCCAGACGCTTCTTGTCCCACTAGCACAAAGCTCAGCCTTGCAGTGGGAGCGGGGTCACCTCTAAGCCAGGGACTGGTGACCTCCTGGAGTTTTACATCCCCTTTTTACATTCCCACCTATCTAAATTTCTTCTTCTGCCCCGTGATGCTCTGTGGTGTGGCAAGCACCAGGAGTGGTCGGTGACACCTGCTGTCACATAGCCATTTCTGGGGGAACGCTGGGGATCCCGCAGCACTACAAAGCGTGCTTGTGGGATTAGGCATTTAGACCATTTGGAAACGAGAGGACAGCGAGTGATGCAGTGCTTGGTGGAGCTGTGATGATGTTGAACATCAGGGTGTTGTGCCCATCGCAGCTCGGGTGATCCTGATGGATCCCTGCTATTACAGAGGGAATGTTGCCCGAAGTGCTGGGGCTTTCTCACAGTCTGAGTGAAGGCTGGGCGTGGGGTCTGCTCCATCCTGGGTCATGCACGAGGGATTTTGCCCCAGCAGTGCTACTCTGTGCAGGAGCTTGAGGGTCTGAATCCCGTGTTTAAGGCTGTAGGCAAGTCCTGAATTCAGTTGATGGTGATTTCTGTGGATTTACTGGAAGATTCCCGGAGTCAGCAGTCTTATTTGCTTTTCCGTTTTGTCTCTCAAGTGAGAAATACCAGATAGGCAGCGCACTGTGGTACAGGCACAGGGACTATGCTCCCAGACACCCTGCTGGGAATGATGGGCTGCAGGGGGGAGCGGAGGGGCGAGGGCAGACGCCCAGGCTGCCCAAGGAAGGATGCACTACTTTTTTCTTCCCCTAGTGCCTAGAGGATGAGCAGCAAACCTCCCTAGATGGGAACTTGCTGCCCAGACTCTTCTCTTGGCCTTTATTTGTTTGCCAACTGCCCGGATGCGATTCTCTGGTTTTTGCAAGAGCTTTTGCTTTAGCAAATCTGTCAGGGGAAATGCACTTACTGCTCAGTGACAAAACACGTTCTTGAGATGGAAAAAGCTCTTTTCAAGGAAAACATAACATTTCAATGGAAAAGTAACTTTGTATGCTGTTTCTAATTTTAAAGCTCTGCCTTGGAATGCTCCCATGGACTTTGAAATCAGAGCTGGCTCTTAGGCTTTCCAGGTTTTTATCCACCTTTCCTGGATAATTTCAAATTGCTGCCTCTGTTAACACGGCAATATTAATCCTGCCTTGGTGGATTTTGCGTACATCACTTCCCTTATCCCATCCCTTTTTTTCTGGCTGGTTTCCTCCCAGCTCTAGGCTATAAATACCTTTAGGCCAGACTCTGGGAACCGCACAAAGCCCCATACCTGGCTGATGCCTCCTGGATGGATGAATGAGTGAATGAATGTGCTTCCTGCATCGCTCTGTACGAAGATTAACTCTTACAGGCACGTGCTTCAAATTAATGCATCTGCTCATTTGTAAAGCATTTCATCTCCGTTAAACATGCTAGCATCAATTTTCCCCCGTTAATCTGGCCTGTGTCATGAGGGAGACATGCGGGTGGGTTTGTCCCCTGCATCCTGCGCGGTCCTGGTGGCCGTGCTGTGCTTAACGCCACCGAAGCGGGGAGCAAAGCTGGGAGCCGGTGCTGCGGCTGCCCGGGGCCAGCAGAGGGGAGGCGAGAGCAGAGATCCTGCTTTTCCCCGTTCATCTCGATTTCAGGAGAGGGGAGAAATGGCTACTGGCTTACTTTTATTTTTATTTCCCAAATAAGAGTGATCCGGTCAAGCTGGTAGTAGCAGTGGTGTCGGTAGCAATCGGCCCGATAGCAAAGCAGCAGTGTCAGGTGAAGCAGTGGGGCAGGCAGAGGCTGGGGGGCTTTCCCCATCCCTCGTCCCCCCCAGGTGGGAAGTCAGCCCCAGGAGTGCCAAGAGCTGCATTGCTGCTGCAACACCCCGCGGCCCCCCGGCCGCTGAACCCGCTGCTCCACCTGCCCCGGCTGGCTGGTGCGCGGCGCAGACACGCATTCAGCCATTCCATTGCAGCGGCCGCTCGGAGGCCGCATCCTGCCCAGCCCTGCGGGACCACTGCCCACAGCACCCCGCTCCTTGGCAGCACTGCTGCCGGCCAGGTCCCTGCTCCAGGAGAGCGGGCGAGTATTTATGCTGGAAGATGGTATCGTGGTGCTGGGCGAGCTGTCCCCGAGGTGAAGCACAAACAGGGTCATTTAAACGAGGTCACCCCTTTAACAGGTTTAAGTGGGCTTCACTGTAAAATGAATTTATTTCAACAAAACCTTTTTTGATAAATTAAACTAGCACCACTCTGTATATAATTTCTATAAACAATCTTCTCTAATGTTTACCTAACCTGGGCATGCAGAAACTCTCACACGTTAAATACTAGAAGAAAAGGGGCTTTAGCTTTAATTTTTTTAATTTTTATTTTTAAAAACAAGAAAGCCAGCATGCCATGGGAAAATACTTTGCTGCTTTTGAGCTGAGGCTCTTCAGGCTGCTGCCAAGGGTGAAGGGAGGCAAGCCCCTTGTGCTGCCATGGCTTCGTGTTGGCGTTTTTTATTTCCAAAGCTGTAGCAGAGCTGTAGCACAAGGCTCAAAGGGGCTCGCTGGGCTCTGGCACCCATTCATGCACACCCCTGTGTAGCTGGAGCTTGGCGGTGCAATGGTTTATCTCCTCCTGCGTCGCCTTTGTTGGGGTCCTGGGAAGCCTGGGACTGTCATTAATTTCTGAATTAATAGTAGAGCATTCGTGAATTCATTAATTAAAGGGCTACAGCCCAGCCCTGCTCCAGGTGCTGGCTGGGGACAGCTGAGTTTGTGATTTGAAGGGCTGCGGTGTTTCGGGCTGTGCTGTCATTTGCCAAGTGGTTTGGATGCTTTGCCTCGATCATCCTGATGGCAGAGCACTGCTGGAAAAGATGGACATGACTCCAGTGGGGACAAACTGTCCAGCTCATAAAAGATAGCTGTAGTGAGCAAGAGATCTGTCTGCAACGAGACTAAAATGTGTCTGGCGGGGGACACAGGTCTGCATCTGCATGAGTCTGGGTGAATTTGTGCTGTTTGCCTCTAGCAAGAAGCAAGAGGTGAGCAGGTGGGGTCTGTCCCTGTGGAAAGCCCCGGCCCAAACAAAGTGGCCCCCTTCCAGCTCTGCTCCTGGAGGGCAGATCACTCCATTGCCTCAACTCTTTCTTGGGCTGGTCTCTTGGATTTGTAGGAGAAATCTTCCTCTTAAGCAAAGTCCTCGCTGCAGCTGACTTCTCCCTAAGACATCACTGAACCAAGTCCCAGGTCCCACTGTCGTGTGCAAATAAGAGGACTGTGCTTTGCAATTAAGCATATAGCTTAGTTGGATGGGAGGGAAGACAGAAGGAACATTTTTGCTGAATAATTCATTATTTAGAGATGCCCTCACAGCACATGACCTGCTCAGCTGTGTTCAAATCCTTATCTGGAGCCTGTTAAGTCAATGATTTCATCATGAGTTAAATTATTCAGTAAAATACAGACCAAATTTGTCCCCTTTAGGGTTGCCAGAGTGTTAATCTAGCGAGCTGCACCATGGGGCTGTTTGCTTGTGGCTCCTGCAGAGACCTGATGCTGTCAGGGGAGCATCCCCCCATAACCAGCCCCTCTGCTCCCCTGGCACCCCAGAGCCAGTGACTCCCCCAGGTGGGATGCCTTCTGCTCCGTAGCGTTTTCTTTGCCTGTTGGTAAGAGTTTCCCCAGAAGTTTTTCGGGGCTATTTAGATGGTTTCCCATAGTCTGCTCAGGCGGCTGCCAAATAACCTGAAACACTCAGTGAGCTGGGTGCTGCTCGGAGTGAAGCAACGCACTGCGAGGCTGCCTGCAGGAGAGGAGTGATACACAGTGACGCAGGAGAGAGGAACGATATGAAGTGATGCAGGAGAGAGGAACCTGTAAAGCAGGTCCTGGCTGCAGGACTGGCGAGCTGGGTGAGCCCCCCTCTGCCAGGGACAGGGTGGGACCCTGCAGCCCCCAGCCACTCTTGGGACTTTTGTCATTGTCTTCAGTGCAAGCATGTAGAAACTCTTTCTTCTGTGGGCAGGGAGAGCCTGCAATGAGTTTGTGTTTCTACAGGGCTTTGTGGATACTGGGATTGCAGGATCTGTCTGAAGTGTGTGTTAAAAAGCAGCTTATCTTCCAACTAAAACCTCAAAAATTCCTGTATCTCAAAGATGTGCTTGGAAGCGATTTATTCTTTTTGCTTTTGGTGTTTCCCTGATGTTTTTCAGCATTATTTTTAATGGCACTGTGTTACCAGAGATCACTTTTGGTGGATAACATGGTATTTATGGAGAAACGAACAGCTAAATCTGGTTATCATTGACATGGCTTATAAAATATGCATAGCAATCAAGATACTGACCATGGCAGTAAATTGAAAATATATTGAAAACATAAAGCATTTTTCCAATTTATTAGTAATATAAAAAATATTCGGGCATTTTTCCCCCTCTTGTTAAAAAGAAAGATATAGAAGCTGTTATAAGTAAATCTGTAGTAGTGTTGGTCCAAATGCCGGCATGGTGTGGAGGGCGAGCGGTGTGCTGGGGTTTGTGGGCTTTCCGATAGCAAACAGCCTGCTCCGGACACGCTACGGCAGCACCAAGGGCACAGTCCCATCTGCCAGAGGGCTCCTGGAGGGAGCCCAGCCCAGAGCAGATGCTAACTTAGGGGTAACGCTGACTGCCCTGGCCTGAAGGGGTCCTGGGAACAAGTTCAGGAGCTGCTGAAGGGCTGGTGGCTTCGTAGTGGTGGCATTAAAATACGTGACTTTCCCCCACTGGCTGCAGCCCCCAGTGCGGGGTTGGGTCACCCCACCTGCCCCCACAGCACAGCACAATTTGGGTATGTTGTTGAAGGGTTAACCCCAGCAACTGCTGGGTAAGTGTAAAAATATTAATAAGGCTGCTGCGGCTTGCCCTAAAATGGGAATTTATGGTGGTAGTCAAAGCTAATGTTTTGGATCAATACAACATCCCTTCTCAGAATGAAAAAATAAATTAAACAGACTGTCATACGGAGGGTATGTAACCAAATCAATCATATTTATTGCATTTAATCAAAACTTGATTCAGTTAAATTTATTCCATATGATAGCCGTGCGCTTCGCATGGTACACACCTAGCTGAGGTTGCTGGTGCGGCTTGGTGCACTCTGCGCTGCTCACCGGAGGGAGGGCTCAGCCCCCTGTGTCATTACACATTAATAAGATTAGGGGTATTAATTTGTGTATGATGCTCTGAGCAGCAGATGGGGTGTGTGTATGTGTACCTAGGGAAATGATCACAGGGGCTTTACCATGGATAAATAGTATGTATTTAGCAACCAATATACTCCCGCTCCCGTGGCTGGCTGCATCCAGAGGGATGCGCTGCAGCTGTACGGCGTGCACAGCGCGCACCGGCACTGTCCGGCATGGCCTCGCGGGTAGGTGTGATGGGGCACAACCTGCCAAAAACCCCAGGTGGGGCCAGAGTGGGGCTGAGGGACATGGCCCAGGCACGCTGGGCTGTGCCATGCCCCCGGCAGTACAAACGGCAGCCCCCGCTGCTGTCCTTGCTATGTCGGTGCGTGGCTGGCCGGCCTCGACAGAGCCCCCTGCCCAGCTGGGCCTGGGCTGCTTTCAGCTCCACCACTGATGGAATCTACCCATCCCGGCCACTCCTTCGGGATGGCTCCTGCCACTGTCCTCCAGGAGCAGGTCCTTGGGAGCAAGGGGTGCTTGCACCTCCTCCGCGTGCCTGCACCACCGGGCACTGTGTTCCCATCCTGGAAGGAGGATTTCATCACATAAACCTTGTTTCTCCTCCTGGAAGTTAAATATTAGAATTCTTCCTAGCTGCATATATAATTCACTACATTAATCTTCCCTTAAAACATGCTCCTTCCACAAAGCCCCTCTGTATTGATCCAACAAAGACAATTATATATTATGGAGGGAGGGGGAAACAGCTGAAATATTTGAGATTGGCCCTTCAGTGGGATTTATTACGTGTCTGAACTATAGTGTCTGCCTATTTTTTATTCTAAGCCTCTATGACAGGGGTCATGTCTTCCTCCATATACTGTACAGCGCTGTGCACTCCGATGGGGCTATATTAAATACTCAGGATGATTAATCGCACTGTATAAATAACACACTTCTGTTGTGTTTGGAGGTGTGCACGTGTGTGTGCGTCAGCAACCAGAGCACTGTCTCCAGCAACAGGTACAGCTGCCCCGTGCACGAGGCACTTGTAGGGTCCTGAGCAACGTGGTCTGACCAAGGTGCTCCTTGGTGTGTGCAGAAGGTTGATCTGGAGACCCCCAAGGTCCTTTCCAGCCTAGATTTGTCCTGGTTCTCTGTTTTTTCCTGGCTCAGTTGGTTGCAGTGACCCTTCCAAGTGGGATGTAGTCCCAGGGCATCACCCAAAGGTGATGCAGAGCGTAAACCTGGGGGCTTTTCAGGTGCCCTGTCTCTGCACAGGAGCCCATCACCCCCCTCTGCCTCAGGGCATGGAGTTGCAAGAGTGCAGGGTGGATGCTCTGTAGGAGAGGGATCGTGTGCTGTCTCCATCCGTACCCCAAAGTGAGGAGGCAGAGCAGATAAGCTGAGAATGTTTGTGAGTCTGTGTTGGGAATGAGAAAATAATGAATGGCCAGGATCGGCTGTTTGTAAATGTGTGTGAGATTAATGAGCAAAGGCTTCTCCATAACACAGAAGGCATGAAATCAATCCCGCGCTCCGAGAATAATGAGGGAATCAATAGGATTACGAGGTTAAGGCTGGAGTAAACCTGAATGACAGCTGCAAAATAAATTTTATTTGGAGGACGTGGCTGGGGTTAAATGAAACGTAATAAATAATGTAGAGCATTTAAGGGGTGGGGAAATGGTCCAGAGATGTAAGGAAAAACAGAAGGCCCCACAGTCGCTAAATCTGTCCAGTTTATATCCACAGCATGTTTTTGCAGGCGTGTGATGAGTGTGACATACACCATGCCTGCGGCTGGACTAGTGGCACTGCGAGGTTGTGCCCTCTCTGCTCGCTGCCCAGGACAGGGACAGGAGCGGTGGCAGCGGTGCTGCCGGGACCTAGTGGCACCGACGCAGGACAGGGATGTGCATGCGTGAGCTGTGTAACGCAGCCCAGGATGTGTTCAGGGTGCGTATGAGCTGCAGGTTTGTCTATCCCTTTCCCCCTGTGTTTCTCTTCTGGCGTCCGATTAAAAAAAGCTGACACAACCACTGTCCCATTTCCCAGTGGCCACAGACCACCTGGAGACCTGCTGTAGGGCACTGAGACCTCCCTCTGCAGAGCCCACCACTGCGCTCAGGGCTCACACGTACCCACCCCCGTGCACCCCCCCTCTGCATGCCGCGCAGGGATGTGGACCCTTCCAGCAGCAAGTGCCTGAAGCTGCTCCACCTTCACCCCCACGGTGGGCACATCCCATCCTGCTCTGTGCTCCATGGCGCAACCGGGAGCCCTGTGGCTGCGGCTGGAGGGGTTTGGTGTCCTGCTGACCTTGGCTTTGGGGACAACAGCTGTGCAGGTGGGTGTAGGGCTGGGATTTCGGGTGCTCAGCACCTTGTGCTGTGCAGCTTGGGGGGGTGGTTGTGGAAGAGCTTGGTGTTGAGTTTGCTGCTCTCGGAGAGCTCAGCGACTTTCAATGTCTTGGTGAAAATTGAGCTGCTCTGCAAGACTGACCGCAGGGGTGGGTGCCAAAGCAGCCTGAATGCTGGGGTTGTAACAGTTGCTCTGATTTTTCTGACCTGATTAACTCCAGGTCCCGCTCCTCCCTGCTATGAGTTCTCCGGGAAGGAGATCAGGAGTTCCTGGGACATGGTCCGTGCTTTGGAGGCAGAGCCCAGCCCAGAGAGATGTCAGCTGCTTCTGCCCCTGAGGAAACACGGATCCCAGACCAGTAGGAGCAGCTCCGAGTGGGGATGGGACGGCAGAGATTTAGCCCTTGAATCTCCAGGTAAAAAAATCACCCTGCTTCCTTCTGGGGCTGGATCCCAGGGGTCCCCATGGGGCACTGCTCCCCTGGATGCTTTTCCATCAGGATACCCCATGCTGCCAGGGCTTGTCCTCCTGGAGTGGGCCGTGCATGTGCGGCGCAGCCCTGCTAATAACGGCTGCGTGTGTTTTTCCAGTCATTAAGCATATGACTAATAGAACTGTCCTGGCTACATAATGCACACTGACAACAAGGAGCCTCAGGGGAGGGGAACAGAAATAGAGGGATATGAAGAAAATGGCTTCAATTTATCCCCCAGCCATTAGATGGGTTTTCCCTGTAGGTGTTACATCCCCGCCAAGCCAGGGCAGGCAGCTGGGAAGCCCAGGTTGCTTTCTGCCACCCTCCCCAGCTGCCTGTCCATCTGTCCATCCCTGGCCACTCGATGCAATGCAGTGACGCCTTGGGCTGTGATCTGCCCCGGTGCGGGGGATGCTGTGGGCTGGTGCCCGTGGGTGATGCCCCTGTACGTCCCGACCTCACCACGCGTTCACTTCAGCTCTGGTGTCACCCGCACAGGCTGTTAATGGCAGCGCTGGGTTTCGGTATTTTATTCACTGCTGCATACTGTGTGCTCGAGGAAGAGTTTGCAACCCCCCCCCCATGCACAGGTGGGTCCCTGCTGCCTGCTCACTGCCGGTGCATCACCGCGTGCCCTTGCACACACGTGCCTGGTCCAAGGCAGCACCTCCACGCTGGGGTCCTGCAAACCCACCTGCCTCCCACATGAGACCTTTCTGCAACAGGATGCAGAAAAATGCCTTTAAGTTTCCTTTTAATAGCTCCTGTAAATCTTGTTTTATGCTAAAGCTAAAGACACATTTATTATTGTCATAAAGGAGGAAGAACTGGTGAGTCCCTGCCTGGCCCCAGACTGGGTGACTTGGGAAGAGCAGAGGCAGCAGGTTGAGGTTGTTCCTCACCATGTGACACATTTGGGGACACATCAGTGACACCAGGTGGGGCGCAGACCCCCATGCCTGGGATGGGGTCAGGGAGCCCTGGGTGCAGCATGTGGAGCTGTGGGTCAGGGCTCGGGCACCAAGCTGGGGATACGCATGTCTAAGTGCCCATTTTTGCTCCAGCACCTTCTATGCCATAAGAAGCCATGCAGGATGGGGTGGGTTTTTTCCCCCTGTTTTTATTTAATATTTTAAAACCATTGCACAGGCAATCTCCATCCCAAATCCCAGCCCCAAGGTCAGTGGAGAATTGGCCCTGCACCTGCAACCTGAAACCAGCTCTGCCTGGCTGGTGAGCCTCACGCTGTGCCTCTAATTAAGGGGTTGGGGGGGTGTTTTTCTTTTCTATTTTATTTTGAGATGCTGTTTTGAAGAGCATGGCCAAGAATGGGAATTTCATACAGTAAACAGAAAAGCTGTTCTGAAGTTATTTATTGGTTCTCTTTTCCAGCACGTGGACTAGTATTGATTTATTTTGCAGTGTCTCTAGAGGCTTCTTCAAGGTTAAAATGTAGACATCGCATGTTAGGCTGGACTAAATACTGGCAGGAAAACACATTTGGCTCTTTTAATTGGAAAAACATACTCCGTTTATCACCCTGAGGCCAAGACTCTACCACAGCAGCACAGGGAGGGCAGGGGAATGTACACAAGTGCGAGATGCTCTGGTTCATGCCTGCTCGGGGGGGGTCGGTGGGAGCACAGAGGCTCCCACAACTGCAGCCGGCTCTGGGGTCCCACCAGGCTCTGAAAGCGATTCCTGGGGGGCAGGGGAGGCAGTGGCCGTCCGGGGTGGGAAGGCTGGCTGAGCCTGCTGCTGACCTAACCCACACTGGTTTGGGAGCCCCATGGCCAAGCTTGGTCCCAGCTCCGGTTTTGCCTCTGTGAGCTCATCCCAACTGATACTGGGAGCTGACCAAGCTCCCGCAGCCTGGTGAGGATGGCTTGGTGCTGGTCCCCAGCAGCTGATGACAGGGGTTTGTCCCATGTGGAGATGCTCTGCATCAAGAGCATGTGCTGAGCTCAGACCCCACCACCACCTGTTTTCAGTCCATAGCATTGCAACCTTTATTCAGCTGGAGAAGGTGATGGGAAGAGAATTCTTCAGCCCTAATAAGCATTTAGTCCTTCACGTTCTCAAGGTGCTTTCCAGCTTTCATGTACTGCTTGTGCCTCTTTCTTTGGCAGGTTAAGGGACTTGCCCCAGGCCATCAAAGGAGGCAGTGTCAGAGACTGGATGGCTGCTGCTGCCGTGGGTCCCCCTTCTCCATCACTCCTGAGCCAGTGGTGAGTGCGTGCGGCTGGGGCAGAGGTGGGGAGTTCTGCTGGGAAGGTACAAGCTGAAGTTTAGAAATCATGATGTGTGAATTGAAATGGGAAGCAACGGATCTTGGGAATCACCACAACTGCTACAAGGTGTTCCTGAAGCTGTCAGCAAGCCATCTGCCTGCTCGCCCTAGGTAAACACTGCGCTGCGGCCAGCCCCTCCTTGGAAAGCCATGAGACGGAGGGGTCCCGTGGGGTGAGCCCTGCCAGGGTGGCAGTGTGGTCTGGGTGGGAATGGGAGGAAAAGGGAAAAGGGCTCCAGTGTGTGCATGTGGAGGGAACCATGCCGCCTCACTTGTGTTGGGGCTCTGGAGCGAAACCCTGGCTGCGGTGCTCGCTCCTCGTAACTCATCACATGGACACCCACAGTGGGGAGGCAGTGGGTGACTGTGCAAGGGCCGCTAGCCCTGGTGTGCAATTTATGGCTCCAGGAGGAAAATAGCAGCCGGTTTGGGAGCAGAGCAATGTGCAGGAGGAGCATACCTGGGGTCAGGTTGCTGTCTGGTTTCTCTCACTCAGAGCTACTTGTTCAAATGTTGACCCTGCCAGTTGCTCTCTTGTGCATGCCACAGCCACCCTGGCTGCATGGTGGGTGCAGCAGGGAAGGTGAGGAGCACACCTGCAGCAGGGCATGGGGTGGAAAGCACGCCATACTCCTGTCCCACTGCACATCACAGCTGCTGGCACAGCCTGGGCAGTGGGGATGTCACCCCCCACCGTGGGGACATCTGGGTCCCTGCTGCCTTTCACTGTCAGGTACCTCCATGCACCGGTGCTTGTGGTGAGCTGGCTTGGAGGCCATGTGGAGCAGTGAAATGGCCATGGGCTGGCCCCATCCACAGCCCCGACACAGCGAGGCAGGCAGGCAGCCCTGAAATGGCTGATTAAAAAAAGCTGGGTGACCTGGGATGACACAGGCAGCTGGTGAGTCAGTACGGCCCCAGAAACGCGCCCAATGGGTCGGGACTGCAGCATCTCTGCCAGCCCCAAGGGTGGGAGCGGGAGGGAGGGCCTGTGGCTGAGACATATCTGGTGGGGGAAGGCCTGCAGGGTTGGGGTGCAGCCCCCAGCCCCGCGCCTGCTGCATGCCCAGGGCTGTTAGTTGCGCTGTGCCTCAGTTTCCCCTCCGTGTGGAGGACAGCGGTGCCCCTGTCCCCATGTGCCCAAGGTGGTGGGCTGAGCTTTGCTCCATTCGGGGGCTGAGTGAGCTGGAGAAAAGCAAAACTGGGAAAGAACGAGTATTTTTGCAAAGCCAGGCAAACGGGTGCCAAGGTCCACCTGTGCCTGGCGCAGCCGTGCGGGGAGGAGTGCGGAGGGTCACGGCTTTGGGGCTGAGCCCCCTTGCCAAGGACACAGGGGTCTGCATGAGCCTGAGGCTCCCCGCAGTGCCAGCCAGCCGCTCGGTCCTGTTCACTCACAATTCAAAATAAATACCAGGAGTGAACATGACCTTAAGTGTATAATCTAAAGCTTTTAAAACTCTCCTCTAATTCTTTTAACTTCCCACACATCTATCCTCTGCACCAGCCTCCTCATTTCTCTTTCTCTACAGTAAACTTATATCCTTTCTAAAGTGCCCAGAGAAGACGCCGCAGATGAAATGTTGCTTTAGCTTAATTTCCTATTCCTAACATATGCTTTAATTAATGTCATTTGCTTTGATTTGCTGCCAGCATGCCAGTGCAGCACTTCCTTCATTTCGCAACCTTTACCATAACCTTGTGGGAATGAGTATCAGGTGTTCCCAGATGATTTCATCTGTTTCAGGGCGTTTATCTTGAGCTCTGCGGCTGTTCTGCGCTGTGTCGGTGGCACCAGCACAGAGCCAAAACCACAGGGTTCTCCTTCGCTGGAAGTGCTGAGTATGTGTGGTACGCAGAGGAGGATGCTTGTACGTAAAGCACTGACCGGTATTTATTATCCATGTTATTTACACTTTCTAGGGCTAAAGGTTAAACCCAGAGCGGTGAGGAACACTGCACACCAGGGGAGAGGAGGGATGGGACCCCTGGCTCCTGGTTTCTCTGCATCGGGATCAGCAAGGTGTCCCTGCTGCCAGCCTGGATGCATGCTCATGGTGGTGGAGCAGTGGTGGGGGTCCGGGTCAGAGCCCCTTTCACCCCCTCCCGGAGCTGGCTCCCAGATAAGTGCAGGGAATGGCGGGGCAGAAGCCCCAGGTCTCCCTCTGTAGCAGCGGTTGAGCTGAAGCTCAGTGGTGCAAACCTCCTTCATCCCACCACACGGAGCAACGGGTGTGTGAGCAAGAGCAGCATCTCCTGCTGTCCCCACTGCTCCTGCTTCTCCCCAGATTTTGTCTGCTTGATTTATGACCAGTACAGATTGACCAAGAGGACCAAGAAGCCCCTTTTCTGTCCTGCTCACTGTTCCCACTGCATGGCAAGATGCTTGTGCCCATATCATTCCACACAGCTGCGGATGTGCCATGCCCTCCCCCCAGCTGGAGCCACCCCGGCCTTGCTGCACCACCAGGTCGGTGCCCTGAGCTGCTGTGGGAGAAGGAAAACTGCTAATTTGGGGGGATCTTTTTCCTTCCCTTCTCCTGATGGAGCCAACTTGCTGCCATGCCAGGCAGAAAAGCACCATGACGCTCCCAGTGACTTTCTGTAGCTGGTATGCTTGAGAGCAGCTCCCTGCACAGCAGAGCCTGGAAGAATATTTAGCAATTGTCTGTTCTGGCCCCAAATCACTGGCACTTGCATACAGCAGGCCTGAAATGGCCCCTTTCCCAGACAGCTCTGTAAGCAAGGTTTTCCTGTCTTTATTTAATGAATCTCAGCCATCCTTTCTCTCCTTGCTGGAGCCAGGGGCAGATGCAGCTCCAGCACTTCATCTCTGCCCTCTCTCCAGTTTCCCTCCTTCTACCTGCAGCAAGTTTGGGGTCCCACAGCAAGTCATGTCCCATGAGGAGGAAATTCCCAGCTTCTCGGCCCCATCCCAGTTGGCTAGCGTTTCCCTTCCCATTTGCTCCTATTGAGAACCTCCGCCAGGACTGGGAGTGTGATGCCTTTTTGCAGCTCTGTCCCCTCTTACCACGGGGGCAAAGCCAGCCCAGAGGCTGAGCCCTGCTTCCAGAGCAAGGCTTCCAGACCTCGCTGGGCAAGGTGGAAAATGCCCAACGTAGGGAACAGCATTGGTCCCAGCTGGCCCTGCCCTGCTGCAGCCCAAGGAATGTGTTTCATTGCAGCATCCCCCAGGCAGGACTGAGGCGTGGGAGGGATGTGACTTGCAGGGAGCGAGCTGCCACATCCCGGAGGCCAGCTGGCAATGCGGGGACCAAAGCCGGCCCTAGGGTTTGCCTCTTTATTTGAGATGCTCAGGGGAAATCCTGTCCGGTGTGTCCTGACGGCAGAAGGGTGCCGTGGTGAATTTTGATGGGCTTTGCCGACCTGCTTCCTAGGAAGAGGCTTTTGTTCCTCCCTCCCTCCTCCCCACCGCCAGCTCCCCAGCAGCTCTGCAGCCTCTCAGGGCTGGGGCTGGCCCTGCAGCTGCCCCCCACCCTCATCTGTGGGGCAGAAACCGGAGGCCATAGTGCCGCCCTACAAAGCAAAACCTCTCCTCAAGGCAGCCCCTTCCCTCCGCAGCCTCCTGCTCCCCAAGACCCCTGAGCAGCTCCCTTCCTCCCTGCTCTCATCTGCCTCTCACCTCGCCTTCCTCCAGCCGCCTGGCCGCCTCCTCGCTGGCAGCTCCGCATCCGGACGCGTGTTTGTGCCTCTGTTCCAGCCTGTGAGCCCCCACGCTCGGAGGCTGGCTGCCTGCACCGCTTGCCGCTCTCCTCCGCCCTTTTAAATCACAGCTGCCTCCCCGTGCCCCAAAAGCCTCATGCCCCTTAAATCTGCCCTGGGCGACCTAGTGAGGAGCCGGGACAGGACTGATGCCCAGGAGTACGATACACAGCTACCGTAGGCATCTGGCAAGTGCTTAAATCCCCCAGGTCCCTGTTTTCTCCTGGCTTAGTGTATCCCATCAGCCCAAAAAGGGCTGTCCCCCTGCTCACAGCTACAGTGCTGAGCCCTGCTTCAGCCCACCGCTGGGCTGCGGGGTCTGCCCCCAGCGCAGGGGGAAGGAGGAGGTTTCCCTCTGGGCAGCACCATGGTGGAAAGGGACTGGCCAAGAAGAGCTGCAGGCTCCAGCGGGGAGCGAGAGGTTGCATGCGCTGGCCTGGGAGGTGGTGGCTTTGCTGATGGCTGAGATGATGCTTTTGCCTAAATAGCAACTGGGACACTAAGGTAAACAGCGGGAGCGTGGGCTGCAGCCTGTGTCCCAAAGCACGGCGGTGCTCAGCAGGCGCTGCTGGCACGCACTCCTCAGTCACTGTGCTGCCTCGCTCGGGCTGTTGGTCAGCGGGGTCTGTCCCAGAGGCGAGGGTCCACGTTGGGGTCTCGTGTTTAAATGTGGCTGTTTGACCCAACCAGCCCTCGTTGCTGTGGCAGAGCAGTGTGCTGTGCCACACTGGAGACCTGGACAGGGTCTGCGCCCAGCTCCAGGGCAGACAGTGCTGGCAGCTGGCTGCCTTCATCCCTCCTGCTGAGAATTTCTCACTCAGGCCAGCATTTTCCCCTGTTCACCCCGGAGGACAGTGATTTCCCGTAGCAATAACCTCCTTCTCCTCCCCGGCACAAATGAAATAATCACTCTGCGCAGGACTCACTCAGAGCCCCTCGTTCCCTGCACAGGGCCAGGCAGATGATGCCAAGTGTGCCGTGCAGAGCCACAGTGTGCTGCTGTGAGAGTGCACTGCTCTGGTTTTGCAATACCTTATGGCAGTTTCTTGCTCGGTTGCAAGGCTCCTGAGACAAGCCTCTCCTCTTTTCTTCCTGCCTGGTGAGAACTGACTCGCGGTGTTGTCACTCGGTGGATTTATGCGCGTCTCATTTTTGCTCATAGCCCATGTGCTCCTGAGCACTTACCCAGGAGGTTCCATGCATCCTCCTCCCACTCCACCAAGGTCCCCACAGGATGCTGAGCTGCCCTGGGGCTGTTCTCCCCTCTCCGTGCGCACATGGGGCTGCCACCCCGACTCCCACCGCCACCCCAGTCCCTTCTCTCCTGGGCTGTCCTCCTCCAGGTCTCGGCCAAGGCAGCCTGGCAGTGCTGGTGACCGCAGCACGTCTAATCGGGGGCTTGTGCGACCAGAGGCACTGACCCACTGACCTGCCGTAAACGGCGGTGCCGGGGGCCGCGTGGGATGGCAGGGCCTGCTTCCCGACCCACGCGGCACCATTTTGCCTTGGTGCAGCAAGCGGAGCTGCAGCCGCTGTGGTGCTTGCAACCAGGCTGCGTAAAAATCACAATGCGCTGAGTGCCGGGCATTGTTCTGCTTTTATTTTTTAAACCATTATTCCCATTTCAGCGTGGCCCTGTTTGCCTGCTCCCACGCTCCAACATGCCGTAGCTTTAGGGCTGTTTTCATTAAAAAACAAAAAAGTAATTGCAAAGCAGATGGAGCAAATTCTTTTTGTACGTATTGAAGTTAAATCAGATCTTTGGGTAGGAAAGACCATTGGGGACTCTCTCGGTCTGAAGTTCGCCAGGGCAACAATCTCTGGGCTACTCATTCTTACACAGAGTGGTGCCGAGCGCACAGTAAAGTCTCTTCTGTACAAAACGTGCAATAGACTCAAAATGTTGTTTTTCTAGATGCTAATGTAAAAATTAACAAGACTGTATATTAAAAAATAAATATCCAGAGCTTTTAGACAAAATTAGTGTTAGTTTTAAAAATTAAAACAATTCCACAATTGTTTGCTTCTATTTGTAAAATACTTGAGCTTTTAAAAAATGTCTAGTTACAAGAATATTCGTTCATGGTTTAATTATTACTGGTTACGTAGTGAGCGTTGCCTGTTTGCATCATCCTACAGAGCTTTGCTTGAAATTACGAGTGGTAAGTACACTTGGTTCGCTGGGACAAAATTATCAAATATCCCCCAAATATTTAAAAACAAACGGGAATGTGGCTGTTCGTTTGCTTTACCCAGTTTCAGTTGAGCTTGGTGCAAGACTGAGTAACACGTTAGTTTACAACGTTTTAAAACATTCGTTAAAATATTTACTTAATGGTCTAAAACAAAGCCTTAAAGCTTACAAATGTGCCCTGGCCAGGCAAATACACGCGGATAATTCGACTGAACGATTTAGAGGCAGAGACTCACTTGCATTTAAAACCGTGCATATTTTCGATAGCCCCTTAGTGCATCTATTTTAGGCAGATGCTTAAGATTAAAGGGCCGCTTGTCAGCCCGTATCTTACCCATGGTTCCTGTCATCGTTTCTTTGCAATTTAATTTGCAAAATTAATTTGCAAAATTAATTTGCAAAATTAAACAAAAAAAAAAAGTGTTTTTTCAGCCTAGAAGTGTTTGGAGTGTTTGGTACCAGTCTCTTGGCAAAAGAGCCTGAGGAATGGAAGGGTAAAGAAATATGACCCAGCTGCTATGCACAATGAGGTTTGTAAGCCCTTGTATGGTATAAATAAGCATATTACACAGTTATTAGAAATTTGGCACTGTCCCTGTTTAGAAGCCCGAGTCCGATGCTGTGTAATTCCTCCCGAGTACATGCATAATTCAGTATTAGCACTCCATTCTTCCAGCCTTATTACTGGCCAAACTTGACAACTTTTTCTCAGTGCTCATCCATTCAAACCCTCCTCAGCGGTGTAAACCGGTGAGTTGCCGCTCCAGCCGGTCGATCTCTGCCAGGCCCTGCGGCCGGGGCTCCGTCCTGCCGTCGCAGGAGGCGAGCTCCACAGGGATCCCCCCGCCTCGCACCGGGGCTCCGAGCCGCGGCTGCCGTCGGGGGCCGTCGGGTGCGGGCTCGGGGCTCGCTTCGCCCCTCGCCTCCGTCGCGGCCGCCGGGTTTCTCTGGGGGAAGCGGAGCCGGTTTTCCCCGGGGGGAGCGGCGCTGGCCGCCGCGGCCGGGCAGGCGGCGGAGCGTCCCCGCGGACCGTAGCCCGCTCGGTTTTTCCCGGCCCGCAGCCTGAGTGTAAATATTGGAGAAAAGCGACAGTAAATTTTTATTAATCGCCGGTGTTTAGGGCCAAGGCAGGAGCGAGCTCGGTGACAGTGATGAGTGGTTTGGAGCGCCGGTCCCTGAAAGCGGGGCTTATCCTCCCCCTGCTTGCTCCTTTGACTCGGCGATGATGAGCCGTGAATAGGAGCCACTCTGCCGTCGGGGATCCGGCCGTTTATCTGCCGGGTGATGACAGTCGGGCTGGTTTCGAGCCTCGCCGTGAATTGCCGGAGCCTCGGGGAAGCGCAGGGCGCTGCCGCAGCCGGGGGACCCCGTCCGGCGGGGACGCTTCGCTCCTCGGCGTGGGCCCCAGCCCCCCGGCCAGGGGATACTGAAGCCCCCCAGCCCCGGCTGAGCTTTACCGGCACCAACCCCGGGGCGGCAGCCGGGGGGAGCCCCGAGGGGCCCGGCCCCTGCGGGCAGGTGCTGCCCGGGCTTGCGGCACTGCGGGAGAGGGCCCGCCACCGCCGCTCCGGCATCCCCGGCCGCACAGACGGGGAGGGCCGTGGGCAGGAGGGAGAGGCTTTAGCTTTGCTTTAATTAAATCCTCCTCACCTGGGGATCGCCCCCTCCTCCCTTTTTCGGTTCAAGGCCGGGGGGGGGGGAGGGGGGGGGAAGCAGCATTTAACGCAGGGAGCCGCAGGCAGCATCCGTGATTCTCGGTGTCCGCGGATGCGGGAGGAAGGGGTGGAGGGAGACTCACCCAAGCAAAGCCGAGCAACCGGCACCAGCCGCAGAGTAAATACAATTCACCTGGCTGTGGAGCCCGGCACTCGGCGGCCGCCCCGGGCCCGCCGCACGCGGGAGACCCCGGCCCGCCGGTGGGACAGAGCGGTCCGAGCGGTACCTGGCTGCGCGCATCCTCCGCAGCTCTGCGCGGGCTCTCCCCTCCCGCGGGGTGGGGCCGGGGCCGGTCCGTGGCTCGGAGGCAGCTACGAGGCGCAGAAACTACCGCGGCCGCGTACAGGGCCGAGTGCAGCAGGTCAGCGGCGGGGAGGGGAGCTCCGGGACCCCCCCCCGGGCCGAGCCGGGCCTCCCCGCTCCGGGACGGCTCCTCGCCACTGGGCTCCCCTAGCCGCTGCGCCGTCTGTGCGGGGGCAGGACGGGTGCGGGCTCCCTCTGGCCCCGGCCCCGCGAGCGCACGTCGGGGCCTGCCGCCGGCCCGGTCTCACCTGCCGCCGGCCCCGGCCCGCCGGCTCCTGCGGGAATTGCTCGCTGCTCCTTCTCTCGCATCCCCCGGTCTGCCCGGCCCCCCCCCCCCCCCCCTTTTTTTTTTTTTTTTTTTTGTAGGAGTGGGGAAAAGGTTCATTAAGAGGTTGACCCCAGTTTACTTTTTATTCTGCTCCTGTTCCCAATTTCGGTACCACGTGACGGTGGGAGTGAGTTTGGGTTTAAATTCACTTTCAAGAAAACCCCGATAAAAATCCTGCCCCGTGAAGCCCCGCCGGCTCATGGAGGTGTCCCTGTGAGCCCGGGGCTGCGGGGGCCAAGCGGCACCGCCGCGCCCGCCCGGGACCGGCCGCTCGGGTAAGGGGCTCCGGCCCGCCGGGTGAGCCGGGGGGTACGGGGGGAGCGATGCAGAGCAGAGCCAGGCGGGGTTGTCTCGATATAGGGCGGTGTGTAGCAGTAGCGTTGTCACGATAGGCACAGCTACAAGGGGGTAGCGCGGGAGCCTGGCCGCCTTTCGGCCGCGGCTGTATGCGAAGGGCGGCTCGGCACAGGGCGGGCAACACCGACAGACCCGCTGCGGGGGCGGTGCGTCGGGATGTGTGTGTATTGGTAGTCGCGACAGCAGAGCTGAAGTGGCCCGTTCAGTCGCGACAGCACTCGGGGACTTTCCCGAGGGGGTTCTCCCAGTGATTTGGGGATTTGGCTTGGCCGTGGGAGCCCCGGGCAGGCGGTGCCCGTGGCCCGGAGGGTGCGTGGGCTCCTCCGCGGGGGTGTGCGGGGCCGGCGTCTCCTCTCTCCCCCGCCGCGCTCACC
Organism: Falco biarmicus; assembly: GCF_023638135.1. NCBI lineage: Eukaryota > Metazoa > Chordata > Aves > Falconiformes > Falconidae > Falco > Falco biarmicus. The sequence continues at coordinate 17,198,437 of NC_079288.1, forward strand.
TCGGGGCAGCCCCGGTGGGAGCTGGCTCCAGCGGCCCGGCCTTGTCGCCGCTTTGTCTGCGGCCGCCCGGCTCCTGCCCGCCCTGAGCCAAGGCTGGGGGGCTCGGTGTCGCGATCGGGGGAGGACGGGGAGCCCTGTCCCTCTCCCCGGGCTCTCGGGGAGACCCCCCACCCGCAGACCGGCCCCAGGCTGGCGGGACGCAGGCAGTTTGGCTGCCCCGCAGTAGGGCCGGGGAAGCGGCCCGAGGCTGTGGCCCCTCCCGAGGTGTGACACCCCCCCCCAGGGCCCGGCTCTCCGCCACCGCCTCCCCGGGGCCGCGCCGGCCCTGCCGCGGGGTCCCGCCGCTCCGCACCGCCCGGCCCGCCGAGCCCAGCGCTCCGCCAGCGCGGCCTGCGCCCGCCGCCACCCCCCAGCCCCGTCGCCGGCCAGGCCCGGCTCCCCCCGGGCGGTGGGCAGCGCCGGGACCGTCGGGGCTGGGCGGGGGCGGTGGGGCTGGGGGAGGCCGTCCCCCCCGGGCTCGCTCCCGAGCAGCGAGCGGCTCCGCACGCCGCCAGGCCCGGCGCAGCGCCGAAGCAGGCCGGGGAAGGCCGGGGAAGGCCGCGGCTGGGCCCAGTGCGTGGGGCCGGGCGGTCGGTGTCCCCGGCCGGTGCCCCACGCTGCGGACCGTCGGGCGGGCGCCGGGGCGAGCGGGCCGGGCCGGGTGGAGCGGGCCAGAGCCGGTCTATGGGGACGTGATTGACAGCGGCAACGTCAGCAACAGGAGGGGAAGGGAAAAGGGAGGGGGTAGACAAAGAGGGAGGGAGTCGAAAGGCCCCAAACTGGATCTTTATGGAACATTTTCCGCCAAGATCAAGGGAAAGTGAATCCGCGCAGCGGGGGATGTCCCGCACGTTGCTGCCATCGGGGTCCGTGGAGCCGCGCCCGGCCTGAGCGCCCCGCGCAGCCGCCGCGCTGCCCCGCGGATGCCCTTCATGCCGCAGCCGCCCCCAGGCGAAGCTCGGAGCCCCCCGCTGCGCCTCCTGCCCCCCGGCCGGCCGTGTGAGTTCCCGGGGTGCGGAGGGAAGGAAGGGAGGGAGCAGGGGGTCCGCGGGTGTGGGTCTTCCCGCAGCCTGCTGAGCCCCCGGCTTGTGTCGGTGCGGCCGCCGCCAGGCTGCCCCGGAGCACCGGCGGCCGCGGGCAGGAGCCGGGCCCTCGGGGGTCGCAACCTGTGCTCCCCCGGGGCAGGCGGCCCCGCCGCGCAGGGACCATCCGGGCTGGGGCCGCCCCGTCCCCCCGGCGGTGCGCTCCGGGCCCCGCGCGAGCTGCGGTGGCCAGGGGCTGCGTGGCGGCCCGCGCCCGCGGGTCGCTCGCACGGAGCCGGGCTGGCCGTCCGTCAGTGTGGCTGCAGCTCTCCCCGAAGCTCTGCCGTGGCCGGAGCCGGGGGTTCCCAGCCCCGCACTCCGCCTCTGCCGTGGCGGCGTGGTGTCGAGGGCCGGGTGGCAGGACCGCTCCGTCGGTAGTCGCGGGTGCTGTGCGCGTTTCCCTGTAGGGAGCACCGCTTTCGGTTTCCGGGGCCGGGACCCCGCAGCTGCCTTGGGGGCTGGTCCCGCTGCCCGTCCGTCCGTCGAGTGGGGCGGGCGGCCGCGTCCCTCCGCGCTGTAAAAGTCGGGGTTGATGCGCGGCAGCCCCGGCGGAGCTGTCAGGCCTTATCTTTATTGGCTTTTCCCAGTCTCCGTCCAAGTTTAAGAGGGGCCCTTTTATCTCGGAGCCCAGCACTCCGCCTGTTTACACCGCCCGGCTCCGCCGCAGCGCTGCTCCGCGGCCCCGAGCGCTGTCGCCAAGTCCCCGGAGCCCCGACGGGACGGGGCAGGGCAGAGCGACCGGCCAGGCCGGGCTGCCCCCCGCGACGGGTACCGGCCCCACACGGTGGCAAAAAGCCGGGGTGTGGGGTGGGGGGAGAGGAGAAAGGCTCGGAGCTGGGGGGCTGCAGCCACAGCTGAGATGGTCTGCTCGGGCCTCAAGCGGGAGCGCAGCCACGCGTGGGCGGTTCCCCCGCGGCGGCAGCACGGCTCTCCCGGGCACTGCGGCTTTCCCCCGGGGCCGGGGGTGGCACGTCACAGTCCCGCCGAGTGCCGCCGCCTGAGGAAGGACCGCGGGCCGGGCTGGGAGGGTCTGACCCCGCAGGTGGCCGTGCCCGGGGCTGGGCCGGGGGGGGGAAGCAGGGGCTGGAGGTGGCCCCCGGTGCTGCGAGCTAACGGTGCGCCTCTCTCCCCCCAAGGAAATGCTCCAGGAGAAAAGCCTGTCTGAAACCGAGGAAGGGTTTCCAACAGCCCCCGCGCCCGGCCATGCGGACTCCTCTGCCGGCTCCCCCGTCCTCGGCGTAGCCGGGGGGAGCAGCACGCCGCTCAGCAGCCCGCAGCTCCCCGACCCCGAGCAGGTACGCACCGCCCGCCCCGCGCAGTGCCCCGATGGCCTTGTCCCTCGCCCTCCTTGCCAGCCCGGCCGCATCCAGGCCTCCCGCGACGGCGCATCTCCCTCGGCCACGACCCGGGGTGGAATTGCGAGGAATTCGCATTTTGCTTTACTTTTATTTTCTTTTTAAATTTTTTTTGCTGTGCAAAGCAGGCCGCCCGCGCCCGCCGTCGGTGCGGCAGGTCGGTAAGGGCGAGCGCCAGCGCCGCGAAGCCGCGGCCATCGGGGCCCGTCGGGTGACGGACCGCGGCTGCTCCTCCGAGCAGGATATGGCCTGGCGGTGGGTTTCGTTGGTTTTTTGGGGGGTGTGTGTGTCCCCCTTTAAATAAAAGGCAGGGCCCGGCCGCGGCCTCTTGGCACGTCGCGGATCCTCTGCCTCCGCGCCCGGCCGGCGCCTCAGCGTTGCTCTCGGCATCCCGCGGAAGGGGCCGGGGCCGCGCGTATCGCTCAGCGGAGCCGGGGGTCCCCGCGGATGCTCCTGGCCCCGGGTTTTGGGAGCCGCGGGGCGACAGCGGGGCCCATCTGCCCCATGGAGGCACAGAAACCCCTACAGAAAAAAAAAAAAAAAAGAAAAAAAGGAAAAAAAAATCCCTTTGGCCCCAGTGTCCCGCCTGGATGTGGAAGCCTGCAATTAAAACCGTCCTCAGTTTGTTTCTCTTATTTTTGGCAAAGAGCAGTGGAATTTTTGGGACTCCATCCTCCTCCCGCACAGGCAGCACCGAGGCTAGTGTGGCTTTGCCCGGCGCCTCGGCTGCGGCGCTGGTCCGGGGTGCACAGCCTCCCGGCCCCTCTCCTCGGGTTCCTCAGCCCTTTCTTGCTATTCTCATTATCTTTATTTTTCCAGACAATAGAAAATATCAAAGTCTATCTCCATGAGAAGGAGCTATGGAAGAAATTTCATGAAGCTGGCACCGAAATGATAATAACCAAAGCAGGCAGGTTAGTGAAAATTCTCCGCAGACATGTGTTGCTCTTGGTCCATATGACATGTCCTTGTTTACCGAAACTGGGTTTTGCAGGGCTACTGCAAGCGGTGGCATTTAAAATAATTATTATTTGACTGCAGATTTCAGTAAGATAATTTTTTTCGGCATAAACTGTGTGTGTGTTTGAGTGTGCCAGCGAGCCTGGGGATGGAAGAAAGTTGCAGAGTCGTTTGTTATATTTAGTCCCCATTCACTTTGGTAATTCTTCGTTTTATTATTTGGGGTTTTTAAAGATTTTAGCGTGATTGTGGGTCTACTTTTTTTTTTGTTGTTGTTTTTCCTTTTTCCCAAAGCAAACCCTGTTCCCCTTTTCTGCACAGTGCATTCAGACCTGTGCTGGCTTAGTTTGCACCAAAGTTTTAGCAATATCAGGGCTTAGGCTATGCTCTTAATCTCAAAACTGAGAGAGACGGGTACCGCTTTTATCCTGTGAGGTGTGGGGAAAAAAATTCTGCCTTCTCTTGGAAACAAAACTATGATTTTTAGCAGAGTGGAGCCCCCTCAGCATGCCACCCCCAGGCCCGGGCCAGAGGGAGCGCAGCCGCTTGCAGAGGCTTCGCTTCCCTGGGAAACCCATCCTGCGGCTGCTCAGGGCTCCCTTCCCACCCGGCTGCTCAGGTGGGAGAGGGCAGAATTAACGTCAGGAAATTAAACATCAGAATTAAACCTCAGACCATACCCAGCCCGGGAATCAGATGGTTCCCAACAAAACCAGCCAGCTCCCACTGTGGGCACTGCAGTATCTGTCCTTGGCTCCTGCAGCGGCGGGCTCGCGTCGCTGCTGCTGGAAAAGAAAAATTGCCGGACTTAGATATTAAAATCCATTTAATTCTAACACAGCTGTATAGTTCTGCCATGCCCCACGATTGCTGATTTTACATTGTGCTAGAGAGCTGTGGAGGAGAACACTCAAATAATGGGGAGAAAACAGAAAAAAATATAATCCTACACTATATCTATGCAGCCTTTTTCCCGATCCCTGATGCAGGGCAGCTGGGGGGCTCGGGAGGGGCTGTGTGTTTTTCTCCTCTGTTTGGTGCTCACCCTGCAAAACCCAGACCCCAAGCCCCGGCTTTGGATTTGGGGACCGCTGAGCACTTTCCCTCTGCTCTCCCCCATCCCCAGCAGTGCCGCTCTGTGCAGCAGCTGGCCAGTGTAGGGAAGCTTTACTCTAATAACCAAGATATTCCCATTAGTCTCCCTGGAGAGGGGGTGTATGTCCCGGTCCCGGGGATCTTCAATTTGTTTGCTATTTGGCCTATTTATGAAGTGATTGTGCAGGTAACCTTATCACACTACATTTTGGTGTGTAAGATCTTAGGGCTTGTTCTGTAGCGTCTACTGATGTGAAGAGCCGGATTCATTTTGATAGGTCTGCTACCTAAGTCAGCTAAGACTAGGGGATCAAGACCTCAGATATTTCACCCTTAATTTATAGTATCTGAGTGTGTCTGTGCGGGACGTGTAATATCTTTACCAAATTCTATACCCTAAGCATCCCAAATGTGCATGTTATCTCTTTGTAAGTCTTAATGTGGATTGTTTAAACAAATCCATATGTATAGGGCTCAGTCCCACATTCTTTGTCCGGTGGAGCTGGCAGTGCACACGTAGTCACCTTCCACGAGCACGGGACTGAGGGGATGGGGGGATTGACCCCGAGTTCTACAAAACGTTGAGTTTTGACTTCTCGAAGCGAGATTTCACCGTTTGTGAGCACTCAGTGCAGCACCATCAAGCTCGCCGCTGTTTTATTTATTTTTTTTAGAAATAGTTTTTAATTAAAAAAATCAACATTGCTGGTGCATAACATGAAACAAAGCAGTCGCTTCGCTGCTTTTCTCCGTGCCCAGTTGCAAATAGTGTCGAAATGAAAGGGGACGTTGCTGTTGCTGTCGGTGTTCGCGGTGAGACCGAGGGCTACCCGGACCGGGGCTGCTGCTGCCTGGGGTGCTGAGCCGAGCCCCGTTCTTATCCCAGGCCGGGCTCGCCGGCAGCCCCGATAACAAAGAAAAAAAAATGTAGATGAGCATGAGGAGGGGCAGGAAAAGGGAACCGCTCCAGCCGCGGCTGGCCCGATCCTGCCCGCCCGCAGGCAGCGCCAGGCTGAGCCACGCGTGTCCGTGTCCGTGCCCCGACGGGGCCGCCCGCAAGCTGGGCTGTGCCCGCCATCCCAGTGCAAATAACGAAATGAAAATCGTTACTTCATGCAGATTTTATTTTACCCAAGCTATTTAAATAAAAAGTAGCAATAATAAACCTCCTCTTGATCCAATTAAAAAATATAATGGTTAACGGAGATTTGTATGCACTTGCATGTAGCGTTGGGGGGCGGGGTGGGTGGGGTGGGAGGAAGAGGGAAAACGGCTAATTGCAGGCACTAATTAGGACTGTAATCCCCCTCCCAGCAGGCACAGAGATGCCCCTGAATGCAGTTAGTTGAAATCACTTAAATGTCGGTCTCTCTGACCTCAAGGGGCACAAACGAAAAGAAATTGAAGCCCGATTTTTAAATTTCAAACAACAACAAAAAAAAGTGACTTTAATGACAAGTTCACTCAATGAAGAGGAAATGTAAAGCTCAGCGGAAGCGTTAATTCCAAGGCAATGGTGTAAAATAGCCTTTTTGTATAAACAAGGCAAATATTGATAACTTAGTGGGGGGGAGAGGGGGAGTCATTTGTTTCATTCTTTGTAGAGCTCCACAGAACGAGCCAACTATAAATTATCGAGAATTTAGGGCTGAGAATTACTTTGGGGGATTATTACTCCCTCTTAGGACTGATCTGTAGGAGATATTAGGAGAACACAGCAAGCTCAGCATTGAAATAGAAATCATGTTGTTGCCAAAAAGCTTGATTTATAAAGTGGAAACATCTTTAAAATGCGCTCGCTATCTTTTTAATGTTCGCCTGCTTCATTGTGGGAGGGGAAAAAAGGAGAGATTATTTTATATTAAAAGGATCATCAAAAGATAAAAAGTTTATGTTAGCAAAGTTCCCTGAACTTTGCATAAAACCGCTCAGCAGAGCCCCCCGCCCCTGGCAGCGCCCGGGAGCGGGGCTCGGTCCATCACAACTTGTGTCTCCTTCCTCCTATTTGAGGTTTGTTCTAATTACGTTTTTTTTCCTCCAGAGGATTTTTCTGTTGATAGTTTTTTCAAGGCTGAATTAGATGTAGCACAGAACTTGCCCGGTGGTTGCCTGCAGCTGGGGGTACCCGGGGGCCGCCTGAGCCCGACGGGAGCGGGGAGGGGACTCGCCACGGGGGTATAGAGGCGCTGGCGGTCGCCGGTGGCGTTTTGCGGAGCCGCTCGTTCGGAAGGCAGCGTGGCTCGGTGGAAACCCGCTGTGCGGGGGGGGCTGCGATCCCCGCAGCGCTGCGGCTGCAGCCGCTCCCGCTCCCGGGGCGGGTGAACGATCCCAGCACCCACATCGCGCTGTGCGGGCCTGTGTTTATAAATAAGGTTATCATCGTTCACACACACACCCCCATCCCCCCACCCCCGTTTATAAAAAAAAAAAAAAAAAAAGGCATTTTCCAGGCGTCGAAGTCCTATTAAATAATTTTTAATTTTTAATAACATCAGGGCAGGGGCAGTGAAGGGGACAGGGACACGGAGGATAGGGATGCAGATGTGCATCCGATCTGCTCCCTCCGGCTGTGGCTCCCAGCGCACACGTTTCCCGCTGGACTGCGGGCATTCCGCAGGGATGAAGCTGTGGGAAGGGTGGGTAAAGCAGACAGCAACCGGGAGACTTCGTTATAAAGCTTGCTTTGCCATTTCATCTGCTCACTCTTATGTGCTATTATTTAACTGAACAATTGCAATTATTTTTTAACCTTGTGGCAAACCCCGCTTTGCCTCTCGTGATTCTTAGTGAAATCTCATCCTCCAGGCCTTATTTCTGCAGGGAGTTAATCTTTGCTTACACAGTCTCCTGGCTCAGGGTTTCTTTCTTTCTGTTATTTTTATTTAGCTCTAGCTGTTCCCGATTTTTTTCCAAGGTGCCAGTCTTTGCAGCATTGCAGTTTCAATCCAGAGATTGCCAGGGACCAACAGTTTGATGAAGTTTATGGCTAATCAGTAAAAAAAAACCCAGTTCACAGGATGTCTGGTCACATTTTTCTGAACAGTTACTGAAGAGAAAATAATGTGTCATTCCTCTATGGAAATGTAACAATCCCAGAGATGTGAACAGGAGGCTCAAGATACTGAAACTGAGTTCTGGCTGGAGTGCAGGATGTGCACAGGTACAAAGATAGCTTCAGTCTTTATGGTAGCAGGTTTTAAGAAGCATATGTAGGAAAATATTGCACAGGAAAAAAAAAATCAATAAAGCAGCTTGCATGTGTGGAAAAGACGCAAACCCCCTTTAGATGTTCAAGTTTCATTATAAAAGTGGCTTATTTCAGTTTAAAAAAATCTGTTCTTAATCAACTTTAGTAAACCAAAATAAAACTAGTTTTTAGGACATCAAGGTCTGAAGAAGTATAAATGCTTTGGCTAAGCTGGTGCAGCTTTCCTCTGTGAATAATCCTTTAAAAGTTGAATTTTCCATGGCTCTGTAGGGCATATGGATGCCCAGTTCTCATTACAATTAAAGGGAAATATTTGTCCAGAATCTTTTGAGGCAGTTACAAGAATTTCTGCTAAAGGTTTTTGATCCAAAAGCAAACCTTTATATCCAAGATCAGTGATGGAATGTGAGCCGTCAATTTAAAACTTGGAAATAAAGTAGATATTTAAGGAATGTTTGATCTGCTTAGTCCTAAATTCGGGGTCCTGGAACTACCCTGTTCGGGCAAACTCCTGCTTTTAGAGAAAGGAGCAGGAGCAAACTGCAATGGCTCTTGGCCGTGCTGCTAAAGATGTCGACAGCTTTGGCAAGGAAGACAGAGCTTGTGCACGCCGAGTAGGGCAGGGATGGGATTCTAGTTTCTAATATGCCTCTCTCTTCAAACAGCAATGCTAGCTTTTGTTAAAGACGCGGGATGCTCACAATTAAGGGTGTTCCCAAAGCTTTCCCCGCTTGTCCTTAGGCTGGAGCTGCAGCAGTGCTGGCCAGGGCTGCAGGGGAGGGTTTGGCCAAGCCCAAACCAGCTGGGGAAGATCCCCACCATTGCTTGGGCTCTGCCTCTGCATGGATTGCTCCCGGGCACAGGGGCTGCCGATCAGCTCCTGCTTGGCGCTGATGATCTGGCACATGGCCTGGCACCAAAGCCAAGGCTGCCCACGGCTTCTCCAAAAGCCCCTGCGGACCCCAGGCAGGGTCCAGCCTGGCCCAGCGAGGGGGCAAACCTGGCCCAAGACACTGCAGCATCAGGTTGCTGGCCACACTCTTGCACAGCTTCTCTCTGAGGTACCTTTGTGCCATGCTGCTGGTGTTGCCTGAGGCTGCTGGCACCCACCTCTCCATCCTCCAGCACATTGGGACCTTTTCTGCCCAACTTCAGCTGTGGCAAAATGAAAGCCCCAGGGAAGCATCCCACAGAAAGAAGCCTGCCCGTGTTTCAAGTTACTGTGGGGCAAAAAGAGGAAATGTTTCTAGACCATGAAAGCAGCCACCCAGCTAACCAAGTTCTCAAGTATGTGAGAAACAATGTTTTATTTAAAAATTAGATGCGCTAGCCAGAAGGAAAAAATACAACCTCGCCATTCCAAAATATAAAAATCCCTTAACTGTCTGACCTTCTCATCACTAGGTCATGGTCCTGCCACCAGATAAATCTCTCCTATCTGTCCATAGACTGAGAGTTCAATGTTGCTTGTGTTAGTGACAGTGAATTTGGGGCTGAAAAATGAACTACTGATGAGAACTCCTGTTGAACCTGTATTGTTTGTTATTCTGAGGCAAGGATCTGGCATGGGCTAATCCAGCACTTCAAAGTTAACTGCTCTTACTTTGTATACAGAGCGTCATAGCGGAGTGGCGTGGGTGATAAGAGAAATAAGGGACTGAGGGTTAGGATACACTGGGAAAATGGGACCCTGTTGAAAAAGTCTTTGATCTCTTTAAAGTATTTTCTGAAAGCAAGAATCTATCAAAAAGGAAATGCCATTTAAAAGGCTAAAAGAAACAGCTGACATCCCCAAATTTGTTTTAATCTGCCCCGGAGAGTATTATTTCTAAAGATGCGTTAAGTCAGTGGAAGAAATACTTGTCAGAAGAAGGGAAATCAGAAAAAAGAAGAAAGGTCATCAGAATGGAAACATGGTTCTTGAAGCCTCTGCACACCATTCCTTTCCCTCGTAACAATGAAGACAAGGGGAAGCATCCTTAAGCAGGCATGGACAATTCTCAAGAAGAATTTGGGGTCACATTAGTCATTATCAGGCACACAGGCATGTCATCTGCCTCAGTGCTTTGAAACCATCACTGGAGGCATCTTGGCATGCCCAGCAGCTTTTGAGGAGGTGGTCTTTCAGCTGTAATACAGCTTGTTAGCCAAGATGTTGAGTGATTTCTTGTTTTTCTGATCCTTTCACAACCTGATAGGCCATGAGCATCACCCTTCCAGACAGCACCGTAAGGGAGCTTCTGAAAATCCAGTCGTCGCTTTACTTGGCTACCCCAAAATCAAGGATTGTAAAATTGCTGTCTGTCTGTGGAAATCTTTGTCCTTTTGAAAATAGGACTTCAGCTGCTGAAGGGCTTGGGGGCATTTTTACCCCCTGAAAGGACAGAAGGAAGCGCTCGGTAGTATCTGAAGCACCACCCACACCACAGGGACATGCAGGGAGCACCAGTCTGCACATTTCCATGGGCTTCAGAGAGCACCGACAGCTTGTGGTGAGGACATGACTTGGGTTGCTCCAACAGGACTTGGGTACCTTGTTTCCACACAGTTTTCTCTACGGCAATACCGGTTGAGGTCCCCATGGCTTGCCTGCTTACCACGTGCTGGTTGGAGAAACCCCTTCCCAGCTAATGCATCAGGCAGGGGCATCAGAAATTATTTTTTGCATCTAAACAAGGAAGGTCAGATCAAGTCCGTGTGAGCAGGATGCGGTGAGGCCTGAGGGATTTGCAGAGGCCACCTTGTCACCCAGCAGCACCAACGCATGAGCCAGTGTCCCTGGGACACACGGGTACCGGCGTGCAGCATGGCACAGGGCGCTCAGGAGGGTTTTGAGCTCTGATCAGCTTTGACGTGCTCGGCTTTTCTGGCTTGCTGTCCCTTGCCCAGAAAATAAGACTTTATTGGACCTGGGAGCCTCGCAGCTGCCTACCTCCCCAGGACCAGCCATGCCTGCTCAGATGGGGGTTAAAACACAAGTCAGATGCCCGCGAAGTGGCCAAGCCTGGAGAGCCCGAAAGGCTGGGAACTGCTGCCCCCAAGGAAAGCAAACTTTCTTCTTATCGCTCGCTTCCAAATCCAACCGACCAATTACACATTAATTAAACTTTGTTTGAACATAATAGAGGCTTTGGCTCCGTGTCAGTAACTGCTCCATGGCTAAGGGGATTGGATAGTAATAGAATAAATAAATAAACAAGAGATGCTTATTCTAACAGTTCATTTTAAAACAATTTGTGAATATCATGTAGAGATAAAATGTGCCTAGCATAAACTTAGCTAAGCAATGACTGCTTCATTATCAGAACAAATAATTCACTCGCACATCATCTTTGAATCTTGGGAGGGCTGCAGAATTGTGCTGCTTGTTTATTTTCCTGGCTTTTACTCTTTTTGCTACATTTCATCTGTGCAGAGCTGCAGGGAAGGGTTCAGCCGGGGCTGTGTGGTGCCAGGCCCCGGTGATGCTGGTCTTGCTCCCACCGCCCGCGGTCCCCAGAGCAGGGCTGAGCCCCACTGCCCTCCCCAGGGCACCACCTGCGCTTCAGCCCCCAGTGACTGGGTGCCAGACCGTGGTGTTTTAATGCTGTCTCAGATGTCCCGCTCACACAGGAGTGGGGCACTGTAGCCTTTCTCCCATGATTGCTTTCTCTGAGGGCAGTTTTCTTGTGTAAATGTAAAAACTGATCTGTTCTCCCCTCTGAAGGGCATCCCAGTGCTGTGCCCTTGCGGGGAGGGAGGGAGGAAGGTGCCTGTCGGAGCAGCTAAGCCCAGCAGAGAGCTTTGCGGGGTGCAGGAGAGCGTCAGGATGGTGCTGAGGAGTCTGGATGGTCCCTTCTTCATTGGCTTGAGCTAGGGAGGGACAAGTGGGTTGTGAACGTGTCCAAAATTGGAGTCTTACTGACTCAGTGTTTCACGGAAGAGGCTGTTGGGGCTGCTGCTTGTGCTGCATCCCCCGTGCATCGCCAGCTGTGGCACAGGCGTGCCATGGGCTCGTGGCCAGTCCCATGTGGGTAAGGGAGCTGTGGGGCTGCTGCTGGCTCCGTGCTCAGCGAGTGGCCCCGTCGGCTGCCCTGTGTTGGCTGGGAGCAGCTGTCACACCTAATGCATGTGGGTGGGTCAGACACCCCTCTCCTTGTGTGGCTTCCAAAAAATGAGCATAAGGGGGGAGAAATTGGTCCGGTCCTGGTCTCCTCCACTACAGGGATGCTGGCCGCGTTTGCATGTTCAGGGTGTTTGCTGCAGCCTCTGGACACCGCGTCCAACCAGACTTTGGGTTTGTACAAAAGATGATGAGGCCAGGAACTGCTGCTCTTAATCTCCTGATTACTGGTGGCCTACAATTCACTAGTAGTTGGTTGATCCTGTGCTGCACATGTGCCCAGTGCTTAACATTGCTGAGCTTCCCCGTTTGCACGGCCACAGCCCGACGGCAGCTGCCTCTGGTGCAGGTGGTGTCGCTGGGGATCGGATGCCGCCTGCTTGGTCACGCTTCCTGGAAAGCCCCAAATTCCCAATTTTTGTAACTGGTTTCTGCACAGCGAAGCTCTTGCCTGGTTTGGAGTCACGCGTGGCAGCGGGAAGGAGAGCGGGTAAAACGTGGCTCTGCACGGGTCTTGCTTCAAACCTCCCACCAAAGCCAGGCTGAGCTTTCCCAGAGCTTGGCAAGCCGTTGGCAAGGATTTATTGCAGCATTGGGCTATTCTTCTGTGGCTGCTGGTCCCCGAGCAATGGATGATGAAGCAAGCTATTGTCAGGGTTAGCTGGCCCAGGCGAAGCATCCTCTGTGGAGACGCCCATCCACCCCAGAGCTCCTGCCTGCAGAGATTTGGCAGAGGGGCTGGTTATGCAAAGCTACTACTGAGTGTAGAGCCCATGGCTGTGAGTAGCTCCATTGACCTGTAGTAAATTCGGGGAAACAGGCAGGTTTTTGGCCCCTTCCCAGGGCTGACGGGGAGCTGTATAGACCCACTGTAGGCACAGCCTCGCTCCTGGGCAGAGCTGGTGCAGCCCGCTGCCTCCGCCGTGGTTTTCTGCTCCCCTCTTTCAAATGGGACATTTAATAAGGGCCAGGACATGATATTAGGTGCTCTCTTTTGCTTTTTTTTTTTTTTTTTTTTTAATTGAAACTCTATGACTGCATTTTCTTGGACCTAGCTCTTTTGGTTTGTCATGCCTTCCCACCAGAAATGCACAACCCATGTTTGCATCGTATTGCAAAGAGATATTTACTAAATGAGTCTCTGCCAAGGGGTTGAGAAATATGTTTTCATTAAGAAAATTAAAATGACAGGTCCCTGGACAGCACATTAGTCGCATATTTTTTTTTTAAGGCCAAAATGCAGCAGCTAATAATAATGATGAAATGTCCGTGCACAGCCAAATTACTAAAATCTACCCTGTGTTTTCCTGGAAAAGAATGCGGAGAGTTGGCAAACTTGGTTGTAGCTGGGTTTGTCGACCGTTGAGCACAATGCTACTACTGCGAGATAGCGAGCGGTTTGCAAGTTAAGCAACACCTTCAATCAGATGTGAGTCCCCATTTGTTATCCTTAAAGAATTTCAGCTGTATATATTATAGTAGTACTTTGGCTCTTTGTATTTATTTTAGAGGGCTATACTAAAGAACATTATAAACTCAGGCATGTCCATGCTATATGAACTCCATATGCTGAAGCTTAATTTTAAATGCCATTAAAAAAGCACTTAACATTTACAATATATCAGTCCGGCTACTTTAGCAGCTTAGATGTACTACAGTAAATGAAATGATTGAGAAAAAAGGAAATTCAGAAGCTAGATGTTATAAAAATCCCTGATGCAGGACGTTTGCCTGGTACGAGGCAGTAACTGCCAAATCATGTCCATCTCGTTCCTGGTTTTTAATCAATTTCTCCTCTTTTTTTGTTGCGTTTTAAAATGTCATTTAAAGGCCTAATTTAAAAAAAAAATATCTTGGCATTCAGATTGGATTCCTTATGCAATTTTTTTCAATGTGTGAATTGGGCTGTGTATTCGCAAATTGAAATGTCCTACTGTATTTATCCAGGTGCTTACCTGGAGGAGGACAAGGTTAAGAGGAGTGCAGAGTTTATGAATGAAAATCAAATACGGGCATTGGTAAACCACCCCTTTTTAGCCCCGGCTAATTACATGGTAAACATCTGGAATTTATGCAGGGCGGTTAAAAGAGTCAATTGAACTGATTTCGAACAGGGCCCATTTTGTTGCCTTTTCCCTGAGCAGTGACAAAATGGTGCTGGGCCAGCCCGGCCGGGCGCGGGGGCAGCGAGCGGGGGAGGGGGGGATCGGGTGGGGGCAAAGCAACCTCGGCGCTCGATGGAGAAACGGCATCGGGATTTGGGCCCTTCTGAGTTTGGGTGATTAGAATGAGTCCGGGATGTAGCAGTTCTCATCCACCATCCCCTTCCCGCGGTGGAAAGGAGAATTTTCTGTTCTGGCTGGTTGCTTGAAGGCTGCGGTGAGCCAGTTTGCTCCATTGACTTGTTTTTTTTTACTGGATGAGGAGGAGGTTGGGAAGATGGAGCCAAGAAAATAGTTACTCCGAGGATGTGAAGTGCCTGATCCTGCAGATCCTGGTTCCTGATGCAGTCTTAAAGCCCATGGCCATGCCCGTACCCATCAGGGCTATCTTTGGATCACAAGACTAGAGCATGATGGTATATACTGGTTTCATGGCCATAGATTTATAAAAAAATACTCTTTAATACTGCCGAGATTCTTTAATAATGTTATATATATATATATAAGTGTTCTTTCATGGTACACTGGTTTACGTGACGTTCCCCGTTTGGTTGCTACGTGTCTGCTAAAGTCAGTGGTAGATCGGTGGGACGGGCGTGTTTTCCATGGGAGCTCTGCAGTGCTCCTGCCTTGGACGAGGTTTAACAGGCTGCTGTGAGTTGGGGACATCTGGGAAAGCCAGAGGAGCAATGGCTGGCCGATCCATCGCAGGGTTTAACCCTTAGCCTCCCCCCAGGCTTTACTGATCCCCAGTTTTCAGCCTGTTGAAGGGAGCACAGGCTCAGCGTAGGCGCCGTGATGGGACGTGGTGGTGTGGACATGGGAGAGCTGCCTGTGCTTAGTTTCTGCTGAAGTGTGGTCACATCTCATTGCTTTTCACGCACTTTCATGGCAACAAGAAATCTGCATTTTTGAGGCTGCCATGAGCCCCATGGAGCCCCCCGGGGCAGTGAGGGCTCCCTGTTGGAGCCTCCTGTAAGGAGGGATGTGTTGACCCCCCGTGTATCTCTCCCTACACCCACCTTTTCCTGGCACTGGCCCATAACCCCCCTCTATATACCCAGTTTGTGCCCCATGTTGCACTAGCCCTGTGCAGCCCATGCTCTGGAAAGAGTGAGTTTAATTCAGGTGACATATAAGCAGCAATAGTGTTTTGTAGCTCATTTGTCCTAGCATGAATTCATCACATGGTGGATCTGCCTTTTGGGGTGCTGCTCCAAGTTTCCATCAGTTCTGGCCCAGCTCCAGGTCGCTCACTAATGTGTTAACCCTTTGCTTTTCCTAAGGAGGATGTTTCCTAGTTACAAGGTTAAAGTGACCGGAATGAACCCCAAGACCAAGTACATCTTGTTGATTGACATCGTCCCAGCTGATGACCACCGGTATAAATTCTGTGACAATAAATGGTAAGAGAACATCTCTGTTTACCTCCTTTTCCATAAGAAAATTCCAATTGGATCGACCGTTTGCTGTGCAAACTCGGAAGCCAACAGAAATACCTTCCCATGGGAGGGATGCCAACATCCCAGAGCTCTCTTTGGTGGAGCAGCCAATGGCTGGAAGTTAAAACCAGACAAATATAAAATAAAATACTCTTAACAGGCTGGGTGATTAACTGCTGGAGCAAACTGCTAATGGAGGTGGTGGATTGCCTATCTCCAAAGCTCTCAAGGCTGGATGTCTTCTTGGAGGAGATGCTCTAGGCCGTGCGCAGGTGTGAGAGGGTAAAGCCGCAGCCTACGCTGTACCAGAGGCCTCACTAGGTGCTCTCATGGTCCGTTTTCACCTTAAAAATTAGGTAACGATGTGAGTCGAGAAAAGTTTTAAATTCCTTTCTTCTCTAGTAATGTTTTGCTTTTAGGAGCTCAGCTATAAAGCAGAACGTGGGGTGGTGTAAGAAGAGCCCCACTTCAGCCCTGCGGATGCGGCAGGCGAAGGGAGCAGCAAGTCCTTTCTCGCAGTCCAATGCCGGATCCTGCTTAGAGTTGTGTTTTCCTTTTAATTCATTCTTCCTCTGGAGTTTCTTTCTTTTCTATTATTCCTCCCTTCTCTGTGCCTTTGATAGCAAAGTTTCTTACCGGAGAGGCAGCTATGATTTTTGTTTTCTGACGAGGGAAATGCTGTTTTGTCTTTTGATTTTCCTCCCCAAACACGCCCGGCAGCCTCTCGCACTGTGACTATTTGCTGTGGTTTTCCCAAACCCTTCCACCCACTGCAGCCTGGTGAAAAGACAAGCAATGGAAAATTTCATAGTCATCTTAATGGGAACGAACCTGATGACATCCTATAAAACAGTAATAATTTACTTGCGCATTAGGGCTGCTCCAGTTTTAAGAAATCCCTTTTCCGTTCGCTTTTGTCCTGGAGTGCCGCTGGGTACGAGGAGCAGGCTGAGGGCCTCTGCAGCGGGGCGGCCACTTTGTCTTTTAAACATTAAGCCCTAGATGATGGATAGTTGTTAACTCTGTTTAATTTAGCTTTTGCCAGCCCTAGAGCTGTTTCCCCTTTTCCTTTTATTGATGCTGGAAAGTCTCTGTTGCTTTTGGTAATATGGCTTTATTGGTGGTTTGTAAGAGGCGAACAATGCACAGTAATGAGGGAGCTGCCATTGAGTGATGTCCCATAGCTGGGTCGTGTCCATGGGAGGTGGTGGTGGTGGTGTGGGGGCAAGGGGAGCAGGCAGAGGGGTACGAGGAGCAGCACTGTGTGCCAGCACACAGCTCTGGGAGCAGCTCCTTCCCACCAGAGCTGCTGCCCGGCCAGGGGCTAGGGGAGCTCTGCATGTACCCGCACCAGTACTGCTCCTGCTCACAGGTACCTTCTCCTGGGGAAGGGTGTGAGACCATCTCCCCTTGCAGAATGGCCTTTGAAGGCTTCATCCTCTCCAAAAACCCAGATGAGATTTCCTCCTTGACCAATGTCAACACAAATGCCATGCAGAGACAGTGCCCCAAGGAAATACCGCATGGCAGCAGCGGTGGGGTTGCTCTGCCAGTCTGCGATGCTGGAACGAGGAGCCCTGGAAGCCCCTCGAGCCCCTCTGAGCCCTTCGCCCCAGCGCGTCCCCCCAGGGCTGGCGGGAGGGTTGCTGGGTTGAGCGCATGGACATGATGCTGTCCTGCGTCCGGGCTGGCAAGTGCTGCCGAGGTGACACAATCTGTAACCACTGTGTTTGCAGGATGGTGGCTGGGAAGGCAGAGCCGGCCATGCCAGGGCGGCTGTACGTGCACCCCGACTCACCGGCCACGGGAGCGCACTGGATGCGGCAGCTGGTGTCCTTTCAGAAGCTCAAACTCACCAACAACCACCTGGATCCCTTTGGACATGTAAGAGAGACATTCTGCAAGGGCTGTGGTCAGAGGTGGGCCTGCAGTGCTGGCTTTGTGGCTGGACTGGGATGCTGGTGGGGATGTCGCGGCTAATTTAATAACGAGGAGCGACATTTATTCTCTGCCGCCAGTGCAGCAGGGTGGGGGAGTGTTTGGCATTGAGGGAGGGGGGCCACTGTGGGTGCCTGCATGCTTCCCCTGCTCTTGGAAATGCCGCCTCTGACTTGCTTGGTTGTGTCCTGCCGGATGCCACCGACCTTTTATTTTGTGCCCCGGAACTTTCCAGGCAGCGCTGTGGGATTTTCAGCCCGGCTGTTGCTGTGCATGGTACATACAGCTCACAGAAACAGGTTGCATAAACTCATTATTTTCCAAGCTGGCTTTGGCAGCCCTGTAAAAGATGAAGTATTTTATTTGGAAAATCTTAATTCATGTGTATTGCGAATGCAGAAGTGGGATGTACAGAGTTGTCTACCACAGTGCATTTAATAACTGAGAACAAGGGTCTCTCTAGCCTGCCAGGCAAACGGGTGCTTAGATAATGCTCTTTATATAAATCTTTATATTTTTATATAAAATACAGACCTGTGTGGTTTGCACTGTCCAAGCTGAAAGTCATGTAAAAATAAACAAACCTCGCTGGCTGGAGGAAGGGAAGATAGAGTTTAAAATCCTTTTAGGTTTAGTCCCATCAGCTCCTCCTAGTACCACAGGTAAGAGAAACTGCTTTGTATTATCAAATGTGGTTTTTGACCAGCAGCAGTTTGGAGGGGTGAGGGGGGCTGTGGGAAGGTCCTGAACAAGGGTGCAGAACGAGAAGGGCTGTATCTGTCTGGTGCAAAGTGATTGTGCATCGAGCTTCTAAAGCAGCAGGCTTTCATGGGCAGTTGTTTGTCCTGATGCCACCTAAAGCTGTACAGAAAGTGCGATTCTGACATCGCTAAACCAGACGGAGCTTTAGGGGGTTGATTCCAGAGGTGGGATGACCCTACCAGCTGAAACCGCTGTAAAAAATCCAGAATTTTTGTGCCGTGTTCATAATTTTCTGCCGATTTCGAATTGTGGCAGGCAGCGCACTGGTGCCGTGCATGGGTGCTGCGGTGCTGTGGCAGAGCCGGGCTCTGGCAGCGTGACACGGGGATAACCCAGCCCTGCGCTGAGCTGTCAGCAGTGCCGGCAACTGACCCTCTTCCCCAACCTACTGACCCCAATGAAACATGTGTGAACTTCAAAGACTAATCAGGGCCATTTAATGCTGGTGTTATTAATCACAGGCGATCTCTCCCTTTCACTCTTCTTCAAGGGGGAAAGCACCACGGAAATGAAATGAAATAACTGTGCCGAGGGTTGCACAGTAAAAATTGTGTAAAGCCCCCAGATGCTGATGTTTCGGTGTCAGCAGCCGTACCGACCTGCCGGCTTTGCATGTGGCATTTTTCTACTCCCGTGTTTTTCTCTTGGTTAACTGTGCAGCTTAATATATGACTGTTTACGTTGTAAAATGTAAACCGTAAAACATACAGGATGTTCGATGTGGCCGTAAAACAAACAGGATGTGCAGCGCTGGTTTTGCAACTTTAAACGTTCGCTTTTCCTGACTTTGTGATTTAACTGTGATTTTAACACTGCATTTTAACAGGGAAGATTTTTCTTCCCTCCCCTTTTAATAGACAGCCTATTTGTCCTCCCACGGAGCTTCCCTAGTGAGGGGGGTGGGGGGCTCTGGTTTGTGTTTTGGGGCGATACCTGCAGCAAGACGCGGTGGTCGTGCTCCGGGTGAGCCCTGCGCAGCCCTCTCATGCCGTACGAGCCTGGCAGCCCACCCCGGCACGCTCTGCCTCACGCTGCTGGGAAAATGCCTGAAATAACCCATTTCAGAGTGGCCAGGTCGCTGTGCGGTTCGGGCACTGACAACCTGCCGGGCTAAATGGCATTTAGCCCTTCCTCAGACAGTTCCTCGTTAGGCTTCTAAATTAATCTGCTTTAGAGAAGTGGCACTCCACTTCTTGCTGTGCACACGCAGGAGAGCTGGGCTCTGTGGCGGTGAGGGTGGATTCTCCTCCCGGTCCACGCTGAGCACTGCTCTCCTGCGGTGGCTGGTGGCCCTGGGGCAGGCAGTGGCACGGCACAGCCCTCCCAGCCCTGCTTGTGAAGGCGTTACAGTATGAATAGTAACAGCTTCTCATTTCTAGGAATTTGTTCCCAGCGACTGCAAATGGTCTCTCAAAGCTCCCAGAGCAAAACAAGGCAGCAAACCCACAGGGTTTGTTTGCCTTCTCGTGCTCCAGCGAAGCCTGCCTGCCATTTCCTTTTGTCTTTGATTTTCTCCAAACCTCAAAACCACGCGGGGCGATGACTTCTGCAGGCTGCTGCTGGGGCTTTTTGTGGTGTGCGGGTAGCTGCCCAGCCACAGCCGGGCTGGCTCGCCCTCCCCGGCACCCTCAGCGCTGCGGGGGCCCGCAGGTGCCGTGGCACCACGCTCCCTACCTGGCTCCCACCCTCCTGGGCTCCAGCTCCTACGGGTGCCCTGAAATCCCGCGGAGCGCATCCCTGCCCGCAGCTCTTCACTGCCCGCGAGCAATCCCCTCCAGCCCACGCTGCGATGTGCGGGGCTGGGACTCAAACCGCTTGTGGCTGCTTGGGGGCAGGAGGGGCTCGAAGCCGGGGAAGAGGTGCTGGGCAAAATATCTTTGCGCTAAGTATTCCTTTTCTGCATTAACTGTGTTTAAAGTAGGCACTTGGGGGAAAAAAAAACGAAGCAAAGGAGCTTTTCCAGCTCCCTCTCTGTTTACCTGCTGGTTAATATTGAGCGTGGGGAGCTGATCCTGGGGTCAGGCTGGAGCAGGTGCGGTGTTGCGGGGCTCTCACAAGCAGGACGTGGTGGATTTTATGGGCTCATGGTGGCAGATGCAGCTGGGGCACGCCAGGCTGCTGGGCTCCATCCCCAGCTGCCACGCCTGATGTGGGGGGGATGCTGGTGTGAAGGGCAAAGATATCACAGTGTGGGGTGTAGCTCCTCTGAGTCTGGCTCCTGGGCATGGGGGATCTCACCTGAAAAGCAGACAGTCAGAAATTTTGCATCATTTCAATGAATTAATTGATAAACGAATCCCTGCCCTGACTCTGTGCGGTGTAATAGCTGCTTAACATCAGGGACGAGCAGCCCCACGGAGTTCATAAAGAGAAGTGTAGGTACATTTGAGGCTTAAAATAAGTAAGTTAAACAGCTTAATTAGTAAGCCGTGGAGCAGTAGCCCTTGCTGCAATCCACAGAATTAGATTGAAGATTATTTACTGTGCTGGCGGGAGGGGATGCCCAACAGGCTGCGCCGGGAAGCCTGGCTTTCTGACACCCAGCCCATAAACCCAGCCACCAACCGCCCCTCTTCAGCCTCGCACCCCTCCCTCCTGCTTTGATTACCGCTTATCTATTGCGTTAAATTATTAATTACAGTCAGAGGCATGGGAGGCATTTTTCAATGCAGTCAGGTAAAAACACGCAGGCTTTAAATAAAAAGAAATGAAGTGCAGGGCTCTGTCATCTGCCTGCAAACCCCTCTGGCTGAGTAGGTTTGGTGGCAGGTAAGCCAGTGCCCAGCTCACGCACCACGGCCTGAAAATGTGGGCTGTATATTTTCCTCTTGGGGGATTTTTTGACCATGAAAGGCTTCTTTCACACCAGGCTTAACAACTGCAAAATGCCCGTGTTGAGAATGGATTAAGAAATCAGCAGCCGCTGTAATGTTTAGCTGCGGCGAGGTCTATCTGATCCTAAAGAAAGCATTGTAAGCCACCTGTGCTTAGAGTAAAATCTTAATTTATGTATTTTCAAATCTTTACATGCAGAGATAATCAGCCTGATAGAGCTTGTGATTTATGTGGGGTTGCTGAGTGACAGGGTTAGTGATTCTGGCAGAGCCAACGCTTTGCTCTCTAACACCATGTGCGTGATCAGCAGCTGCGTATAGTCTGTCTGTGGAGACAAGGATGCTCTCTCCAGTGCCAGGCTGTCACATCCCTTACCCATTCCCTGTGTATTCTGCCTGGGAAGCGCCCAGCTGTGTTTTCCAGGTGAAAGATGGGAATGACTCCTTCATTGTGAACCAGGTTAGATCACTGCAAGTGCTAACAGATCAGTTGGCTAATAGCAGCTGGAGATGCTGCACAAAAATAACCTCTGTGTTGGAAAGGATAACATAATACTTGTGTTTCTTTCAGGAGGTTAATTCAGGGCATATGGGGAACTATCAAGTGAGTATCCCTGTAGTGATACATGCTCATGAATGGAATTCCACTTTCTTCAGAGGTCTGAAGTATGTAAACAGCCGGGGCAGAGGGTGACTGTGAGATCGTCCTCGTGGCCGGGAGCTGTGCTCCCACTCTGGCCCCGGCAGGTGAAGGATGCTCAGGGCGGGTGTGAAGCTGCCAAAGGGGCACAGGGGTGGTTTGCTGAGGGGCTTCAGCCCCGACCCGTGGTGAGGTGGTTCTGTGCGACTTGTTTCATTTAATTGGTTTTTTTTTGTTGTTTCGCTGTTTGGGCTTTTCTTGACTCAAGGTATGATTTAAGGTGCTGAGACTGGCAGCTCTGAAGGAAAACCCACCTTGTTTCTCTCCCACCTGCGGTGCTGGGCAGCACAGCACGCGTGCCCAGGGCACGGCGGTGGCACAGGTAGCTGTAATGACACCATAGCACATGCAGGACTTCAGCCCTGGCTCCCTGAGACCCTGGAGCAGCTGGCCAAGCTGGTGAGGGTGCCAGGAAGGTCCCTGCTCCCACGGGATCGCGTGGGGCACGGGTCATCTGCTCTGCAGCACCCAACGGTGTGCCGTGCCGGGCAGCAAACAGCCAGCCCTCCTCCTAGTGGTACATAATAATGTACATAATAATGTACATAAAGATAAAGGCGTTTAATATACCTTGAGGGATGGTGAGGGTGACCAGTGTCCTTAAACACGAGGGGTGCTGCCAGGAGGCAGAGGCTGTTCATCAGGGTGGACTTTAATGTGGTTTCACACCCTGCAGATGATAGCTGGGCAGGACATGCGGACACCTTGCAGGCACCGGTGTGGCCACGAAGGGTGCCAGCTTTTGGAACGGCTCAGGTTGGGCTGCGGTGGCTCCGGAGCCGTGCTGGAGACCAGCCTGGCTGGCATCTTGCTCCCGGGGACCAGCTCCTGGGAAGGCCGGTCTCACCAGATGCAGTGCAGCTGGAAGAAAACGCAATGGTTACTCACAGACCCCCTCCCCCCGTTCTGGGCACGCTGTGAACACGCGGAGCCATGTGAAGGGCAGCACTCGCAGGCGTGTGCGGTAACACCGGAGGACGTGAAGGAGCAGGTGCGTCGTGTCAGGGGCTCCGGCTTTGGTTGTTGCTGTTAATGACTCCGCTGAAATTCTCCGTTGAAAAAAAGAGGGTTCAGCCATTCTCCTGGGCTCCTGCAGCCTGGGAAGGGCGATAGCACCACAGCAGTATTTCTGGCAGGCTTCAGCTGGGACCAGAGCAATTGGAAATCATTATTATAATTTTTTTTTTTAGAGAATATATGAAGATATTCCTGCAGGAAAAAATAAAAAGACAAGTAGTAGATGAAGAATAGAAGTAGAGGTTGTGACAAGTAATAATCCCCCCTTCAACACAGCATTGCTGAGTTTGGTTATGTTACGTACCCTGTACATACCTCACTCCTGCTGCTGCTGCCTTTTAATTGCCATAACGGACTTTATCTGCTCTTAAAATGTGGGGTTATTTTAGTTTGAGATGTGGCCTACTGAGGTTTAGAGCTACAGGGTATTATAGAGGGTCTGTCACTTGTGATAGCGTTTTAAGTGATATTGCTGGTTTTCTTGACCCAAATCTGCTATTTACTGGCTTTACGCTTTAATGCTGATGGCTTTACTTCTTTAATGCTGATGAACTTGTTATTTCTCTTCAGATTTATTATTTGCACACTTGGTTTTATTTGATTATCACTGAAAGACTTCATTTTTCCCGTAGTCTTGGGGTTTCCCTCTCGTTTGTCTATTAATTCAATTTTAGCCTGTTTCTGTCTTTGCTCGTCAGGCGCACTCAGCCACTTTAATTAGGTTAATCTCCTACCAATCTTATGAAACCCTGAATTTTATTTAGAAGTTTTTTTATTTGTTTGCTTTATGACTTGCGGCCAAGCAGTTTCCTCGGCGGGTGCTGGTAGTAGCTTTACGTGCTGCCTCGGCAGCTGTGGCGCGGGGATCGCCTGCGGCCAAAGGGCCGGGGTCCCGCCGGGGGGCTGCACCCTGCTTGTCCTTGCCGAGAGCAAGGCCGTAGGATCTCTGTAGCAAGACGGCTATGGCGAGAATCTTTAGTTTATTCTCAGCTAAAGATTTCTTAAATTTATATATAAGATTTCTTGTATATATATATATATGTGGTTTCTTTTCTGTATAGATATGATTTATTAAATCTATATAAGGAATATATATAATAAATATTTTTCTTATAGTTCTATAAAAAATAAGAAATATATAAGAATTTCTTATATAATATATACATGTTGCTCCTGTTACTAAACTAGCTTTTTTTCAGTCCATTTAAAACTTGAAAAAAACCCTTTTGTTGGATCCTACATTTGAAGTTAATTTTTTTGGCGCGTCACTTAAGTCTTCTACTGAAAGAATATCCGTGGAAAGGTTCTTTTGTTCTTTAACCCATCTATTCTAGGAAACATCTTACAGCTGACCTGAGAAATAGCGGTGCCCAAATAACTTACAAAGCCTGATGTGATGCTTTACATGGTCTGCTCTGCTCCTGCACGTTCCCACCCCAGGAGGGGGGCTGGGCACTGGGGGGGCTGGGTCCCCATGTGCACCTTTGGTAGCCGGGCGGGAAACGACCAGCGGGGCTCTGGGTGGAGAAGGTTTACATCTCTTGTGCTAGATCTTTTGGTTGTTACTAGTTTATGCAAGTCGAAGGCAGTGGATTTTGGTAACGTTTAGCTAGAATAAATCCCAGCTTTGGCCATTCCATAAGGAACAATTTGTCTGAGCTCACGCTGAAGCTTTTCCTAGGATTTTCCAGCCTTTTTTTGGTTTGTTTTTTTCCCCCCCCTCTTTTCCTCCCCACATTGTGCAGATTGCCAGGACAAATGTGTGGGCCTGGGAGGCTGCTCCCCCGGCTGGGGCTGGGGCTGGGGTGGGCTGGACAGACCCCTTCCCACACCGGGGCACAGCCACAGCCCTGCCCCGGGTGGCTCTGCCAGGTGCATCGTTCCCTGCGGGTGACCGAAAATAAATCGAGTGAGGTTTAGGTAATTTTAGAGCTCGTGTTTTAGGTGCTGTGGAGGTTGTTTGCGCACAGTGTTTTATTTGGTTGGACTTGATGATCCGAAGGGGTTTTTCCCAGCTAGATGATTCTATGATTTTAGCGGTTTGCGTTGGGGGGATGCAGCCCTGGGGGGGATGCAGGAGGGCAGCGCTCCCGGCGCAGTGGCACTGCGCTCCCATCACCCCTCTGGGGCAGCTCCTGCGTCAGTGTGTGGCATCCCTGGCCCATCCACCATAAAGTTAGCTTTGGGTGGCTTGTGCCATCAAATGCTCTAAATGTCGGTTGAGATGGACTGCCCCAGTGGCTGCCGCGCTGGAGGAGCCTCCTTGGTTAACGCGCTCTTTTTGGCGTGTGGGGGACCAAATTGTCAGGTTTTTGTTCTGGTCCTTCGCACCCCAGCTCGGTGTCCTGGTGCGGGACAGGGGCCAGCCTCAGCTTAAAGGCTTTTTCACTTTGAAAGAATAGAAGGAAGGAAGAAAGAAGCAGAAAATACATTAAAATGAGAGATTTTATATTAGTTATGTGATCCCCTGGGAGCAACCATAAAATTATGTGGCTTTTTCGTAGCCATTTACTATTCAATATAAAAAGGGTAGTTGCCATAACAACCACTGCATCATATGACATTCGATACCTTGGCGAAACAGGGAGTGCTCTTAAATCAACTCCCCAAATTTCATATGAAAGTAAATACATTTTACTGGTGATTTCAAGGCAGGTTTGCACCGCGACGAGCGATGCGGTACCATTACCCCGCTAAGCTCTGGCCTCTGGGCCCAATCCTGCAAACTGGCAAATGTCTTCAAGCCGTGAAGCCGACATTACTCAGCAGCGTGTGAGATTAGATGCTAAAGGAGTATGTTTTCCTAAGTGAAATTAAATGGAAGGAGCAAATGACACCAGGTTTTTTTTGACATTTGTTGCTGACTGGGGAATGCCAAAAAAATAAAGAAGTTGAGCTACATTACAGCTTAAGTTCCAGCTGCCAACTGTGTGATCAGCACAAAGGAGGGAGATGGGGGGGTGGGGGGTAAAAAAAAAAAAATAAATGTTTTTGTAAGCTCACATTTGACTTTGGAGTCGGTCTCTGGCGCAATCTGGTCTGCACGTGTGATGTTGAGGGGGTAGGAGTGACATCACCTTCGAGAGCTGCTTTGGCTCCCCTCTGGCCAGCAATAAGGCGGCGAGGCAGGGGGGTCGCGGCAGGGGGAGGCACCCCTGCCTGCCCGGGCTGTGCGCCACGGTGACCGCCTTGGAGGGCAGGAGATGTAAAATGGTTCCCAGGTGCCAGAGGAGCTGTTTGGGTCCTGGCAGGCGCAGCCCCCTGAGGGTCCCTGCTGCCGGGTCCCTGCAGCAGCACAAGTGGTGCCTCACAGCCTTGTGTGCCACCCCCAGTGATGCTTTTGGGGATGAAGCGGCCGTTACCCACCTGGGTATGTTTTACCAGCCATTTTGTTATTGAAAATGTGTATTTTCCAGGCAGGGTGTGTGCTTGGGTGGCGGTGGTGGGAGATGGCATCCCCACCGGTGCCTGTGTTGGGATGTTGAGCGAAAATCCACTTCCTAAATTTGGGGATGTCCATATAATTTGAGGATTCTAGTTGGGATGTGTTTGATTACCTTTTGTTGATTTTGTTGTTTGTTTGTTTGGTCTTTTTTTAAATACAGAAAAAAAAGTATTGATTAGACTCCTAAATATGCTGCCATTCCATGTAAGCCGAGCTGTTTCTTTTGTAGGCAAACTGACAAGATCACCAAGTTGCAGGGAGAGGCTTTCAGTTACTGAGCCAGTGTGCTCAGTGCTGCCCAGGAAACGCTGTTTTCCAGTTTCCCTTACTGGTTTTGTGTCCTTGTCCTTTTATCACGTTAAAATTCCCCTCTAACCAATACACCAGTAACTATTTTCAGTGGCAAGACGAGGCAAACTGTTTCTTTTTTAGCAGCTCACCTGTTTCAAACTACTTACATTTTGTAGCGAAAACAATTTAAAAATGTGCGTGACAGTGTTTGACCCTGACTTCATCTCCCTGTAGCGTTGCAGTGAAAAAGGTAAGTGCAGGAAAATATATAATTATCATTTTACCATCATCTTTGAGGCTGGGAGCTGCTGCATCACCTTCTGTCCTGCTTGGTGCTGCCACTGGAGCCCTGCCTGCCCAGCACTGCCCAGCAGCAGCTGTGCTTTGCCCTGTCAATTAAAATACTTCTCATTTTTGACACAATTCTTTAAGTTAATCTTTCCACTGAGGTTCGTCATCAGAGTGGAATTTACATTTGTTTTGTGTATTTTTAGCCAGTGACCAGTTTTCCACAGTGGCCTTGAAAACTATTTAGCCTGTATCGCTGGCATTTGGCTTTGCGCAGGCGCAGCGTTTTGCAGCTGCAGGCTGGGGGGCGGTTTTGCACGGTTTGTAGGGTTTCCGAACGCCCGAGGTGCACAGCAAGCACAAGTGGTGTGTTCCTGTGCAGCCACAACCTCTGTGCTCGTTTCAAACCTGCAAAGTGTTGGTTGTGAGTATGCAGAGGGTGGTCGCTGCCCCCCCCCAAAAGAGGTGAGGAGTCACCTGTGCAGCTGGTGGGGAGCGCAGGGAGGCGTCTGAAGCACCACAACTTCCCCTTTTCGTCCCCAATCTGACATGCTGACCGCCCCACCACATAGCCGATGGTTTTTTTTTCCTTCGTCGTATGAGAATAGACTGTTTTTATGGGGCTTTGCTTTGCTGGAAGCTGTTCCCCATCCGCATCTGTGGACGCTGACTTGATGGTTAACCTCAGGGCTCTGCAGTTCTTGTGTCTGTGACTAATGTTTCACACCCAGTGATGGATGGTAGGCTTTGATCTGGCACATCTCAAGGAGTTCTCCTTTCGTGGTCACACACTCAAAGAAATCCAGCGTTTTCCAACAGGTACTTGCACTGGGGCGTGTGGGCAAATATTCTGTTTGGTGCCAGGGACAGCAATGCCCAACCTTGTAAACGCAGGGGCTAAATTAAGGTGTTTAGGGGGGTTGTTTTCCCCCTTCCAAACATCCCACAGGTATCAAGCAGTTCACGTGAACCTCCAGGCAGGTTTGCAGTCACAACTGTATCCTTGAGTATCTGTCAAAAAGCCTTTCCTGAATGCTTCTATCAGGCTCCAAAAAGTAATATCCTGTTAGTTTTGGAAATTTTTTGGACTCCTTGAGTTTAAAAGACATTATTAAAAAACCCGAAGATTTTTAAAGGGGTCGTTAAAGCTCAGCGGATACTACTTTGGAGGGGGAATACAGACTATTCATCCAGAGTGTATCAAAACTTGGGCTCCTAATTTTCCCTTCGGAAATCTCAGTTTAAGGTTGTTTGCTTTGTTCTGCTGTTGACTTGCACTGACTCTGAGGTCAAGTCACCCATCCTTGCTAGACCTGGGCAGTTCGGGGCAGGCGGTGAGGAGCTTGGCACACCCCGGCTTCTCCTCCAGACAATAGTTATTTATCAGCTTGGCTCAACTCTTACTTATTGAAAATTAAAATGCTCCTTCTTATGAAACTCTCAGCCCTCTGGCGTTGTTCTTCTTGGCTTTGTTTTATGAGTGGCTGATACATGAAAGCAGAGAAAAGGCTCCAGCCCAAAACCTGAGCCGACCCTCTCAGATCTACACCCTGCACATCAACAGCCGCAAAGTGGTTAAGAGACTTGATGCAAAGCTGATAAAATGCCAAAAATTCCTCATTCTCTCTCTTGGGGAGCAGGGAGGGTTGTCTGGAAAATGTCAACAATAAAAATTGCATTTAAGTGGTATATAATGCAGCCAGCTACTGTGGGCAGAGTTACGTGCAGCCAGACGAAGGGGTTTAAAGAGCACCAGCTCCATGTGCTGCCTCCCGTCCCAGCTGGAGCTCCTCAGCACGGACAGGCATGAAATAGGGTTCCCGGGCACAAAAGCCAATCATGAAGCCAATATCTTCCGTTTCTTAGTAATTCTCATTTAAAATTGGCTAAATACACAATTGGTGTAAACTGCTGCTGCTGTGCTGCATTGCGTGCGTCCATCTGTCCATCCATCCACCTACCTACCACCAGGTTGATGTCACCACCCGTTGCGGTCTTGGCCCTTTGCCTGTGTCTCCACTGGGGATGGACGTGCCCTTGGCAGCCTTCAGGCACCCCGGGGTGTCAGCCTGGCTGGAGAGTCCCTCACCTCTGGGACCAGGGGCTGGGGGGGAGCAGGCTCAGCCAGTCTGGGAGAGGGAAGAAGAGATCAGGAAGGGTTGTGCCAAGGGAACAGGGCGAAAGCAGTGCTGCTGCTTTGCCAAGTAACAGGAATAGAGGCTTTTCTTAGAACCATCCCAACTCTTAAAGAAATGCTATTTCTTAACCCCCTTTTCTTCTGCAGCATGTGGGTGCTGCCCCCCTTTGTGGGGATCTGTGCTGGGGCAGCTGAGCGGGGGCTGCAGCTGGGGGGGCTGCGAGGGGTGCCCGGACTCCGGCACCCGCCCCGAGCTGCTCCACAAACAGCAGGGGAAAAAAATCTGCTCTTTTGTAGTTTTACCAGCAGATAAAAGAAAAATAGCTTGCTTTATTTTTTTTTTCCTCCTCCTGTGGTTTCTGTGATGGTTTTTTTTTTGCCTCTGCTAAACTGTGTATTTTTCAGCTCAGTAAAGTATTTATTAGGAATCTTTACGGACCAGTCTGCTGGTGAATTATATATATTGTACAGCTTCAGCATGAGCTGGGAAAAAAAAAAATTATGACTTTTTTTCCACCCAGACTGGCTCTATCCAATAGCAATAAGAAAATGAGGGTTTACCAGGAAAGCTTTAAGTTCAGTTCTGCTTGCCAGAGCAGCAGATACCTTTTCTGTCTTGGTTCATGTGCATTTATATAATGTAATTTTCCCCTCTAATTTGAAAGCTAAGCTAAAGCTAAGCACTGGTGGGCTTTTGTGTCCTGCTAGTAAAATCTGTCAAATAGCTATGGCTCGGGTTTTTTGTTGTTTTGTTTGGGTTTTTTTAATTGGTTTTCTTACTTTAACATCAATTGTTTTTCAGATCATTCTGAATTCAATGCATAAATACCAACCACGACTGCATATTGTGAAGGCAGATGAGAACAACGCTTTCGGGTCGAAGAACACAGCCTTCTGCACCCATGTTTTTCCGGAGACGTCCTTTATATCAGTGACCTCCTACCAGAATCACAAGGTAGGCTGCTTTTCCGCCTAAAAGTGCTTAATTTCTGTTCACGGGCTTCTGCAACTCGCAGCCCTCTGCCGCCGGCGGCTGCTAAATGATCTTCCACATTGCACAGCGATGTTGCTGCAGTGCTGTGTGTCGATGAGCAGCAGCTGTTTGCTCTGAGGGGTGTTGTGCAGCAGAAAAATCCTGCTTTAAAAGGCAAGTTTCCACCCCAGCCTTACGCTGGTGATGAGCCAGGGGATGCAGCTGAGGGGCAGCGTGGGCATCGCTGGGTAACAATATCTTGGCAAACCCCGTGAGTCCAGACCCTAATGAATCGGCGTGCTCATAAACGCTGAGATGTCATTCAAAGCAGCAAGCAAATCTAATAATGACTAGTAAAGCTTGCTCATAAATCTACAGTGAAAAGTAATTATAGTATGTGTATTTAGTGAGACATACGAGGAATGTAGCCATAAAAACACAGCTAAGAGCCTGCTCTGTGGCTAGCACATGAAGGCAGGAGGGGGGTTGGGTTTGTTTTGGGGGGGAATATGAAGTACAAAGGGCTTGGTTCTGCACCGCGGGGGTGTTGCAGATACCCACGTTCTGCAGGGTTGGCTGCTCTCCTGTTTTTGAGCGTGTTGGTCGTGGCAGTGGGTAGTGTTCCTTCTGAGGATTTGCCAACCCAGGTGAAGAGCAGGATGGACAGCGGTGTGACAGTGAATTGTCACCTCCCTGTGACAGCGGGTGCGCTGTCAGCCGGGCCGGGAGTGGGCAGGGTGCCGGGCAGGGTGGCAGCATGCTGCTCCCAGTGCCTGCCTGGGCATGGGCTCCTGCTGCCCTGCACGGCTCCTGGCCGCGTGCTCTGCCTGCAGGGCTGTACCAGCTGGGGGTTTTAAAGTGCAGCAGGATTCATAAATAAAGGGGCAGAGTGAAGCAGCACCGCTGGAGCCCTCCTGTCACCCGAAACGCGGAATCTGCCATGTGTGAATGTATCAGCTCCTTTTCTACACAGCTATAGGAAAATACTGCAGGAACAGGAACACATGTGAAATTCTTCCTGCCCAATAATCTGACCAGACCTTTTCCTCCCAAGCAGGGTGACTATACACCCTTTGATGCTGGAAGCATAGAGCCCTTGCAAGATTTTGCAATTAGTGAGCCAGTTAAAAGGCTCAGAGCAGGAGCATGGATGTGTGTGTTATGGTAAGACGGGGAAAAGAACCCAGACGTCCCTACTTGGACAGTGAAGTGAATCCTGTTTGAAAAGTTGTAGCTGTTGGTGTAAAATGACCAGTTGCCCAAACATGGTTAACCAAAAAGGCTCTAAAGAGCTTATTTAATACCTACTTAAAATGTCTTGTATGTCAATAGTGCCTTTCATCCCTAAGGTTCTCAAAGTGCTTCCTAAAGTTAATATTTCCACTGTCATTGCTGTACAACTGCTGCTGGGGGGAGGCTGGGAGCTGGGTGGCAGCGCAGGGTGGATGTGACAGATTTAAGGAAAATGCCCCAGACGAGCCCTAATCCTTCTGCGAAGATCCTGCGAGGAGATGGTCTTGCTTATCCTCCTAGGCATGAGCAACTGAAAACCTGCTCTGGGTATCTTTTAGAAGAAACAAACTACCAAACCATTTTTAGCTCAGAAATACCCAGTTAGCAAGAAGTATCCTTGTGAATAATCGTCTTTTTAAACAAAAAAATGAGAGTCTTGGTCATGGAGCTGCTTGTGGGCCCCCAGAGATAGAAAACTGATGATGGGGGCTACCGTGAGCACAATCAGTGAGGAAGGTGCAGGTGTTTACCCCAAACTCCCTCCCAAGTTGGATGAAGCCAGGCGAAGGTGACAACGAGGGACTGAAGCCTTGATTCTGCTTGGGTTAGAGGAAAACCACAGTCACTAAAATAAAAAAATTAAATTAAGATGTACAAACCTGCTGTCAGGCTGTGGGTTAGGAAGGGCCCTGTGTTTCTTGTGGTTCATCAGCTGATGGGCAGCAGCCACTGTGGGCTGTGGGAGCAGAGAGGAAAAGCTCTGGCCCTCAGGGCTGCTTAAATTTGGATGTCACCACCTTCCTTCTCCATCACAGATACTGGTGAGCTGTTTTCTCAGGAGTTTTTTGGTAAGGGGTATTTTTCAACTTCGTTAAAAGTGTAGTTGTTAGTTATAGCAACACTGGTGCCGAATGGTGCGAACGCAGACCTTGCTTGTCATCCTGGCCGCTGGAATGGGACGCAGGCTGGTGCCAGCCTGGCAGCGGGAGCAGGGCTGCGCTGCCTCGGGCAGAGCGGGGACCCGAGGGCAGCGGGTCCGCAGGGAGGTATGTGTCCTCACCCCCACTGCTGTCCTGCCATGCTGTCACCTCACCTGCCCCTGGGAAAGGGCTTTTCACTGACAATTGGATGCCCAGGGAGATGGTCCCACCCGCTGGCATCCCTTAGTGGGGAGGGACAGCCATGAGAGCTGGTTCTGGCCTGTTCTGGCCATAACACGTGTTAGACCTGTCTCTGACCTCCCTGTCAAAGCGCCCGGGCGTGTGGCCCTGCAGACACAAGTCCATCTCTTTGGGAGACAGACAAGGGATACTTGCAGGAGCTCCTGTGTCCCTACCAATGTTCTGGTGCTGTTCTGGCATTTTCCAGCTCCTGAAACCCTCTCCGGTGATCTCGTTTGCTGGCTGTTTGCCTTAAAAAATCCTTTGTTAAAAGAGGTGGTTCTTATTTCTCACTGAACAGCCAAGCACCTCTTCCCACATTCCTGGCCACAGTCTGGCTTTGGTTTGTACCTGCCTTGCAGAGGGAAGGGACCAGGGGGCAGGACTGGTGAGGGAGAGCGGTATTTGCTGTAAGCTGTGAGACAGACTAACGACTATTTTAAAATGAAATTTCACATGTGATTGTTTTAATAGAATTTTCATGAATTGGCAGGTCTTTCACGGTTCCCTTACAAAAGGTGAGCTCCAGCAAAATTAAGTCTAGTTAAGTGAATTCTAAGGCATTTTGACCCTTTTAATGCACCGTAACTCTGGGGAGAAAGGCATCTCTTGCCAAAACACAGCAGCTTTCTCTTGCCCAGAGATAAAGCGCTATTTGAGTTACGGTTCTTTTCACAGAGGAAAAATGACTGAATGACAGACAGAAAGATATAGAAAATTGTTGTGGGAATGCGGGAGAGCCACTCCATAAGGAACAGGGCTCTCTAACACAGAAAGAGGAAACCTTTTAAATCCGACAGATACAGTCTCGCTAACAAGAGCCCAGAATGAGAACACAGGAGCCAGAATAAGACCCAGACTGAACGAAAATCTCATTCCTGTCCTCATTTATAATTGATGATTTTGTCCCCTTTAAAAGCTGCTTCCACAAGCTCTAGCGCTGAGCTTCCCAGCTCAGTCTCAGCGCAGAATGCAGAGACACTGTCTTTAAATGCCTGAAACCAGTGGTCTCTGCCTTTCATGGGGTGTCACATAGGACGGGGCACCACGAGTCCTACAGCCACAGACCTGCGGCTGCACCTTTTGGGCTGAGCCGCTGTCACACGCTTGATGCTCGGTGTCCTACTTTTAAAGATCACCCAGCTGAAAATCGAAAACAACCCCTTCGCCAAGGGATTCCGGGGGAGCGACGACAGCGACCTGCGCGTGGCACGGCTGCAGAGGTAGGAGGGACGGTGTTGGGGAGGGGAGGTGTGGCAGCAGGGGCGCGCTCCCACCCGCATTGTTGGGGCTGGGGAGCTGCTGAAGTGGGCATGCTCATGCACACGTGTGCGCTGACCCCAGGCAGCGCCTACAGGCAGGCGGTGGGTGACACGCGGCCAGAAGCACAGGCGTGTCCTGGGCAGAGATGCAGAAACAGGCTTTCATCCTTGGGCTGCTGCTGATGTGCTGCACCTTGTCGGGAAAGGGGTTAAAATACCTTGGGGGGCATCACGTTTCTTGTGCTTGAGGGCATTGGGGCTCTTCATGCCATTTAGGAGCTGCAAAGCTCTTCCTGTAGTTCAGTGACTGCTCAGTGTGTTGCTGTAATGCTTGCCCACACCCAGCAGCATGTGATGAGCATGAGTTCATCACGTTTGGCAAAGGGTGGTGAAGTCATCGGATGGAGATGCTCTAGAGAAGCCAAACTAATATTTCATCTTTCTGTTAATGCTGATCGCTAACTGGTAATATTTTTCTCACCTCTTTTAGCAAAGAATATCCAGTAATTTCCAAAAGCATCATGAGGCAGAGGTTGGTGTCCAGTCACGGCCAGCTTTCAACAAAGCCAGATGTTAACCCACTTCATGGGAATCACCAGACCCTTCAACATTATCAGTATGAGAACGGTGCTCACATGCAATTTGCGGCTTCAGATACTCAAGATCTGCCACTCAACACCTTCACAGCGCAGAGGGATTCAGGGCTCTTCTATCATTGCCTAAAAAGAAGAGGTAACTCGCGTTTACAGCTAGAAAAATATGACGGCAAATAAACCTAAGAGTGCGGCACTGGAAGCTCACTGCTAATTCCAATTCATTTTGCATCAGTCTCTTAGCTGTTGCTTTTCAAGGATACTGATATGATCAAAGGGTTTTGGAGGGTCAGGGTCCAAGAGCTGGGTTTTGGGGCAGTTATTAGTGCTTTTGTCCCATAAAAGGCAAATTGAGACCCGGAGTTAGAGCCGAAAAAAATAATCAGAATGCATCACTTAGACGGCATGAAGCTATGCTAGAAAATTATCCATTGTTAGGATCAGCTAAATTAATAATTGTTTGGAGGAGGCCTGATCTGTCCTGAGATGCTCTGACACTGCCATTAGCATTAATGAAGTTATACGCATCCAGCACTTTTCCAGGATGAAGCCATTAAGCAATTCTCTCGATGCCTGCAGATTATGGGGCTGTGGTAGCTGGGTGTAAGCATCCCTTCCCTCTTCTCCACTAGTCCTCAAGTCTAAGTGAGCTGTAACTACATTCTTTTCCTTTTAGTCCTGCATCAGATGAGATCATGACATGTTTTAAGTTAAACGGAAAAATTTTGCACAGAAAAAAAATATCCTTCTATTTGCATGTCTCATTGACCACTAATTTATTTAAGCTGTGAGAGTCCTCTGATCATGGTCTAATGAAGAATCTAACAGCACCAGTAATGAGGACCTGCAAGCCAAATGTGTAATTTTAGCAGATGTTTAATCTGCAGATGAATTCACTAATTTATCTGGAGACTATTCCTTGCAAGTAGCAGAAAGCTGGGGGTAAACACGGCCGCAGTGGTGATGGGTAGGAGAGGGGCTGCAGCTCCTCTGCGTAAAGCTGAGGGGGAGGGCTGATGGCTGGGAAGGGGCGCCTTTATCTGGAAATATTTCTGCAGCTTTCAGTGTGAATATCTGGGAAATGTATAGTCATTTTTGTAACGACAGGAAGGCAGGCGGCGATAAGACCCTTTAAGGGACTTCTTGAATTTGTCAGGAGTAACACTGCGGGAGCGTCAGGGCCCCCGTTATCTGGATGAAGGTGCAGTAATCTCCGATGTGAGGCTGGTAGCCCGAGTCACTCACTTAACCTGACAAATGTCACCAGAACGCTTTGAGGCTGAGGGGATTAGCCTGACATTTGCAACATGATGTCTTTTTGATGTTGTACATTGTCTTTCCGAGCTAAAATGGTTTAACTGGATTAATCTGAAAAAGAGCACCAGTTGTCGTGCGACAGTCACGGATCGCATGCTGGGCTTTGGCGGGGACTCCGTAATGCCCCGGGCTCTTAGCAGGCGGCTGTGACAGGCTCTGGGAGCCCCTGACAATGCCCTTTTCTTGTTTGCAGAAAGTGCTCGGCACCTGGACCTGCCCTGCAAGCGCTCCTACCTGGAAGCCTCCTCTTCCGTAGGGGACGATCACTATTTCCGTTCCCCGCCGCCCTACGACCAGCAGATGCTGAGCCCGTCCTACTGCAGCGAGGTGGCACCGAGGGACGCCTGCATGTACTCTGGGTCGGGGGCTGAAATTGCTGGTGTCTCGACGGTCGATGACTTGCCACCCCCCGCCTCCCCCCTTGAGCTGCAATATGTGGACTTCTGTCGCACCTTACACCAGCTACAGCGTTCAGACAATGGAAACTGTCCCTTACCAGCCTTTCCCTGCTCATTTCACTGCCGCCACCATGATGCCACGGCTCCCGTCCATCACGGGTCAAGGCTCACAGCCACCAGGTAACAGCCACTTCAGTGTCTACAACCAGCTGTCCCAGTCTCAGGTTCGGGAGCGCGTTCCTTCTTCGTCTTTCCCGAGGGAAAGGGTGCACCCGTCTGTGTGTGAGAGAAAACCCCCCTCTCCGCACCTAAACGCGGCGAACGAGTTCCTGTACTCACAAAGCTTCTCCTTGTCGAGGGAGTCGTCGCTGCAGTATCATTCAGGGATGGGGACTGTGGAGAACTGGACTGATGGGTGACTCTGACGGCCAAGCGATGCCACAGCCAACGTTACTGCTCCGGGACTGTGTTCGATCAGTGTTGATACCTGTGGGTAACTTGCACTTCGGTGAGACAAATGTGCATTTCCAGAGGGATTTGTGTGGGTGAAGAGCTTGTATCTTCAGGCACACAGAGCATTCCATCTCCTGTCTCAGCGGGCTGGATTCATCAGTCTCTGACTGACTCCTGAGTAAATTAATTCTCACATGGTCATTACTGATCCAGTAGAAACCATCTTCTTGACTAATGAGTGAAGTAGCTAGTCATTTTCTTTTGCTTATAACATTAAACATCCATGAGCAAATTTTGGCTATTGGAAAAATACGAGCTTCGCTTTTATGGTACTCGGTCCATGAAGTCACAGTATCCCACCACTCCAAGGAAAAAGTGATCTGGTCAGTTGCATAGTTCAAGGACTGCTGTGGCAGCGCTGCTTTAGCTCTTTTTGCCTGTAGAAATTACTTCTTCCCCTGGAAGTGACGGAGCCGTAGGAGCGCAGGGGCCAGCAGGGAGGCTCGGCGGGGGGTCAGGGAGCTGCGGTGCCGCTCCGGTATCTCCCCGGCACAGCGCAGGGTTCGTGCCATGGCGCGGAGAAGAGAAGGCACCGATGCACAAATGTCTCTTCTTCCCCCCACAGCACCATCGTTCGTGGCTGTGGGAAACGAAGAAGTGAAGTGTTACGCCCGAGGCCAAACAGCAAATTAATTGCAGCGTTAGGAACAGACCCAGTGTCTTCAGACTCCCATCCGTTGATTGAATCACACTTGCTTATTGCAATATATTTATGAAGTTTAAGCTTAAAAGTCGCTAATACTTTCCAGAAATGATTTTTGTATTTGCTGGTCCTTGATTTCTTTCGTATTCAGCTGAAACGTGCCTTTTGTGCTATGTTTTTTTCTTTCGCAGCTAACTCGGAAAGTTGTTTTCAGCATAAAGGAGGCATAGAGGAGTATTTTCTTAATTGTGGGGTGGGGTGGGAAGAGGTCCCATTACCTGTCAGGCTTTACAGTGTACAAATATTTGTAGAACAGGTAAAAATCTGTAACCAGTGTATACATTGCTACTATTGTTTACTGTGGAAGTATCTTGAACTGACTCCTTCAGCACCGGCTTTGCCTACCGGGGTGTCCCTGTGAGGTGCGGGGGGCTCACTCAGCCGACAGCCCAGGTGAGAAGCAGCCTCGCCTGGGAAAGCAAACTGCGCTCTTTTTGGAACAAAACTCCCATTGCCTTCATCCTGAGCTGGGCTGTGTCCTCCTCCGGGCTGCAGTGTGTCCATCCCACTGAGCTCCCAAGTGACACTGCCCCAAGGGATGCCACGCAGAGGTGATGCTGGGAGCCTGGTTCTGCTACAGAGCACGGTATGGAAGGTTAGTCATGCACAGCAGGGGTTTTTTTTCCCCCTCCCTGCTTCCCAAACAGGCAAAGGCAAAAAGCTGAAATACCAATTTGGAAGTTGAGAGGTGCTTCTGCGTTTTGGTGAATCCATCCCAAGGAAGAGGTGCTGATGGATGAGGGCAGCTGCTTGCAGTGAGACAAAGCGGAGGTCACGTTCCAACAGGACAATCTCATACCCCCCTTCAGCAGACTACGTGTGTGACTGGTGTGGATTTTGTCATCAGGTTTTGGAAATCACTACAATTTTTGCATGCTGAATAGCTATTTATATACATATATATTATATATATATATATATATAAAATTATATATATATCACAAATGCAGGCCACGTGTCCAATTCAGCTTTGCTTTTTACGAATGAAATACTTAATAAAAATGAATGTTGCAAGGTTTTTTTGGAAAGACATCTATTTAAGATTTTTTTTTTTTATTACACACCTTTGATGTAAAAACTAAGAATTGGTTAGATAAAAAAAACATATATGCTACAGATAAATCTTTATTAGAAACCACATTAGATAAAGGTGGTATGGAATTTTGAAATGTTTGTTACATAGCATGGACATTTTATTTTACATATCAGAACATAAAGTCATTTTACTACTATAAGCTGTCTCTGGGTGCATTTCAATAATTAGTATAAAAATGTTCTGCGGTGAATTACTGGATGCCTGGTCTCTCTTCTGTCTCCTACTGTGCGAGTACACCAACCTCACAGTTTCCCAGGGTGCACACTTGGCCCCTTTTTTTTTATCGTCCCAAAGCTACATCGTCAAATTTTAACTGCCCATGGCAAGACGAAGGGGTTTTGATTTGTTCACGACATCTTTTGTTTCTTTGTTTTAATGGACACACCAACTGATCAGAACAGCCCATGCACTGCTAGGCTAAGGTACAGGCAGGCGCAGGCCTGATAACAAGCGCACTCAAATGATGCTCCTGTACTTACGTGCGGCTCAGTTACAATGGTGATGGGGAAGAATTAAGGGGTGGAGGCAGGGAGAGAGGTCTGAGGGTGTCACTGCCCATAAGTTGAAATGCTCAGTTCATTTCTCACAGTGACACTGAATCAACACTAAACGAGACAAATGCTGCCAACTATAACCTAAAAAGTAATGGGGTCAGCAGCCCAGAGTCCAAATGACAAGCTAGGCTGGAGCTTTTGCCTGTTTTACAAATATGATTAACTGAATAATGATGTCATCTTTAATGAATAATCGTTGCTTCTATTTTTAACCATTTTTCAGCTACCTTCTGCTCATCAATGCGATATTTATGATTTAAGGCAGTTTAAAAAAGTAACTCCTACAAGAAATGTTCCAGCAGCTTTAGTTAATGCAGGGGATGTAGAGGAGACTTGAACACGTAATTAATGCAGGGTTTAACTGTGAGCACACAGCCGTGTCGGGGGGCAGCCGAGGCGCAGTCTCCAACCAGCCACTGGAGCAGAGCACGTGTCCTCCGCAACCCTGTGGCAAAGCACAAGCTTTTGGTTGTAAAAATAGTACGTGATACTTGTGAGTACAGGACCTGATTGTAAAAGGCTGAGTTAGCACATAAATGTGCAAAATTTGGATATATGCTAATCTGGGCTCCTTTTATAGTCAATGGAGAGAGATCAGACATTTAGATTAAAATGGGATGAATCATTCTCTGGTGATGATTTTTTTCCACTCAGAGAGGAATCTAGCTCAGCCACTTAGGCTAGATTTCTCATTTCTATATAGCTAAAGTTAAGTTGGTGGGATCCCCCTTCTACATGACATCGATAAAAGAATTTAGACAGCATTAAACAGCGGTCAGCTTACAAACCACATTTGACCCAGGCACAGATCCGTAGCTAGCACAACCCCAAAGCACATTCTAGTTGTATTCATTTATGGAATAGAAATGGGTCATTCTTTTTCATTTTGATTTCCCTCCCACCCCACCCCCGCCCCCCATTGCAAAATTTCTGGCCTGTGCATGTATCCAACGCTAAGAGCAAGTTCAAGGGCAAGGCAGGCGGCACTGCTCCGGCCAGATGAGGCACCCAGGTTCCAGTTAATTCCTCGTGCGTTTCACGGCTGGGCAGGTTCGGCAGCTGCTGAGTGTGCGACTCCCGGCGGAGCAGCATCGGTCCCAGTGGTGCCTGCCTGGCAGGGTGCTGCGCGGCTGCAGCCATTCGGAACCAGAGAGCGCAGCAAGAGCGAAGTATCCTTGAGGAGTTGGGCTATTTGTTTTTCAAATCAGAAACACTAAACTGTGGACATCAGTTAAAAAAAAATCCCAACAACCTGCACAGCATTAAAATAGATCAAGTATGCTTACTGGGTCCGGCTTTCGTTTACTACAGTTTAAACAGCTTTTACTTCTCAAGAATGTCGAGTACTTCATGTGTGTGGAGGCTTTTTCAGCTCTAGCTCGGGTTAGATGGCTTGTGGCATTGCAGCAGGGAACGGCAAGCCAAGCACAGAAAAACTAGGTCCATTTCAAATCAGATTAAGGCAAAAAATTAGCAAGCGAGGAAAACTTGGGTACACACGAGGTCTGTTTTCCATTGATGTATTCTAATCTGTACTAAAAGGCTCAGGGATTTTTTAATTCTGTTTTTCTTTAAGGTAGATGTCCAAATTTAATATTGGCACAAGCAAGCTTAATTCCACCAAGCCCAGCAGCACTTATGCCAGCACTGCGTTTGGACTTCACTCTAAATAGAACAAATATTTGTATCAGCTTGCTGAGTATGTGAGTAATACGAATATTTGCCAAAATTTAAACAAGCTAAACTTAAGTCATGCCAAAAGCCCCACCATTCAATTTGGTATCATTGGCAGCTCACAGGCTCAAGAGAGGCCTAAGTCTGGAAGAGCTGGGGTGTTTTTGGCAAACGCTAATTTTTTTTTCCCTCTCTCTCCACATTTTGGAAAATTTGTGCCGCTCTGTATTAATTTATGATGTCATTAAATAATTCTTTTTGCAGCTTGTATAGAAAGAATGTTTCTTTTGAAGATGAGAACTCCCCTGAGGATGGTTACAGTGAAAAATTCCAGGAGGAGGGAAAAAAAAAAAGTCCTCTCTCCTTGCCAATCATGTTTCTGCAGTAGTTTTTGAAGAGCAGAAAAAAAATTACAAAATTTTAATTTAAGGACCTGCTCCAAGGAGGTGCCATGCACTTGACTGTGACAAGAGGCAGCCTAAATACAATGTGATTTCAGGGTTTTTATAGCTGTGATAGTAGGTTGGAAGAGAAATCATGAGACTTGCTGGTGGAGAACATAAGAGTTTGAGCTGATTTCCTAGTCACAAAGTACAGGATCAATATTAAAAATGAACAAGAAGAAAATATTGGGAACGGTACAACAAAAGCAAAAAGCCTTGTCCAATATGAGCTGTGTTTTCATGTGAAAACACTCTCACGAGAGGAACTGCCCCTCGGGCTCTGCCTATAAAACCGTCACTGCAGGCGCTGGTGTTTAGATGGCAGCTTCACGCTAGGATTCACAGCCACTCCTTGCATCAGTGCTGCGCCGTATAGACCGGCCTCTGTTGTGTTGAAATATATACATATATTTTTTTTTTTTAAAGTGAAGTTTAATATTAAACTTGGCATGCTTGGGTAACGGCAAGGGGAGTTAATACCCTTGGAGCCTTGTGCCATGGTGCTGGGCAGTTGCGGCCGCCAAGCAAGCCCGCGTACCTGCCTTCCATCAGAAGGACCGTTATTCCAGTCACGACCAGCAAACCTGCCTGTCTGGCCACTTTTGAGAGTGATTTTTCAAATGTCATGGTGGATTTACGGAGGGTGTGCAGCAAGGTGCCTCGGGGCTGGAAATGGCATCCTGAGCCTGAGTCCACCTTTGGAACTGGGTCCTGAGAGAAAGAAATTAAAGAAGTTATGAATTAGTGTGAAGGGCTGATAATGTTAGTTCAATTAACATCATAATTTTAATTTCTGCCAGTTAGAAACCAGTTTAACAAAAGAAAAGCAAAACCCACTGCAATGAAAACAGGAGGAATAGCTACGACAGGTCAAAAGGCTCTTGTTCCACAGAAAAATACCGATGGGTAAGAGGTCTGAGTATTTTTCAAATGCCAGCATCTTTCATCTGCTTTTTTTTGTTGCTGTTTTCCTTATTTTTCAGCAAACGCTAATTTTTGTCTTTCAGCCATACATTGTTACAGTTTTGATGAACATTTTCAATGGGGTTGTATTTACAAACTGGAAGAAGTTTGTTGTTTTTTTAAAAAGAGAATTAGGTGGAACGTCGACACCACAGCAATGATTTTAATGAATCTGAAAGGCAAAATTTGACAGATGTAGCTTCTAGTTAGGAGGTTTACATTGATAGTGCGGATCTGGGCCAAATTTGTGTACTAAGCCTTAGAC
Organism: Falco biarmicus; assembly: GCF_023638135.1. Lineage (NCBI taxonomy): Eukaryota > Metazoa > Chordata > Aves > Falconiformes > Falconidae > Falco > Falco biarmicus. The sequence continues at coordinate 17,240,441 of NC_079288.1, forward strand.
ACTGTCAGTGGGAATGGACGCATCTTTTAACAAGTATTTACTAGAGAACAACATGTGCAGAGAACAATATGTGCAAAACTATTTCTCCTTAACAGCCTCTGTCTTACGTAAGGCAGACAACAATGCATGCTGCAGTTCAGCGTTCAGCAGAGATGAAAAAGAATATTTTTGTGCCAAAATCGTAAGGCTCAGTCCTATTTCTGTTGAAGTCAATAGGAAAACTTTTACAGACTTCAGCATAGCAAGACCAGCCCTCTAATCTGCTTTTCAACAAGCCCAGCTTGCAGCCTTGGCTGGGCAGTGTCGTTTAGGTATGAGGCACAGTGCATTTCAGTTTGATGGATGACACAGCCACACTCTGCAAATTATAGTTTACTCACGCCCAGTGCATCCGAGCAGCTACTGAGAGAATAATAAAATTCTGAATCTAATGCATTCTATTTTATTTAATATCAGTTGTGAATCTAATACACAAATCCAAAGCTCAAAACATAAGAAGAATAAGCCTCAAACCATTGATTATTCCCACTAAATCCAAGTACTTCACGTTAGCCTGAAACTTTAGAGCAGATTGCCCCAGACATGAGGAATCAATCACGAGACATCCTGGAAAGGTGATGAACTCGCTCTGTTCATCAGAAGTAATGTAAAACAGTCAGCGTGCAATGGATACCTAGCCTGAAAGCAAAGGTGGTGGCTACTGAGCCGCTATGTGCAGGACAAAAATGGAAGTGGGGACAGGTAATCAACTCAATTTATAGTAAAAAATAAAAGTAGCCACAATGTCTCACCTGCAATGATTAGACGTCTTCAGGTAAGGATTTGATCTAAGACTTATTTATGAGAACACCAAAGTGACCAAAAGGAGAAAAATGCCAAGGATTTTAGCCATATAAAAATTCTGTTTTAAATGAATCTGCATGCTTCCTTCTCAAGAAACAGCCAGTTCAAAGCTGAGATAGTGTCGTCCCCCACCTCCCCTTTCCCTCCCACCATTCATCATTATGAAGGCAAGTAGACAGGTTAGAGGTAGAAAAAGCTTCCACTGGGATTTCTGTCCAGTATCACACAGAAGGACTAGATTTATACTCGGTGTTAGAGCTGAGCACATGCCTGTTGCCTAGACGCTTGGACAACCCACAGCTTTTCTACATTTCTTCCTCAGTAAGGTGTAAGGAGCAAGATCTGTATGAACATCGCCTGAGCATGTCAAGACTGGAAGGTGCCAACGCCAGTAGGCTGGGGAGGTGTGCTTGAAAAATCAAGGTGGCAAAACCTGTACTTCACCAGATCCAGAATACTTAGGGTGAGGTGAGTGAGGGCTGGAATACTGAGGTCCCGATGGATCCACTGGCCATCCTCCCCAGAGTGATACAGAAACTCAGGAGCGGCAGAGACGTTACATCAAGAACCTAGGAAGAGCAATACCCAAAGCTCCGAGAAGCCAGGGGAAATGAGGACCCAGCGTGCACACCCCACCCAGGGCATGTCCCACCAAAGCGTGACAGGGCGCTCGCAGGGTGACCGAGTGCTGCCGCTAGCTCGCCGTGTGCTTTAACGCCTCCTGCACACATAGCTTGCTTCCCTCCTAACAAATGCCAAGTTAAACATGCAAAGAAGCTGCGACTAAGTCCTTGTTTAGACCAGCTACTAACAAAAATCAGCACGTGTGAAGCTAAAAAATACTACTTACTTGTATTCCTCTTACCTGTGGTTTCAAAGGAGAAAACAGCTTCTGCTGCAGGCCAAGGACTCCAGTGAAATTCGGGATTTACAAACGCTACTGCCCTCGGCAATGATTCAGCCCACAGCCATCAGTGAACTACTTGCTTCTTTCATGCGTAACATGAAAATAATATTCACTCACCTCTGGGAAGTAGTTAATTAAATCGTTTTCGTCCTATTAACAGCAGGAAGTCAGTGGCCAGGAACTAGATACAAGGGAAACGTGAACTGGAAAACCAAAAAAGAGGAGAGAAAGTGAGAAATAATTAAAAAAATATAACCCCCCTCTTCTTGCAAAAGAGCAAAAGCTACTGGTAACGTGCAGACAAGTTGCCTGAGGACCTGACAGTGCTGGTGAATGCGCACGCTTGTGCTTACGTGCTGTGAGTAACGCAGTGGCCCCGAGCGCAGCTACACGCAGGGCAAGGTGAAGCTCCCAGTTCTGTGTGATGGAAGCTGGGACCCCGGTTCAACATTGCGAACTTTGGCAGTGTTGGATGAGGCTATGAGCTGTGTACACCGCAACATCACCTAGCATGGGGTCAACAGCTTTAGCGTCACGGAGACAGGTTTAGGTTCTTCTCCAGGTTCACTTGCTTTAACCACTTCTGATAGTACGTAAGGAACCGTAGGTAACACAGCCGTGCTTTGCGTGCTATGAAAAACAGGCCTCTGAAAATGTGCAAAAAAGGAGAAAAGTAACTTTTATCCTATTTAAGACAGACTAAACATGCCCCTTCCTCCTGGGATCCCTTATTACTTCTTTGGTTAAGTTTCAATTTTACAGGTACATGGGCCAGTCCTGATCATCACATTGATGCTAATACAAAAAAATATTCAGATTAATTTCAAAATGACAAGGTATTCTGCTACCACATATACTGCACGACCCTTTCCTGACAGGCTAATACAGTAATAATTCCTTACTTGGCTCCAACACCATGCTCAGATGTTTCCTTGGAAATATTTTGTTCCTTTCTGTTGTTTCTTACTGCAGATTGAGATTCTTTGTGTGGCAATGGTTCCTTGAATTGGTTTTCCACCGCCTAGCTGCTTTTGTGTCTTTCCCAGTTTTCCTTTACATAGATACTAAAGTGCACCATTTCAATGAATCATGCTTTCTTCTAATAAAATATTATCTGGATTCAATGCCAAAGCCAGATTTCTGTAAAAGAGATTCAGAAGAGCAATAAGTACAGCAAAAATGATTTTTTGTTGTTCTGTGTTCCTCCCTCCATCCCGCCTCATTTTTAGGGGGTCAGGGGCTCCTCAGAAGACCAGTAGCACTAGAGGAACTGAGCAACTCATTGCATCTGTTCTATTTTATATCCTTATTCTCATCTAAGAGCTACCTTTTCTGCTGGAGTCCGTTAGCTAGGCAGGCTAGGTATTGCTGTCGTCTGCATGCTCCTGGGCAGGGCCAGCAACAGCTCGTTCAGTTCCTGGGTCGACAAAATAGCTGTCCTCTTACTGCCCTGACCTTTCCCACCCCAGTTCCTAAAGCATACTGACAGGTAGCCCAGAGGCAGCTGCAAAGGGTCAGAGCAGAGGGGAAGGAGCAGGGGGGCCCCGGGGTAAAAGACTTTTCCTGAGCCCTCCAGGCCCCAGGGCAATCGCTCTGGTTATCCCCCTCGGTGACCCAGCGCCCACCGGAGCGCTTGGCCTGGCTCCGGACAGTTGGGGTGCAGAGCAAGGCTGGCGGGGAGCCCGGAGCGGGGCAGGGCCGGTGCCCACACCTCCAGCAGGAGGTCAGGAGGGGTTCGCCAGAAGAGTAAGGCTTTGGCTTCTGCAAGTCACTGTACCTCACCAAGAGCGCTACGAAGGCACACCGTGCCAGCGCATAGGCACCACCTCCAGAGCTTCAGCTATGAACAATGCCTTCTGCAAAGGAACAACTGGGAATTACCCATATAAAGTGATAATAACGGCTGTCTGCACGTTTTGTTTAACAGGGTACATTTCTTTTTGTAATATTACTGAATATCACTAGAATATAAGCGAAATAAAAACTGTTCTTTTACTTACTGCTAATAACAGCCCGTCATACTGTCCTTGATAGCCACATATAAAAACCCATTCAAGAAATATTTTAAAATGGCTTGCTCTACGGTAAAATACTACACTATAAATGAGATTTCTGGAGATGTTACCTAAATTAGTCTTGTTCAAATGCCTTTGTGATATTTAATCGTAATAATAAAAGTTAGAGTGCTTTTGCCTTTCCATCAGAAACTGGTCTTATATGTTTTGCTAGCCCCACTCTATACATGGTGTCATGGTGTATAATTTCATAGACACAAAGACACTTCACTACCATAGCTCTCATTATTAAACAATATATTTTAATTGTCACCACCTTTTTCATATAGACATGGGCCAAATCTATCCTTATTGGCTTCAACTGAGCTACACAAGGGATGAATTTGGCTCAATATATATAAAAATACAGCAAGTCAAGTCATAAAAAGAAATGTTTGGGTTTCTTTTTTTATAGCAGTCAATGTTTTTTGCCATAAGAACACACATGCCTGGCCAGTAAAATCCCCTGATAAAGGACTAAAGTGTTTAAGACTTCATATGCAGAATAGCCCATGGTGTTTAATTACAATAGCAAAAGATGCCATGTTATAAAAGCATTTCTTACCTGGAGAAGGGATCCATGCTCTCCAATGAAGCTTAATTACCCAAGACATGCTGAGATTTTCCCTCCTGGCAATAACCTCTAACACCAATAACGCTGCCATTTCTTTTGACATCTGAATAGCTGAATATTGTTAATTTTTTTCTAATTTCCTTATTTGGATTATAGCCTTCCAGGGTTTTATTTCTGATGAAAGTTTTGAACATTATAAGAGCTTCATTCCTGGGACATTCCTCTTTCTTTCTTCCACTTCTCCCCTTGGAATTCTGCTCTCTCTCAGCCCTGCTCTGGCACTCCTGCTCCCCCATCTCTTTACGCCTTCCCAGCATACTTGGGTCCAGATGTAGATTTATGCATTTCCCTTCTTGTGATTCTTTCCTGCTCCACTAGAAAGGTTTCAGCTTCATCCCAGGCCCAGAAGATCCACATTTCTGCAGCGTGAATTAAGACATTAAAGAAAATGCCAGACTGCGAGTCCCAAGCACTCCTGAGTCATTGCTTTTACAGCTCTCACACACACAGATACACAAATCCACACATGGGGCACAGTGCAGTGACTGGAATAAGCAGTGGAGCTTACAAGGAGTCCTTCTTTTACTTGTGCAAAAAACCCATCCAACTGATATTATTTTGGGGGAAACTGAGTCTTCATTATTTATTAAGTTATATCAGATTTATAGCTCAGATTTGTGCTGAACTTTTATTAATTCATAAGGAGAAGATTCAATTTTTATATAGAAAAAAATGCTTTTTTTTGAGGTGGGGATGAAACCTCTCCCTTGGAAAATGATGTGATATTGAGCCATGATTTAGAATCATCACCTGCATTATCCTCCTCATCCTCACGCCTGCATCCTCGGCTTTTGATGAAGTCAATTTCCTGAGTGCATGTGAGAGCCTGTGGCTGCAGCCTGGAACAATCCTACCTCAGTGCTTCCCTTCTGTTGTTGATCCTTTAATTTCCTCCAGCCGACTCCTGCAGGGGACTAGTCCGAAGTTAGTTTTATGCTACTCTTTTGGACTAATCATTTACGACTGACTTTAAAAAAAAAAAAAAAAAATCACTTGCATACTGCTACTGCTAGATAGAAGGGTTACTAATTGGGATGTACTTCCAGCCAAATGCCAACATCGGTTTAGCAGCAATTCACAGGATCCTAAAAATTCTGCCCAAAGCTTTATAATCAGATCAGCTATTTAGAATCTGAAATTACAGTTGCAATCCATAAAATATCTCTGTAGTGCAAATTTTCACACCTTGAAAAACTAGGCTAGCAGAAAGTCATATAAAACTGATTAGCAGATGAAATCACAGCATCAATAGAAAGATTTCCCATTCTGATGGTTTGGGAGATGGGCTCTCACCATGGGACCCAGTTCTACATGTGAAAACTGCAAAATCGAAGAGTGTCTGAAATGAGAGACCTGAAAGGAAGACACGTGCTGGACTAGAAGTTTAAAAATACGTGCCTTAGGGGCTAACAGCTGGCTAATGACAAAACAGGAAACAACGTGAAATACAGAAGGGACAAACATTAGTTTCTCCAAGATTACTGATGTTAGTACTCAACAAAATGAAGATCAAAACAGTAATTGTAGTATATAAGGAAAACAATATTCATTTAACACTACTTTTGCAATAAAATCTATTAAATTCCAACTTAAAGTTGAGAATCTGATGCTCATCTCTTCAACACCAGCTCTATTGTTTTGTTTTATCGCGTTGATTACGTTCTCACAGATGCACATCCTTCTAAAGAAGTTCTTTTTGAATACTGTAGCTTTTCTGAGCTGTGCTAATGAGGAATATCATTATATTTGTGAGCCAGGCTTAAACACACAGACATAAAAGGTCAATTATCATAATTACTTTTGTATTTGTACACATTATAGGTGATAAGTTTGTTCTTGAATAACTTTTTTTTATTAAAGGATAAATTCATACAACGGTTTGATATATTGTACACACCAGCTACCACTACAAACTATTGTTAAATATTAAAATCAATACAAGTACATTCCTTCAAATGAAAGCAAAGTCACACTACATTTTCAGGCACAGAAATGGGTTCTGCTGCTATTTCTGGCTGCATCTGTTAGCCTGGCTCAGGTTCACTCACACAGCGTGGCTAAAAGCTAGTAACTCAACCATTTCACATGCTCATGATAAAAATCTGAGATTCAATTAAAAAATTATTCTGGCATCCTAAATCAAACGTATTCCAAAATACTTTAGGAAACAGAAAGGAGATAGAAAGGCTGAAGTGATCATTTATATGAATGGTTATGTATGGCAGAAACAGAAAAATCTCAAGCAGCAGCCGATTTATACGCTGCTAATTCCTTCCTTAGACGATCAGACTTAGACTGGTCTGATTTCAGCAGGAAAATCTCTGCATAGAGATCAACACTGGTCTCAAGCATAAGATCCTAATTATTTGAAAGGCATTTGTTTTCATAGCTTTTTTTTTATGTGTCCGAGTCGATGGCATTTTAATGCCTTATTAAATGGTTGTTTTACAGCAGCCCGTCTGTTCAGTCTCTGTGCCCATGTCTGTACTTTGTGCTGCAGGATTTTACCTTTCATGCTAGCCAAAAAAATATTTTCCAAATTCCCTATAAAAGTTTTCGATATTTCCTAAGACAAATAGAGTGGTTTTTTACATACTCTAAAATGACATTGATACGGCAGATATGACATGTATGCCTCTCCATTTACGGTGTGCTTGCAAAAAAAGGTGAAGGTTTGTGTTCATTAAAGGGATATGCTCGCTAGCTTGGGCCCAATTTTATATGACTTTTTTTAATTACATAAACAAATGCAAATGTTTTCATTTCTGTCTTTCTTTAATTCAGCTTAAATCCCAGCAATACAAAATATGCGAACACTCCCCTACCATGTTTTTAGCCCAGACATTGCCATGGGGGGGTGTCTCTAAATGCACAAGAAATACAAAAAATGAACTGATTCAAAATTAACTTGAAATAAAAATGAAATCGATGAGAAGTTTATATACCAAGTTACTCTGAAGCGCATGTAAGGCAAACAAACATTCAAATGTGAGAAGGAAGGTAGATTTAAAAATGATGCGTTTACCAGCATTCTGACAAGGGTCCCAGTGAAATAATTCTTTTAAATGTGTGGTGAAGCCCTCGCTTTGCGGAAGTCAAATGGCAGAACCCCCACTGTCTTCAGTGGGGCCAGAATCTGTAACCAGGTAGCTCTCTCCCATCACTTGAACACCAAGACTGTACCGCCTCACCACTTGTGCTGAAGAACAGCTTTACCAGAGTTGGCATTAAATAACAAAGTCCTTTACTTATCTGTCTTATTAGTCCCGACGAACGTGTGGTATGGATCAGCAAAAATCTGTCAAGATTATACTTTATCTAAATTGCCTGTTTTCAGTTCTTGAGGGTTCTGCAGCAGCAAGCAATAACGAACAGACGATGGAAGCAGCCAGACCTACAAAAGAAATAGTATTTTAAAAGTACTGTACTTAGGGGGAAAAAAGGTTTGCCTTTGTACATAAAGAGCTCTATTCATTAAAAGAAGTTTTTACAAATGTGGTTATTTCAAATAGTCAAAAAGTGTGAAATACACTTAAAATGAGTAAAATTTGTGGGTTTTCCTATGGGTTAAATATGTGCCATACCAATAAAGCTCTCCTCACACCTCTTCCTAACTCATAGTCTTTGGCCTCATTCTGCAAGATGTTTTGAATTGAGGGAGCTCAGCACTTTGCTGGAATGGACCATTAGCCATTCGAGTCCCAGCTCTTAAGATTAATGGACTTTCAAGGGATCCAGAAGAAATCACCTAAATCTGACATTCAGCATGGCCCGCATCGCAGTGTCCTGCACCAAGCCCACGAAGTAGGTACACAAGCGAGCTCCACGTGCCTACGCAGCTCCTAGCAACTCTACCCCGAGGATCCCGCTGGAGGACAGAGCACTCCGAGCAGCAGCTAAGCAGGCACAACAAAGGGGAAGCGAGAATGGAGACCAAGGCACACAAATCAGAAACATCAAGTAACCTCAAACCTTCCTTACAGCCCCCAATAGGTCAGATTTTAAAGCACAAATTACTTTGAATTCTGCCCAGGTGCTGGGATCTCGCATTACTCCTGATACAAGCACCTCCCGCGTACACACGTGTCTGGCGTCACGGATTCGGAGGCCCCAGTTCCAGGCACACAGAGCAGCTACCCAAGCCTGCTATTTAACGGCAGCGGGCTCCCCACATTCAGAATCAGCTTTCTGATGCTCTCCTTCCCACTCCTGTTTTTAAAATGCACTTGGCACTTAAGCTGCATTAAAAACACATCAACAGCTCACACATGAAAAAAACACCCCTGCTTCATGTTTCATGAAATATACCCCCACTGAGGTAGGTCAGTATTACTGGACAACTCGTAGTAACCTAGCAGTACTGCTGATTTACATGCCAGCTTATTCAACAGAGGTTTTACAAAGTGATGAAAACCTTTACCCAACTGATTTTTCAGTGTTTTGTTCCTCCCTACTGCCTGAAGAAAGCTTCAAATAGATTTAAATTGAAAGAAATGTGTTAAAATCAGGTTATTCCTGAGTACCCACTTTTTTTAGCTTTTGACCTTTCAGTTTGCAGCTGCCTATGATGTCCTGAAGTTGAGATATCTGTGTTTTAAACAGACAAACATGTTTAAAGCCATGCACTTATTTCCCTTTGCTTCTGGAACTCTGGTATTGCAGTCTGTTGTGGCACATGTCAGTGAGACACTAGAAATTTAATGTGACGGCTCTGTGATCCTCAGGTATAGAAACCCAAGACATTTAGGAAAGCATGGCTTTAGGTACAAAAATTCTAAAGCTGGATCTCTGCTGTATCAAAAAGCCCTCAAAATGTCATAGCACTTGGTTTAACATAGCAAGAAAATTATCAATTACTGAGTTCACGTGCATGGATGCCAGAAATCATCACGATATTTTACAGATAGGTAGGTATAAAATCACATGTTTCAGCCATATGGTATTGTATCAGCCTTTCACTAAGGTACAGATCTGCTTTGCTTTGTCTAACAGTAGAGGTGGAGGATTTAATAGCAGCTTGCCTCTTTGAATACTAACAAATTGGTAAAATTCAATTTATTGTACCATATTTATGTCAGAAGAAACTAATGGATGATAGTCACGTGTTTCTTCAATACAATTATGCTTGTTTATAAAAGAAGTCGTCCATAATTCTGTGCCCAGCAGGAATCCTGTAACGGGAGATGATGCCGTTGCCCACTGCTCCAACCCCCCATCCCAGAGGAACCCAGGCACTCAGGAGGGCCAAGGTTTCGCAAGGCGACCTGTTCCGTGTTCTGGGCTAGGGCAGCGCTGGTAACGAACCTCCAGCGTTGCTCTCCAGCTGATCGTGTGCTCAAGCCTGTTTCACCCCTGGCAGCACAACTCTCCTCCCTCCTGCCATCAGGAGCAACGAGCCCTTCCGAGTCCCTGCAGCCCGTGAAGGATTTCTCCAAACCATATATCTTTTCCCAAAGAAACAGTAGTGAAAATGTTCTATAGATTTAACCACTGTCAGATGTTCTTTGAGCAGAATATTAATTTCTCTCCCGAGAACATGAACTTTTTGCTGTAATAAGCCACCATCCTCTCCAGCCCTTTGATTTCCTCTGTCAATACTGCCCCCAGACCGTAAGCGCTAGCATCTGTGTCCAGCCTGAAAGGTGTCTGAAACATAGGGAGGCTAAAACGGGAGCAGTTACAAAAGCTTTTTTTTAAAAACTGAAAATATTAAATCACACTATGCTAGCCACTGAGACTGTTTTCTTCTCCCCAAACTCATGCAGTGGTTTTACAGCATTAACAAAGCCACAAATAAACTGCCTGAAATAGCAGTATCTTTAAATCCTTAAAAAGACTCAGAAACCTGTACCTGACTGCCGTTGTCTGGTGAGCTGGTCAGGATTGTCCTGCCTCCATTTTCTTTTTGTCTGTGAAAACCATTCCCTGGCTGGCTGTGTACTCATAATTAATTACTTCTGCTTGCAATGATTCACTTGTCTTTGAATTTTATTTCAGGTTGATGACTTTCAATGTATTACAGACCATTTGTAAATACGTCAGTTCCTGTTCAAATGTTTTACTTCATACCAAGATATCATCTCGAGATAATCTGAAACAGGCGTGCTGTGCCATACCTGCTCCCCATCCCCTAAAACACAGCAGGTGCTGAGCAAAAAGACATCTTTTTAAATTGCAGTAGGTCTTGTCCTGCTCTGAAAGCTGTTCCCTCCCCGTTTTCCTGCTACTTGGCTCCACAGAATCTGCTTGGGGCACCATTTCAGTTTAATCAGAACTGTGAGTGATGTCCAAAAATCATTGAAAGCTCACTTATCCCACTCCAGTTCATTTCCGTGATGCCCAGTAGTACTCCTTGCCACTTTGCTTTTGCTAAACAGCAAGGTGTGCTGTAATGGGTTGGTTTCCCTCAGAATCAATCTGTGGCAGACCACTGTGTGCAGGCCGTGTATTTATTGGATCCAGAGAACTGATTTTCAACTGGAAAAAACTTTTAGGGAATCTAAACAGTACACCGAAACTGTAATTGTGGCACAGCCATGGTGTCTTTATCCCTGCTAGCGCAAGCACCGACACCAATGGCGACTAACATCAGTGGAGGCTCGTAAGCTCGTTGTAGCCTGGAGGTACTCAGTGGACCTCTATGACTTGTATCGATCTCCGAGCTGTTGTATTTGCAAAGTTACAGGTAGCTGTGCTAGCTGGGTTAAAGCCAGAGCAAGTACACCTACCTACATTGTCATATGCTGTGAGGAAATCACTTGAGAACATGCTGCAGGTCTGCATTTAAATGAATTTAGAATTTAAATTTCTTAGTGCAAGAGAAAATTAACCTCTCCTTCTGATCTAGCAGCTAAGCAGGTAAGTTTTCTGCAAAGGCTTGGCCCTTAAAATATGATTTCCATCACTCTACCTTTGCTTGGGTAAAAAGATACTGCAAAAGTAGCTGTTGTACTAGTTCACTGCTGTACTAGGAAAATCTGCTCATTGCAGATTAGTTATCTACAAATACTATGCTTCACCTGGGCCATGTAATCAAAGACAATTTCTGGAGACTTGATTTGTAAGACACGTATGTCTTCTTCCAGCTTATTTTTCTATTTTTCTATTATTATTCTATTACTAATCGTAATGAAATCCAAATCCTTGCATAGCTTACCCATCATTTTAGTTACTTTCTTGCTCAGAAGTGGATGAATTTTCAATATCAGTTTTCCCACTTTTTGGATATTTCATGTTTGCCAGTAGTCATTCTCCCTGCTTGAGACCAATTTATTCTTTTTCAGTCCACCTAGTCCAATAACTTCAGTTTGAGAAAGGGAACTTTATTCCATTCATTTCACAGATCTTAACATACATTCAGAAAATAGACTGACCAAACCTAGAGAAAAGCTATAAGCTTTCTCCTCATTCCTTTGGAGCTCAGCACCTTCAGCTTCATGTCTTCACATTTCCTGAAGTGATTGAAGAACCTTCTCTAATGTTTCTGAGGCTCTGACCTGGCCAGCCTCAGAACAGCTTTTATGGCCAATTTTTTCATAAGTCTAATATTTAACTGAACTGCTTCCTTTAATTTTTCCATAGCTGCCAAATTTCCTTGTTTTACAAACCAAGATTATCACTTTTCCTAATTGTACATCCAGTAAGGCCAGGGATCAGATCGGGATCACCCCTTTTCATCATTCATTTTATAAACAGTACTTGAGTTACAGGATTTGGCTCCTAGGAGCTCCAGTTTCTGTCCATCTTTTCAGCCCATAGCTCAGAAGTAGAGGGTTTGGTATTTTTTGAGCTGATCTGAAATATCCTGAGCATCAGTAAATTTCAAATGACAAGCACTGTTTTCTCCTGATTTCTCTTCTTACAGAGATCATGGACTGACAATCATTTTGTCACCCTCAGACTTCAAATGTGACCTGAGATTCTTTGATTTCATTCCAAAATTGATATTTTAGCTTATATCTTCATCTGCACCAGCAAGTTCCAGGCTGGCCAAAACTTTCCTGCTTTCTGCTATCTCCTGGTAAGCTTTCTGGGTCACGGCAGTCAGATTGCTGGATGAGACAGTGACCTTGTCAATTCAGTCTTGGAGGTCTGTATCCAGCCTTCCCATCTGGCCTGAGAATTTTGTAGATGTCCCCAGATCGATCTTTCTTGTCACAGTTCTCAGTTCTTCCAGAAAGGGCTTCCAGACACTGCAGGTTCTTGTTGAAGTGACATCTGGCCATTTTGGTTTCTGAAGGTAGTCGATGAAAAAAAAAAAAAAAGAAAAAGAAAAAAGAAAAAGGAAGCAATAGCTTTTCAGATACTGGTACTTAAAAACACTGTCTGGATGTTCTGAATTAATATTGTGTTAGAAGCAGCCAAATGGCTATATGCCAAGACTCAAGGTGTATTTTTATGGCCAAGCTATAAAACCACAAAACAAGTGGTTTATAATGGAAATTCTGACACACTTTTAATATTAAGAGCAGAAACATACTGGTTGTGGCAAGTAAGTATGTGACAGCTGTGGTACTCACCTGTCAGCTGTACTGCCCGAACAAGTCCGTTTTGATGGCAGGATCCCTCCTTTATCTCATCCTGCGTCAGCCGCATGGTTTTGGGGCAGATGGGTCCAGCCATACTCTGCAATTCATTCCCGAGCCTTTCAAAACCTTTTTCTGGCTGATTACAGGGAAAAGCAACTGGGAGTTCGCAGAGTACTGGAGCCTGCGGTGTTCTGAAGCTATATGCACTGACTTGGCTGCAGCTTTCATCAGCCAGAAGAGGAGAGTTTTCTGTTGACACCGTTCCTTTTGAGCGGCACTTCCCACAGGGTGACGGGGTGTTGTGGTCAGGCAGAACTGTGAGCCTGAGCAGATCTTCCTTTCAATTTGAAACTCAATCAGAAACCATCCGTGGAAACTTGTTGGTACCAGAGCTATGGATCAGCCCATGCATGATGGGAGAAAGGAGCAACCTTGAGTAATATTTATGGTATTCTATCAGTTTCCATAGGCGTAAAAATTATTGGCATGCAGTGAATTTGATAATAATTAAAAAAATATTGGTAATAATGATGAAGGACTAAAAAGAAACTCATAAGGCTGAAATGTCATACAAATAAATACTGTGCCTAACAAAATAACACCCTAATTTGGAAAAAGACAAGGGCCAGTTTTATTTGCAAATAAATGCTCTAACTGGTCACCCACATTAGCAGCCTCCCATCAGCATAACATTTACAGCATATCTGTATCTATACGTATCAAGGGAAAGCAGGAGGGAGAAGTGTGAAAAGGCAGAGCCATTTTCCATAAGCAATATTCAAGATGACATTGTTCAAAACAATGGAATGTGCTCTCCGTATCTGACCTGTCTGTATGGCACGTATCAAACCTGAGATTTCCAAATACAGTTAGGGGGGTTACGGATACTTTTCCCACCCCGAGCATCTTGATTTGCAGTCACGTTCTTCAGGAAAACCAAGAAAGAAATAAGGCAATCTCTGACTGGCAGGGTAGAAGTTGAGATATGCATACACACACTTACAAACACATCTTGAACTTATTTCATACTTCATACACAAGTTGGAGAGAAAAGATTGTGACTCAAAGTGAATGAAATCTAAACAGCTGACAAATAAACACAGGGTGATGGATTAAACTTTCCAAGTAGCATGCAAGCCTTCTATACTGTAAGACTAACTTTTGCTATTCTTAATGCACAGATTAAGTATGCAACAGCACGTAACAATGCAGAAAGCTTTTCCTTTTAAATAAAATGGAAAGGAAATGAAAACCAAATTACACATTACTTAAAAATAATCTATCTGGAGATGAAATAAAACATTTGTGACTATGAACCAGGTTTCATACCTTTACTTCCAACATCTTCAATTAACACCTCTAGGAAATTTAACACAATTAAATTAATGTTCTAAAGCGAATGCTGGGTCGAGGGAAGCACAGCCTGGGGCATACTAACAGGCTGCAGTCCTTAAAAGAGTCTAACAGCTTAAAGACATAAGCAAATTTTACTTGCATCTTGAGGATATTATTCATAAATTTACATTAGCTTAGTCTGGTAGATTCTAAGGGCATTTGCAGAATGCCTAGAGATTAAATCAAAGCTAAAAAAAGGCATTGTTTTGTTTCAAATGACGAGCAGGCTGCTCGTCTCAGATTTGAAAGCCTCTGTGGGTCTCCACAGAACTTTCTGCAAAACGCAAAGATCTAAGCCAGGACTGAAACACCACTGACCAAACCAGAGAGTTGAATCCACCACAAGAATCGGGTGGGAGCTGACAGAAAGACAGCATATGAATGAATCCAAAAGAGATGCATCTAGATACATCTGTAATTAGGTCGTTGGAAGTTTCCAAAGAGCTGCACATTCAGGAGAAAGCCAATGCTTACACGAGCTTGTGCTTTCCATGCTGAAGACATTACTAGTTAGCTGAACTCAGAAACACAGCAGTGGTTGTGAGCTCTAGCGTTTTTCTTTGGAAATACAACAGGTATGTGAGACTTAAATGTCTCTGCTTTAGCCTGGATTAGGAGATCATTATAAGGTAAACACCGCCCCCCCCTCCCCCCCTTTTTTATCAGTTACGGCCCATATTGTTTCAGAATGCGGCACAAAGTGTGTTGCCACTCTACTTACTCGATGTAGCTTTAAAGTCTGCAGACCTATGTACCTGGTCTACGTATCTTTAAGTCAATTATTTTAGTGGCCCTTTTCATGTTTCTATGTAGACAAAAGATGGATGAGGGTATTTTTAATATTTTGGTAACGGAGGTTGTGTTCAGACAAACTTCTGCCATCAACAGAAATAGAGGATCCTCCCTCCTGCTGTCATTCCGTACCTTTCCTGAACAAGTGCTACCCAGTACACTTTGCACTATTTACCCCAGTAAGCTTTTTGGGTGCTCCAAGCATACACACAGAGGCATAGTTAGAAATTAAAATTAATTCTTAAAATACAAGATCAGTTCTGATGCAACAGCTGAAGGACAGCATCAATGTGCCTAGGAAAGAGTCTTTGGCAAGAGAGTTTATTTTTCTTTTTGTGGAGATCAGGCTTTTCTTTATGATTAGTCTCATATGTTCCTTGTTGGTTAACTTAGGTTAATTTTAAAATATAAATTAATGTCTATGTTAATTTAATCTCTCTTTTTGGATGCTATTGGAATGGAGCCCCAGCGTGGGTACATGCCCAGGTCTTCTCCAGCTGTGCCTTGCAAATGAGGAAAGGGAAAGAGATTGACAGCAGCTCTTGCTGCTGCCCCGACCAGCTCTGCAAACCTCCACCCGCCACAGTGCTTTCTTTGGCCCAGCCCTCCCGCTTTTATTAGCTCCTAGCTGCTTTTCTGGGTAAGAAAATCAATGGAAAATGGATTTTTAAAAACATTTGCTTTGGTGTAAAACAAAGATAGCCCAAGAAAAGTACTTCAGGCAGAAATCTCATGACTGAAAAGTTAGACTGGTAAGGTTTTAAAACCAAGTTGAGAGTTAAGGGGTTTCTTGGTTTTACTTTCTTTGGAAACAATAGAAACTAACAAACCCTTTTTTTTGGCACAGTGATGCTTAGGACCCTGGAGGGTCTGAGTATCTCCTTCTGACATGATTTAACTCAAGAGATTTTTCTTAAGTAGTATTAACTGAATATTAAAGAAGTATACACAACTTTCACCATTGAGACGCAAAAGGTTTAACAACTCAGACCCCTACAGTCCAAGCAGCAGAAGAGCTAGAATATTTCCACGATGGCATAGGAGCAGGATGTGGAAAGTTGGAAGGTCACTGGAAAAAAGCATGTGCCACAGGAACTCCGTTTTGTTCCATTTTGAAATCATCAGGGGAAAACTGAGAGACGAAAGCCGTGAGTATGTATGCAACCCCAAGCAGGGGGAGCGCAGCTGTTGCAGCTCCGAGCCTGCAGTGGGCATTTCGGAGAGCCGCTTCGTTGGTGTTCCCCGAAACGGCCACCCTACAGCACACAAACCCCGTTTACCTGTGCATTGCACAGAGGCAGAGAACTGATCCAGCATCTACGAACATGTCGTCTGTACTCAGCGTGGATGGAGCAGAACAAACCCTAAAATCAGACAAAGATAAATGTGTTTCTCAGGCCCTGTCTAGACTATGGGAAGATGGGCTCTGTCCCCCACTGCCAGGGCTGGAGAGGATGCACGGCTGGGTACATCTGACCATGTGTATAGTTGGACAGAACAAAACTCAAAGAGCTTTGCAGAACCAGTGTTTGCTGAAAATATTATGCTCACCCTAGCAGGAGCCTTGCTGGGCGGACAATGTTAACCTGCCAAATAGAAAAAAAATGAAGTTTTGTTAAGCTACTTGTTATTAGCTGCTCAAACCTTGACTGCAGCTGAGTGAAGAAACCCCAACATTCCCACGACAAACACATGGTTTAACCAAAATACGGGAGGTCCTTTCCACAGAGAAGATGACAAGCCGAGGAATAATTGTTAAAATAAATACTTGAAAACTTGGCTCTCTTTCTTCACCTACACAAAAAGGAACAGTTAAATCTGTAAGCCAAAGTTTCTGACTAACTTTTACGAAGTATTTCTTCTTTGAAACAGTTAAACAGCATGCTTTGATCTTTGTGTATGAAATACTCCATCTTTCAGAGTAATCGTGGGCAATGTCCAGTCTCATTTGAAAGTATAATTTGTGGCTTTAATATTTACAATGTTATTTTGAGGAAACACAAAAAGATATAATTAATTCAGTGTTGTTTATGTCTGGTTTGAAGTCACAGATGTTACAAATTGAAGTTACGATATGCAAATTTTTCACATCTTTTGGAATTCTAAATTGTGCCTATGGGACAAAATTTCTTCCTTCCCAAGGCTCCTTGCCCGACTGATCTCCAGTTGCTTTCAGCATGATTTGATTTCTACCTGACATTAGAAGACAGAAATTGGCTACAAGTAAATTCTGGATCATATTAAGGATTATTTTCCTTGCCAAGGAATATTATTCTATAAGTCAATATGGTATAAACCACTATAGTAAAGGAATATTTATATATGAATTATTTCCATACAAAGAGAAATTGATTAAGAAATACAGCACATAACTTTCTTATATCAGCGTAACGCTACCGTACCACATATGTAGGACTGTCTGAAAAGGCGCAGCCTGGGGTAAAGGCTGTGGTACACGGCGGGAGAGACTACTGGGAGCACAGACTAATGGCAAATGAAGAGCACGGAGGATGCTCGCTGACTCTAGCACAAAGCACATTGACAAATTAAACACAGATCAATACAAGTAACAGTTTATATTGACAAAATCTTACCTAGTATGAGACATACCATTTTATATGTAGTAATAATTTTTTTTTTTTAAAAAGGGATTGGCTTAATCCTGTGAAGTCTTTAATGGGAGTACCTGCAACATTTTCATGTTTTCCTGTCTTATTTGTGATTGTTTTTATAAGATTGGATAAACTGTACTGCCTTTAGTTGCCTTAGGAATAACATCTCTAATCTTTTGACAGTGTAAGTCATGCGATACTCCTTGTGCAAACAAGAAGGACTGGACAAGACGACAGCAGTCTCATTTTTTGGAACGACTTTACTGCATCCTCTCCAAAAGAAAACTGATATGTGCTCCTTTAGATGAGAAAATACAATATTCTTGCAAGTAGAAACCAGTATTTTATTTGTAGTAGCATTCATCTGATCCAGTTTTTAACAGAAATAAATGTAGAAGATGTCTTCAAAACCCAGAAAGAAAAAAGGCTCACGTGCCTTGAGAATCATTGTTACCAGAGAACAAGTTTTCCCAAGAGGCACCAACAAAATTAAAAATAGGTGGCAAAGATAAAATTAATTAAATGCTTATAAAAAGGAACATCCACTATCTGTGTTCCTTTCCAACAGACATCTCCATCTGGAATTTATTTTTAGGATGCTCATTCCTTCTCACAGGTTCAATGCTACCCATTTCACACCATTTAACTATTGAAAGCTCTTGAAATTCCGGACCAGAGAAGCCAGAGCCCAGTGTATTTCACAGTGATGTAGCTAATGTGTCAGACTTGTAAAATAGCTCTTAGTGGTAGACCTCCATTTAGAGAAAGACGGAAACTAGCTTTAAATACTTAAGGCTTTAATATCTAGTCCATTACGCTGCAGCAAGGTCTTGTAAAGAGTCAATTATGGGATACTTCTGATTTGATCCACATGCAAGGGAAATCCGCTTCTTTGCCTTTAAACCTCTGTAGTAAGTGTCCTGTTTAAATAATTAGTGACACTTTTTCTTTGATCAAATTGATTCACATTGTTATTCTTTTATGTTAATTTAAAACTTAATCCACGTAAAATCCAAGACAGATCTTAATCCATCATTCAGAGAGCTTTTACAAAAAGGCACTATCATGAGATTGTCCAGAAAACACGACAGGTTAAAGACAGTAGTGAACCAACTTGAAGTAAAATGCGCCCCCCTTTTTTTTTTCTTCTTTTTTTTTTTTTTTTTTCTTTTTCCTGGGAGGGGAGGCAGGGAGCCTTCTGGAAACCTGTGAATCAACAACCAAGTTAATACTAGTAGCATGGATAAGCAGTGCTACAATTTGGAAAGAATTGTAAGCGGAGACACAAAGCTAGCAGCTACTCCAGCACAGAACCTATTCTCCAGCATATTTAATGATGAAGCCAAAATCTGAGCGTTTCCTGCCATTAAGAATGTGTTAATCATGGAAAATATTTTAAAATAAACTGCAGTTACTTTTACTTATATTCTTGCTTTCTATTCAAAGCTTAGTCGTCCAGGTTACAGGGAAGTTACTAGCAACAAAGTTGGAAGGGTTTTCAGGCCAGACTGAGCTAGTTAGGGTACTCAGCCAGTAGGCTACATAGAAGAATATTTACGATTCCACATGCATGCCATTGTCTTTGGTAAGATATTTCTATAAATCTATGAATGAGAGGCTGGGAACAAAGTTACCTGCACAGTACATAAATATTTAAGTTTTGTCCAAGCCCACGCCAACCCCTTACTTGCTGTACACATTCAAATAATTTGAATTAGTATCTCTACAGTGAGGTAAAAACGAGTTTACAGTCTCAACTGAACATGAACTGATAATTTCTGGATAGCAGAGTTAGATTTTTACCATAACATTTCAGATACTTATGTGTTTCCTAATAATAATTTAAAAGTTATGCTCCTAGACAGCGGCACTGCCATTTAATGATAAATGAGGCACAGGAACTACTTTGCTAAAATACTGCTCTATGTTTCTTCAAAAGGCTTGATGGAGTAGTAATTAAACCACCCAAGTGTTTTTCTAAAATATTACTGCAACACTGTAAAAGAAATAATAACAGATAATATTTCACAATACTTAAAAAAATATTTAAGGAAAACAAGATGACCATTTTGTTTAACTGCCTGACAAAATCCTTGAGTAAAATTCTTTTATAAAATGACTAATGGAATGTAATTGCTGCAAAATTTCCAGCTGAGCATGAACAGCTAGGTCTTGAGGACCTCTGCTGTTCAGGCAGTGCACTGTACGACCGCGTGTCCAGATTATCATCTCCACTCAACAGCGATGCTTACAATTTTGCCTTATCTTTAGAAATTACTCTGGCTGCAGAGTTGCACTCAAAATTTTAAAATTATTCAATTTAGTATAACAACCTCAGCACTTTTGTAACAAAGTATCTTTTCAGCTATCTACCACTTATAGAGACTGCCATGAAAATTTAAATAGCCAGTATTTCAATTCACTTGCTTAAATTTGCATATTAACGATGAAACTTGGAGATCTGTGTATATTCCCTTTTCACCATTTCAAATAGGGTGGAGTAAAAAGAGACTTGCAGATAACACCGGAGACATGACAGCACCAAAGATACAGTAGATACAGTCTGGTGAGCTGCACTGAAGACATGGCAAACACAGCCTGGTGAGCTGTACACTGATAAATCCAACTGAAGATAAAATCTTCACAGAGTTCCTTCTGTATAGGCATAGTCTCCATCTTTTAGGACAATGGCAAATCAAAATATGTACCACCCAGAAGCTGGGGACAACGATGATAGCCCAGCGAGGCTGGCACGGCACAAGGATGCTCCCTGGGAACCACCCTGATCGATCCACCACTGACCGAACGTCGCTGGCTACAGACACCAGCCGCTCTTACACACCAAGGAGAAAGACCTAAGATAGGGCTACAAAGGGCAATAGGGAAAAGAATATCTTGTTATTAAAGTAAGGAGGCACTTTCAGGGAGCATGAGGAAGTGAAGCGCTTTATTCTGCCCTTTACGCTTTGGGAAAACCATCGTCTCCGTGACATCTGAGCACTGTGCACGCAGAATTCATAGCCAGCCTACAGACTTGCATGTGCTACAGACTTACAAAAGCTGCTGGGGCATATGCTAATCTTGCTTAAGCTACTAATTGCCCTTTATTAAGAAACAGTTTTTATTTCTCAGGAAAAGCTAGCCGGACGGTAAAATTTGGCCCCATCACTTGCTATTTGGCTTCTGAATGCCACGTGAAGCAAGCCGGCACAAATGGGGTGCAGGCAGCATGCTAACCCCCCCGCGGTGTCCTGCCCTTGACAAGTATTCTCCTTTTAGAGGTATTAAATCTTGGCAACATCCATTGCAGTTCCCACTTAAGCTGAAGTAAGTACATGTACAGAAGGGCTCTGTCAACATATCTGAGTGGAAAGATGTTTGGATTAACTAAGAAAACCTATTTCAAATCTCAGATAATAAAATGTCCTCCTAAATCCTAATTGCAACTTTCATCTTGTGTCTTAGGCCTTGCCACCAGCTGATGTGCCGATACAGATCAAGTGTTTAGTTTGATAAATGCGGCTTACTAGGGTCTTGGTATTGCTGACTGACAGAGTAGCTGAATAGGATCCAGGCTTCTAAAGGTGATTATCTGCCTTAAAGAAGGAAGAAGATGAATACAGGACAACCTTGTTTGTCATTTTGCGCACTTAATCAGACAAAGCTCATAATACTAAGAGCTTCTCTATACTATCAAAAATAAAACAAAAGCAGCTTTCAAATAAATTACACTACCATTTTACAGAGGGGGAAATCCACAAGCATGCATTGGAGAATTAACTTTTAGTTGCTATTTTCCAGCAAAAGAACTTCTAATTGGAACACTAAATCATATTCCCAGTCTTTTCCTTAGGCTGTTGAGTTTGGAGCTTATTGCAGCCAGATCTCACTACACAGGACACATAAAGCAGCATTCTTGTTTCAAACAATATATCCAGGTAGAAAGTTACAAGATAACAAGACCTGTCCTTTTAGTTTAAATTGTTATCTAAAAGAAGTAGAAATAAAATGTTCTCTCAAGGAAGATATCAGACTGACAAGGCTCACTCACTAACGCCCCTTTTCTGTGTTGAGATAACACCAGCAGTATGTGGTCATTGCTTTATCTTTGTGTCTGTACAAAAAAAAAAAAGCATAAAGCAATTCTAATGTAATATGACAGAGTGGTATATTTCTCACTTACGGATTTAACTTACAAAGCATTATGTTTAAAGAAGGTCAAGTGAGCAGTGTCGCATTACACCTTATTTTCAGCTTTGTTTTATATGACAAAAAAAAAGAACAATTATATTTTCGTGAAGTTCTCTCTGCTTTCAAAAGGAAAAATCTGAGAAGGGGAAAAAATGTTTACTTTTGGTTCTGTTTTAGGGTTAATATAACATCTACAGCTCTGTTACAAACTTCCGTCTACTTCGTAAAAAAAATATCTGTGACGTTTACTTTGCATTTCTTTAACCAAGAGCTTTGATTGAATACTACTATAAATAGGAGCATTAAAAGCAGAGATAATCAAAATACATACAAATAAACAGCATTGTCACTGGGGAGTACTCCACCATTTAAATGATTACTAAAACAAAAACCCCAAACCTGAAGAAGCAATAAAGATGCCTAAGTAACATGGCTTGAATACTAATATTTCAAAAAGAATGAAACGCATTCAACCCAGAAAAAAAATTACACATCCAGAACTGCCAATAAATTGTTATTCCTATTATCATCACAATTTAACAGCGGTTGAATTCCTATTTCATACTGAAAGGTCCTACTCTTCAATGTATATCACATACAGCAAATATTTAAGCAGCCAATTGTCATAAAACAAATTCTGAAGTAAAGGCCATTTTCTCTAAAGCCTTTGTATGTAGCAGGCTCATCGACACCTACAGCTCTACTCACCAGTGCAGCCTTGCACGGTCCAGCGTTGACACTAAGAACTGCACTTTTTGGCTGTTGACTGGTATCAGAATAAAAGTACTTCATTTTACAATTTCAAAATTTTACAACCGATTATTGGCAGCATCATTTATTACTATTAATTTCATAGCTGAAAGGTTTTGATTATCAACCCTGTCAATCCATGCAATTTCCAAGTGTATTGTAACCAAACCTAATTCTACATCTAAATCATTAGAAGGGTAACGTTGTTATACCTGTAATGGTATTTGTCCTACTTTGAACATTACCAAACTGTGTTCTCTAATCCTTTAGGAAACGCCATAATGAGGCTCATCTAATGGCTTCAACTAGTTAGGAAGGCAAACCAAAAGATTTAGCTCCTCAGTCTGTCTCTAAATCTTCTAAAGTGAAAGATGATTTACAGTTAAGCTATGAAAAATGTGACCACTCTCAAGTCTGGAAAGTCTCAATCTGATTTCAGCAAACTTAAATCACGAGAAAAGATTGCGTCTCGCTGACTACAGATTTGCTTACCTAGGGAATCAGCATCTGGTGTGAAACATTCATTAAGTTATAAAAGGTTTATAGACTTGTCTGAGCTTCTACTAGGGAAAATTGTTAGATTTTTCACTGAAAACACTGATCTGAAAGGTTAAGTTTATAGTTTCTGTGTTTGATACTTAAGAAAATGTTTTTCTGTCCCACTTCAAAAAAACGTTATAAAATCAAATCAAAAATAAATCATTATTGTGAGAAAAACCAGAGTCATCTCAATACCTTAAGACATTTACAGAAATTAAAAGAGAAAGCGAGGGAGTTCTTGTTATGATGAAACTAAATACTCATCCTTTTGGAATTACTTGACCTCCAAAGTATTTGAGGAACAAAAGAGGATAGTCCCGACATTACAGAAGCCGTAAAGCATTTGTAAAGACAATACTACGTTTTGTTTAGAACTCAAAGATTTAGCAACTAGTAATTTTGCAGCAAGCAAATCAGGAGGTTAGAAGGGGAATAGAATCTATGTAATTTAATTAAAATATAAATTTATTTGTGCAAGCTTTTGAAGGTTGATGTTTGCCTTTTGCCTTGTCAGAGACCCATGCTCCATCACACCCTAGTCCAAGCTCCATCCCCCTCTGAATGCGAACGAGTCTCTACTCAGCACTCACAAACAGGTTAGAATTTGCAGGATGGTTCCACACCCAGCAGTGCCCAGTGCAAACATCAACAGCTGCTTGGCATTAATAAAACTCAAGTCTCCAATAAACCAGTGGAAGCTGTTTTGGTGAACTGAAATTTTCATTTCATAATTAAACCCTGAGCAGAACAAAAAAAGACAAAACTGAACCTGCAGCCAACTCAAACAACAAGTCATGACCGGGACTGAGAAGCTGAATTTAACAGAAAGTTACAGTCTGGGAAAAAGAAAAAGAAGAAAAAAACCAAACTCAAACCCAACAAAACCTGAAAGAAAACAAAGAGGGAGAAATCAAGGCCGATATTGACCTATATACGGATTGAAAGAAATGGATTTCAAACATTTGTGCCGAGTCTTCACTGGTGCAAGAAGAAGCATTAATGCCTGTAGGCTTCAGACTGCCTCTCGCCCTTTAGGAACACTGCAACTGTAGCACGTGCTTGCCTCTGCAAGCTGGGACGTGTCCCTCAAGTCCCCCACACCACAAATCCACCTCAGGGACAGCAGGATGAAGCTGAAGTAAGCGCTGGAGTGGGACTGTGAAAATGACCATGGGAGGAAGCTGGGACAAACAGCCAGAGAGGGAGAAGCCCTTGTTATCAGAGGATGTGCTGGGGGAATAAAAATAACTGGCTCATGTAGGTAAATTCAGTTCTGCTGGTGGCAGAACCTTCTGCTGACCCAATGACATCAGGAGCAAAACAAGTGGTCTGCTATAGAGAGGTGTGGAAAAAATGAGAGAAAGCAACCCCGCAGAGGTAACCTCGCTGGAGATCCTCACTGTTGGTGCTACCATACAAACCAGGGAGAGCATCCTTTCTTGTCAAGATTTATAAATATTTGTGATAGTTGTTATTACTGTGCTTAATTCCTTAAGAGTTCACTGTTCTTCCTAAACAAGCACACATGTTTTATTCTTTTTTTTCTTAGGCCTCGGGCTTCCTCCATCTCAGAAGATCTCACAGTTGATTTTTTGTTCGCTTAGTAAGGTGCAGCCGCACTGTCCGCAGAAAGGCAGGGATGCAGATGCCTCTGCGCTTGCCACCAGTATTTGTCCCTTAACCAGAGAAGTCCTCCTAAATGACGTGTGGGAACCTTGCACTCTAAAGCCAGAAGAGTTGGCTTCAGATATAAGCTTTTAAGTAAAACAGCCTAGGGAATATGCAAACTATGTCTCAAAGGCAATTTGGCTTTGATCCTAAGAACCACTCCTAATTAGGGTCAAAAAGAAATACTTCCTTGCAAAAATATTCTTCTATCTTAAAAATAAAGTTTTGTACATTAAACAGGAATTTTATTACTAGTTTGATGGCCAGACAATAATCACCTAGGTATATAAGCAAGTCTGCTATAGCTGACACCACTGTGCAATAGTTAAAACCCTGCTCCCCTCCCCCACAAAAGAAAAAAAAAAAAAAAAAAAAAAGGAAAGAAAACAGAAATGGCTAGAAAGAAAAGCACAAACTCAGAAACTTTAAAATGTTTTAGATTAGAGGTGAACGCATATCCAATCTGTTTATTTGTAAAAGCAGTAAAAAGATTTGGAATAGCCACAACATCATATTTAAATGAAAATTAAAGAAAAGATTAAAGCATGCAAGTTTAGCTCCATGGGTTAATGTGCCCATTTTACCTTCCTCCCAAGAACATATTCCAACAGAAATCTGGGAAAGAAACTGTTTTCACGGCCTGTTCAAAGGGCTGAGCATTGTGCAGTGTTGAGTGGTTTTCAGTTTGAATAGCAATATAAGCACACCTGCTGAAACATTATTCCTCAGTTAATGTTTACTTGGGGAATAAGAGTTTGGGTTTTGCAGTTTCTTGCTACAACACCATTGAAAACTTAATTTGAAAAGGTTATTTCAGTAGTACCTTTTCAATGATCTGCATCTGACTGTTGATCTGTTCTGTGCTTTTGTCTGTTGTTCTGGTGTGCTTACCCAAAGTCTTTGTTATTAGCAACTTGCTGTTCATAAAACCTGTGAAAAGTTTAGTATAACTAGTGATCAAATATAGGCATCTTCAAAAACACAGTAACTTTTGTGGCACTGGGTGTAACCTAAAATCGGAAGCTCTTCAATATTATGTATCATTACTTTAGCCCATTGATATAACTAAATTCTATATGAAACCTTTATCATACATGAAAAAGCCCTTCCAGTGCTCAAGGTATTATAAAGCCAAGTTATTATTTCTGTTCAATGCGGTGCTGACAATGACAGAGCAGGGTGCTGTATGACTAAGGCAGATGAAAACGAACATCTGAAGCAGTCCATGAAAGCTGCGAATTGCTTGCTTGTTCTAAAGAATATATTCAAAGTTTGCTTTGAACTTCCCCCTGCTGTGAATGATGACTGCAAAGAACAAGAAAAAGTGGAGAGAGCAAACACAGCCCGTGTTCTGACTTACAGCTCCATTGTCCTCAATGGCACTTCCCCCCACCCCCGCTAGGAAGAACTACAGTATTAAGGAGAAGTTCCTTTACAGATAGTCATGAAAAGGTTTGATTCATGGTCACAATCATGTCACAGCATTGCCAATCTATCCACAGTACACATCAACAAGTAATTTGTATTTATTTTGTAAATATTTCTATAGTATTTCAGATTTCTAGAAGAAACTACTCTGACAAATGGTAGACACAGTATTATTGTTTCCAGTAATGACTCCAAAGCAAAATAAGGTAAAACTACTCTCAGAGACCATACACAGAAGATGCCTATATGTTTTGCCAGAGAGACTTCATTTTTTCTCTCCTAGCTCTGATCGTACAAATTATTCACACATTCTTCAGAAAGGGATTTAGTTGTAGTCAAATGTGCCAGGTTGACAGCTCTGGAGAAAAATACTCTTGTTTAAACACAGAGCAGTTAGAAGTTATAGCAGTCTACTACGTCATACCTACTTACTAAGGTGACTTAACATGGAACAAGAGTATCTCTATAGGTTAACTCCTGGTTTTATCACCCATTCATTCATATTTACCCAGACTAGTAACAGACAATTACAACGCGTAAGATTTTCACATTGCAGATTTAAGTTTTTTTTCACTTGCTTCACAAATATACACAAAGAAACCTGACAGATACAGGTATTTACTATACTGGAGGTAGTTACCATTTTGATAGGCTTGGTGGAATCCTACTGAGACCAAAGGACATTCTCTAGGAGCCAGTTCTTCACCGTGCCCCAGAAGTACGTCACACCAACCACAGCTTGTCTTTACCAAAGCTGAACAATTTTCAGAAATTAAAAAGCTGCATGAAAAAGGGAAAGAGCTCCGATCATTGAAAGCCTACAGAGAGATGTCTGTCCCATAGCAGCCCAACAGCACGGCAGCTTTCTCATCTATACAGGGGTTTCAAACTTCAGTACCAGCCTTTAGCCTTCTCAGGACATGCTAGATCAAACAGCCTTCAGTCCTTCTGAAATTTAGTTTTAGGATCCTCCTGGTTCCTGGTCCCCAAAGAGTGGCCTGTTCTCCATACCTGGGAGGTTTTGTCCTTTACAATAATTCACACGCCCGGGTCACGCAATGTTGATTTTAAGACACTGAAATGCAAACCTACTCATCAGAGAACATAAGGCAAAAAGCACTAGAAACAGTGTGAGCATTCCAGTGTGTCTGATACTTGCTCTTGCTATGAGGAATAGGCACACACAGCTAGACAACAAGCCAGTAGCAACATTTTCTGAACAATTCACCTAGACAATGTGCTCTGCAAATAGCCTCTATTTGTATTTCCCAAAGGAGAATTCACACACACACGCCATACTTTCTAACCACATCTTTCTGCTGCTTGTCCTTATTTCACTTGCATGACACAAAAGCTAAGGGATAACTGAAAATACTCACAAGTAGGTTATATTTTGTATTGTGGTGCCACTTACAAATATTTCATCAAAATCTTACAAAACTTTACAAAATTTTGCAGGATTCTGTAGAAATATAGCTGGCAAATTACCTGCTTATATTTAAAGTTACAGTGCTAATCTTGCTAATGCTTAACATTCCCTGTTCTGGCTATATACACAACATATCACCTTGACTTACAATTCAGCGCATAAATGTATATCTGCAGGCACCAGGATAAAAATTTTAGAACTTTGTCAGACCATAAAATTTTAGACTTTTGTCAGCTCTGTAATACTGAAAAGAACAGTTAGCCTTATTTGCAAAAAAAGAATTCAAGCTGCATATAAAAAATAAATCAACAGCATTATCAACTTTTATATTAATAGCCTCATAGCAGTCCATTTAGACACTGGGGCCGGGTAAAGATAACACTAGTGTTCTGCTGCCACCTGCAGCTGAAGGAAGAGTGCTTGTTTCTTCAGCAACACCCCAAGGCCAGTGCTTGTGTCTGAAGTTATATACTATTTTCTGTTAAAACGATCTCGTCTAGGCCATAATCCACAAACCTCTACGAGTTTTATTGTCTAGCATTACTGAAGATAAAACTGGTGAGAAATTCAAAAGGCTGGTCCACCCACTTGAGCAATTCATAATAGACTAGGAGGAGAGAAAAGTAATTTGAAGGGTATGAAATACAAGTCAATTGGACATGCAACATTTGACACTTGCAGAAAGAATTTTTCATGCAACATTTGACGCTTGCAGAAAGAATATTTCAAACTGGTCCTTATTTAACAGTTTTAAAGTTAACGTGGGTATTTTAAAACTTCCAATGTCCTTATCCATACATACCGTCATAAGCAATTTAACTCATTCAGAAGCTTTATTATCACTTTGCTAAGGAAACTGTGCAGGATGAATAAACTTTCATTTTTACGCTGAACAAAACCGATTCACATTCAGAACACAGGGGGAACAGGGGGGCAGCCAGCAGAGACTCCAAGCACGCAAGATACACGCTTGTCTGCAGCTGGACTGCTCTGTGCCAACAGGAGAAGAATCACACATGTCTCTCGTTAGTCTTAATTTATTGTCTGTATACAGGGTCTTAATAATGCTTTGGGCGTCTCAGGCTGCAAAACTTAAATGTTGCAGGCTCCCAAGGACAGAAAAGTATTATTGATACACATTCTGCTGTAGTGAAGCTAAACTCCCGCTGAAAACCACTGAAAGTTTTCACAAAGAACTCTAGTGGATATTGGCTGCTACAACAGCTAATCTCACTCTACCCTTCCATTTTTAAAAAATGTTGTGAATATCCATACCAGCATAAAAGAGAATATTAAAATGCGTGTTAAAAGCCATATTATAAAAATGCATTAACAAGAGACATAAAACTTCTGTATCAGCTGTGTTAACTCATTAAGCGCTACCTCTGACTTCATTTGCACAGCTGCTTGTATGGGAGGCGTTTTAGAGGATGCCGTAATATTCTGTGCTTCCTTTTGGTCTTCCCCAACAGAAACCAGGAGTAAATAGAAGAAGATATAAGAATTTATTGCTGTTCTGTATGTGCAATGACAAACAAAGTAACATAAAATTAGCATTCTGTTTCTTCAGAGCAAGCTATTAACAAAAAAAGGGTAAAGAAAGAAACCCCAGGTAAACATGCCATGCTCAAAACCTATAAGCGTTCAAAAAGAAAGGCGTTAGCTACTTGTTATTCTTATCATTTCTACAAGCTTTTAATCTATTTAACTTTTCATTAATAAAACACTCAAAATATTTCTAGAGCCATCACAAACGTACTTGTTGCAACTTCTTATGCTTTACTTGTCACCACAGTCTATAGAAATAGCTTCTTGAGATGACAGTCGTTTGCCCTGGAATGAGGCAGTAGTAGTCCTTGTAAAGATCTATTACAGCTGCCTACCACTTCCTGATACTTTTCCCTGGGCGTGTTATTTCTAAATATTTATTAACATCCAGAAATCAACCCAGCCACGTAGCTGAAATGACATATATAAGTCTTAAGACACATAGTCATAGAAATTAAATGAACAACCTCTCACTCATCTTTCAGCGTTGTGTGAAATATTCCTAATATATCTGTAATCTTTAAAATAAATAAAGCAATTGCCAAGAAAGGCACTGAAAGCTGCAGGTTAAACTAGAAACTTTCTGTAACAGATCTACAGCTTTGAATGTTCAATTCTGAATGGCCTAAATTCTTATATAATGGAATTTATACATATACACATACCCAAACGTATCCTTATGCATGTATGTATATATACATTTATGTTTGTGTACACACACATTCACCTATTAAAAAAAAAGAAGCCCTAAAACAATGCAGCCCAAAGGTATTAACAACCAAAAAATTAAATAGGTCATGTCTTGTATGACTTGTCGCACACTGCTTCAAGAAGATATAAAAATCAAAGAAAATAAACAGACATCAATATTAAATCAAAACAATAGATAAACTGGAAACAAAGCATATGCTCTTCTGAAAAAATATTTTCTAATAGTAGCATGTGTTTGAAAATTAGCATAGAAAATGTGCCCAGACATCAAATAATGTGACAGGTGGTATCAGTGCGTGAAAGATAAGCATCCCGTGGAGATCCCAGAAAATGAGCAGGGACTGCTTAATATTTACTAGTCTGGGCATCCCGGCTGCCAGGCTGGAGTAGTGGCTCCTCCAGTCACTAGTGCTGTCTGCTCCTCCTGGCGTCAGAGCCACGAGCTCCACTGCAGCTTCTTAGCTCTCCTGTCAATGCTACTGTCTTACAAAATGTAGTGAACCCCTAATGGCATTATAATTTAATCATCACAAAAAGAAGAGCGACTGTCAGCTGACAGCCAGTGATCGACATGGCCTGGATTTCTGCTGTCAAAGATTTGCTTGTCAATCAACATGAACCAATATAGCATGTGTTTACAATAATCAGAAGTCATTTAGTATCAGTATCTTAGCAAAGCTTTGACAGAAATGAAATGAGATCTGTGTTCTATATTCACAGAATTGTAGAATGGTTTGGGTCAGAAGGGACCTTAAAGGTCATCCAGTGTCCCCCCCGCGGGGACAGGGCCACCTCCCGCCAGCCCGGGTGGCTCCCAGCCCCGTCCACCCGGCCCTGAGCCCTGCCAGGGATGGGCACCCACCGCCGCTCTGGGCGGCCTGGCCCGGTGCCTCGCCACCCTCATGGTACAGAATTTCTCCTTAATGTCTGATCTGAATCGCCCCTCTTTCATCCTTGTTTCCTTGTCCTTTCCCCTTGTCCTATCATGACATGCCCCTGTAAGAAGTCCCCCTCCCACTCTCCCATAGCCGCGCTCAGTATTCCCCCACACACGAATGACACTAGGACACTAGACCGTGCGGAGTTCTCAGCAGCTGAGTTAATGCACATTAATGCTGAGATGGGTTGGAGAACGCGATGCTCTAACAACAAAACCATCAGGCAACGTTTGCTTATTAAATTCAACGAGGATGCCATGTCTGCTCCTGGCACTCCATCCCATAGCTGTTCCTATTGATTTTGCAGCTTTCCATTTGATGAAATAATACATCTCCAAATGTCTATGTGTGTGAAACTCATCACCTCTGGTAATGTCATCAGCTGTGAATTATTACTGAGCTACATCTAGACTTCTTTCATAGTTTCTTTTGGCACTTCATGTGTTCACTTCCACTTTCTGTCTAAAGTATTGCAAGATCATTAGCTAAATTTGGAATGCAATTGGAGAACACTCCGGCTGAAAGAAGGATCTGAACATTAGATTCCAGAGAGAAAAATAACTTATCAGGCAGATATCCTTATTGCTTTAAGTATCTGGCATGGTGTTCACTGGGAAACCATTCTGGAAGAATGCCACAAAAACTCACATGAACTCATGCTGGTTTTATTGCAAATTCTTGATAGCAAAAAAATGCACGTCTGGTTGTAATCATAGTTGGGCACAATACCATCCTGTAATGCAATTCTGTGCACCCAAAGAGTGATAAAAAGTGTCTTGACCCTTCTTATTCATGACTGAGGAGGCCACAAATATACCAAAGTGTACTGCAAGAGCAATAAAGCTTTTTTGTCCATAAGCAAGTTTCAGGTTTTTAATACTGCCCGCACGCTGACAGATCGTATCTGAGCATTCTTTCGCACTGATATTCTGACACCCAAAAAAATAACACACCAAGACTGCAGATTGACTGTACAACAACTCCTATTTTTTGGTAATTTCTTCCTATTTCTTCTCATGGAACTTCTTCTGATGAGCGACCTGCTACAGCTGCTAATGCCCATTTTTCCAGATAAGCTGAGTATTAGTGCATGTGACATTCAAACGCAGTCAAAAAGTGTAAAGTACACTCACATTACATGTAGCCCTACCTGGACCACTCATTAGAAGATGGATAGCCATCAGATTTCCCATGTCTCTCTGGGGATGTATCTAAATATAAGACCAAATGAGTTATCCAGCAGAACAATAACAATCCCAACCTCTTTTTGATGGAAAAACATGGGGGAAATGATAGAACTGGAGGAAAACCAAAACCAAACCAAACCAAACCAAAACAAGAAAAAAGAAAGAAAGAAAGAAAAAAAACAACTAGGAAAAAGCCCAAGTTCCCACTGCTTTAACTGCCAAGTCCATGTTGTTATGGTTGTATCAGCTACTCGCGTTTCCTGCATGGTCACTTAATGAAGTAAATGGCTCACCATTTTTATCTAAATGCTAAATTTAAGTCTGAATGCTGTGTGCCTAGACAAGTTTTGCTTTTGTGTACGTATAGATATATATATATATATACACAATTCCTTCATCCTTTTACTGGCTTTAGTGCAATTCAGCAGTGACTCAGTTTGTGAAGGAGAGATGCACAGTTGTAGTTTGGATAAGAATTAACTGACTATCCAGTAGCAGCAAGTTTTTCCTTCTTGCAAAAAACGCTTTTTCATTTTAGCACATCATTCTTCCATTGTGAACCTAATCAAATAAACTAATGAAAGTAAACATCCGTAATTCAGGAACCATTTGATCACTGCCTTTCCTCTGCATTTGGATCAAGGGGCTCTTTTACAAGGTAACTGCCCTCTCCCAGCATAGTATACGTGATTACCCAATTCCTGTCGTTACAACTGACATGCTTAAACCACCTATTGTGTGTACTATCCATAATTATATTTGTGGTTTTGTTCTGTACTGTCTCCTGGTCTGTGAGCTCATGCCTCTCCTAATCCCTTTTAAATGAATGACACACAGTTCTAAGGCCCAGAGATCTTGTTACCAACAACGACCAATTTCTGCCTTTTTACAACACTTATGGAATCAAACCTACAAAAAGGATATTAAAGATCTTTCAAATACTTGAATCAATAAGTCACATTGAATTAAAAGAATTTATCAGCAACCCTTTAATAAATCTGGAGGCATTAAAACTAAGAAATATTACAGTGACCCCAGGCTAAGTACAATAAGGGAATATAGATGATGAAATACATCTAAAGATTGTTTTGAAATATGTGTGCACAAGACACACGGGAGGCTAGAAATCCCCCTCCCTCCTTACTCTCCGCATAATCTATAATAATAGTACCACACTACTATTATTTTCATTGCGTCGGTACACTGTGAATGCACACAGTCCATGGAACCAATTAAAGCAAAAAGCCTATACTTTGTAACAGTAAGACTTTCAAGAAATTTGAGGTACCTGCACCCCTGCCAAGGTCTGGTCCTAAGGCATTTTGGCCACTTTGGGTGGGGTGGCGAGTATTCCCCTGCTACCAGCCCAGAACAGCTTTATTGCTATTATCCATGAGTG
The DNA here is from genome assembly GCF_023638135.1 of Falco biarmicus. Classification (NCBI taxonomy): domain Eukaryota; kingdom Metazoa; phylum Chordata; class Aves; order Falconiformes; family Falconidae; genus Falco; species Falco biarmicus. The sequence goes on from NC_079288.1 coordinate 17,273,995, forward strand.
TAAGATGTGTTATATGAGAGAAATCCACATTTTCATATGCTGTTTGCTTAGATAAATACCTGGCAATTATCAAGGAAAAGCGAAGTCCCTTCCCACCATGGTTATATCTGCGGGGACAAGGAGGAAAGTAACTTTATTAATACTATGGTAATCCTCTGGCACATTTCTCCTGTATCATTCTGAAAACCCAGTTAAGTCTTCTCCTGGTACATTCTGCATGATTTCACCTGGCAAACAGACCCTACACTTGTTCCTTAAATATCAGCAGGTGACAAGTCCCTTTAATTATTACTGCAAATATTATACTATTTTTTTACAAAGTGGTTTCACTAAACTCTTCCTACTAAATGTATCCAATACGCTACACCCAAAAGACGAGCGTCGTCTGAGAGGAAAGTATTTAAAGGTATTTAGAAGAGAAAAACTATGCATGAGAATTAACTCTGACACTGAGTAACTAAATACCGTACACCTGCAGGAAAAAAGCTGACCAACCCTGCAAAAATACTATAACATGAGACAAGGATTTTCCTAACTGTTCCTGTTGCATCCATTTTATGCTAGAGCACAAATTGAGATCTGCATATATTTAACAAAAATTAAATATACATTTTATTGATAACTATCAAGTTTATTCTCTGCATTTTGCAGTACAATTTACAGGAATCAATCTAAAGTAGCAATCCCAAACTACTGAGAATTCTCCAGTTGCAAACCAGGTTGAATAACTGAGGTGTTTTATAATGTACAGCATGATTGAAATCAAAGTTGTGGAAAATCCCCTCTCTTCAAAGGTCTGATGTATTTAATGTTTTTTTTTAAATTTCATTTTAATTTCAGTCAGATCAGAACAATAAAATTAAATTCACGACACAGGGAAAAGTATAAAAAAGTAACTTCCATAATAAAGCCAGTTTTGCTTTTCTGTCACAATGTATAGAAAGCCTTATACTTTACTAAAGCTATCAAACTTCTATTGATTTTATTTATTTAAACAATCAGCTGCAGGATTACTGAATATATAAGTTACATTTCAATGAACAGTAAGCACTGTGTCCCTATGATAATAATATTCATTCCAGAGATTAATATTTTAGAAAGACCTTACTATGAAGTCAATATAGTAACTACATTCTTTCCTCAAACACAAGAGACAAATTAATATCCACTCTATGCTGACTACCACACATCAAAGCTGGTAATTTAATTGGAATATCTGGTAGAGAATTTTTTTTTAAAAGATTACAGACTGCATTGGAATACTAACAACTTCTCACAGTCCATAGTGCATGTATTTATTTATTGCTTAACTCTGATTTTTTTTTTTATTTTCTTCCCTCTACATAGAACCTTTACATTTAAGTTGGATTTGAGAGATTAGAAATTGGCTGGAAATTTTTCATCAAAAGTGGCCAAATTCTGAGAGTCCTTATAACCGACTACATTTTAGACAGCGTGGGTAGATCTGTTTGAGCGTATACATGCATGTGAGCCTATGTGAAGTGCTTTAAGATGACAAGACTGTAAAGACTCAGGTATACACAAAATGTCATTCAGGTGAATCTACCCAGCAGTTTAATCCCCTTGCCCATCTGTAGCTGTGTCCAACACTACTGGATTCAGACTCCATCAGAACTGAGGTAACAGGCAACCACAAAATCGAGGTGTACAGTTCTGGACCCCCCAGTACAGACAGACTCTGATAAACTGGAGCGAGTTCAGCAGGGGGTCACCAAAAAGGGCAGGCTGCTGGAACGGGAGGAAGGGCAGCAGCTAGGAACTTGCTTGTTTAGCCTGGAGAAGAGAAAGCTTAAAGGGTGGGCACAACAGCAGCTTGCCAGTACCTACAAGAAGGTTACCAAGAAGATGGAACCAAGCTCCTCATTGACGCGTGGGACAAGAAACTGTATTCATCAATTAAAACTGGATGCTCTGACTGGATATAAGGAAACTCAACCAACAACAAAAAAAATTCAGAGAGGACAATTGAGCAGTACAGCAGGGACCAAGAGAGGTAGGGAATCACCTTTCCTTCAAAGTCGGTGAGACTGGACAAGTCCCAAGCAACCTGGTCTGAATTAAATCCTGTTTTGAGCAGGCAGCTGGGCTACTGATCTCCCAAGGTCTCTACCAACCTGAATAAAGCTGTTCTGGGCCAGGCTAATCATCCATCTGAATCCACAAGACCATTCTTCAGAGAGTGGCCAGAAGTGCCCAGGAAAAGAAAAAAAAATTAGGAGAATTATAATGACCCATAGCCCAGGTTCCAGTTTATGGATTTCCAGAGCTGGTAGGATGTTTTTTCTTTATTAACATCTTGTTTTAAAGTCTTGAAATAATTCAATCCATTCTTGTTGCAGAGTTTTCTTCCATGAGTATTTTTAATTGCTTTTGAAATCCATTTATGCACAAGGCACATGTTACAACCCGTTTCAAGGAGTCTCACAATTTGATTCAACAATTAAAAGTACCACAGTCTTTCATATACATAAAAAATGTCATTCATTGTTGAGCTCATTTTTTCCTCATTAGAACCCCCTTTTTTCTTACTAAGTAATCAAAATGTAATCAAGTTTGCAACAGTCACCTTGGAAAAAAGGCAGCAGAGATAAAATCCCTTTTGGATCCATAGTAGTCAATCATTTTTATCTCTTCTCTTTAAAGTTCAAATACTAAGATTAGATACAACTGAGACACTATTGGACTAAGAAGTTATTGATAGTATTCATAACAAATGCGTTTGTTCACAAAGAGACGAGTTCCCTTTTGGTTTGCTCAAGGGCTCTGTCTAAACCCCTGGATTCCAACCAGGTCTCTACTGGATTTTTCCTGAACAATAATTACAGGCAAAAAAAAGTCCTTTTCAGGTTTGGTTTTTTTCCTCTCCCCAGCCTACAGAGAGGTCTACCACTTGCTGCAGCCAGCTAAGGCATTCCAGTGCCGCTCGGTCAGCCGGGCTGCACCAGCCACAGAGCCAGGCAGGATGGGGGCACGGCAGCACAGGCAGAGGGGCACAGGTTAGGATCTGGTATTGGATGCAATTTCTTATTTTGAATATTCTTTCTCATTATGACAGTTCCAGAGAAGACATGTTAATAACAATCAAAGCCCGCTCTCAGTTGCCTTTCAACAGCTATTAGATACTCTTCTTCTGAACATTTGCACTAAATTTAACTTCACATTGTGACAGAAGCTGACTCCTCCCAAACCTTTCAACATGCATCTGATTCCCTTTCATTGAAAAACTGTTCTTTTCCTCTGCTGCTGGATACGCAAGAAATGAACTTAATTTGCAGCAAAGATTAAGGCTGCGTACAGGAAGCCCTTCTAGCTCTGGAGGTAGCACAACACGTGAGCAGGCTACCCAAGCCACCTATGCAATCTCTTTCAGTGAAGATTTTTAAGATGACAAACATTTGACAAAGATGGCCTAATTATATTTGATCTTCTCTTTGCTTAAGAGGCCAAATGTCTGCCTAGTTACATCCCTCGGTGATGTCTATGATTGATCGACTCTCTTAAAGTTTAGCTTCTGTGCATTGTGCAAATAATACTTTTATTTCAAACCACTCCAATCACTTGCTCATTCATCAGACTACAAAGTTTGTCAAAGCAAGAGACAGGGCATGCCATGCAAATTCTAAACATGTCTAAAGAAGTTTTATGCAATTCTAGTAAATCACAGGGCTCTTTTCTTTGTAAAGATAAGTATACCACTAGAATTTTGTCTTAGTCCCCTTTTAGAAGTGTCTCAATATGCTCCTCAGAGATTTATCATTCATGCGGAGACCAATACAGTCCAGGAAACTAGAAAGACATAAATTTTTAAAATCTAGTTACAGAAACAATGGCATTTACTGCACTCCCTTATTCTGCTAGCTTAAATTTGTTTTAAATTACTATGGGCTATAACTTGGCGTAAACTATTTATTCCAATACAAATAATTTTCAAAAGTTTTACTCAAGCTAGATAATTTGGTAGCATCACTTTTTCTTAGTTTGTTTTTTCTTTTTTAAGAGAGTAAGGAAAGTATAGTAATTGCAAGGTCTAACCAGAAGGCTCTAAACCAGCTCTAAACCAGAAGGCTTTGATAGGTAAAAAGGAAACACTATTCAATTAAACCTGTAGAACCAGCTTTAAACTGGAATTTTCAAAGCTGCTGAAATAAGAAATCTTGAAAATGCCATAATCGAAATTAAGACATTTGCATGTACTTTCAGAAAATCAGGAGTTATATCAAGGAGGCAAAATAGGACAAGTTAAGAACAAAACGATAAAGTGAACTATGAAGTTTGTCGATAGTTTCAACAATACATTCAGTGTTACTTGAATGTATTTTTAATATAATTTCATCTAAACACAACCCCCTTTATATTATATGCAAACCTCCACTGGGAAAAATATTCAATTACTTTCTGCATGCATAATGACACTACATAATAATCTTAAACTTACATACAAAAGGAGTTTAAGTTTTTAACTAGGGATTTAGTCACACTTCATCAGTATCATATTTACATGAGCTCAGCCAAACACACAAGTGAAAGTTTTACTGTCAACTTACTTTGCATGTTCTGTTATTAATCCACACAAAGTCCATTGAGGTAGTCCCCAAGGTACAATCAGTTTTCAAATGTTGTGAAGAGTGTTTAAAATCTAGGCTAAATGGATTTGCCAAGGTATGGATTTTGTCCTATGACAAGTTTAAAATGTGTAACACAATTAAAAAGTCTGTAGCACCAGGTACCAGCTTTAAAGATGACAGAGAGATAATGCAGGATATTAAATATGTGAACATTGTGCATCTGATTTGTACATGTATGTATATTACAGATTTGTAAATACATGCATTGTAGAAATTAATCAAATTGTTACTACGAACACTGTTTTATTCTTATTTTCAGTTGCAAATTCCCCAAAGGCACTAGAGGATGAAGCTCCGTCATATGCTACATGTAGTCTAGACAATTAAAAAATGAGCTTTCAAGAGGTTGCTATCTAGGTAGAGAAAGCAGACAAGTCCAGTTCTATTAATGGATCTATACATCCTACAGATAAAAGATACAACAAACAATACAAGCACTTATGGAATGGGGAAGCATCATAAGCCTGCATACCATTATAAATGTTTAATATATGTATTCCCTCTAAAGCAACAGTACTTTTTAGCTGTAACTATTATAAATAATCAGAGGGATGCATATATGGGAATTTAAGGTCTAGAAAGTAAGTGAATATGAGCTATTCTTAAAGTCAGTCACATAAACCTGAACATTTTAAAGCCATAAACTTCCCAGTCCATTAGAAATAAAGCACGTTTGTATTTTAAGAGGTTTTCCAAGTGCAAGTGTGATTTACATTGTTCAGACACTTACAGTTATTATTCATTTCCATGAAGCAATGCCCAGGAGAATGGCTTTGCATGATTCATCTTAAACTTGCGCCAATTCTGTACTTTCTGTTTACACCTGTGTAGGTTGCAGAGTTTTTGGTGGTGTTTTTGTGGTTTGGGTTTTTTTTTTTTCTGCCCAAAGCTGTATTTTCCCTCTGAACTACCTAAACAAACACTATACCCCTTATTTTACCAATACCTACCATTCTTACAGAATATTTGATATATTCTGCATGTTAGCTCTAAAAAATTCCATATAGTAGTCAAGAACTATCAAGGTCATTTCCTTTAGATGAGTTATGTTTTGACTGGATTTTTCATTTTTTTTTTTTTACTATGGCAACATATGGCCAATCAGAATAAGAAAAACCCATCTGTTTGCAATTGGTTTCAGCTACTATGTTTTAGTCTGCTGGTAATATTTTGCATTCTAAGCTAAGCTGGACTTAAGATTATTTTTTTTTTAAATAGACTTCTACGAAGGAGAATATTCTGAAACAGGTTTAATTCAGCAGTGATACTCTGAGAAACAATGTTAAGGTTTTCCATTCTATAATATTATCAGAATGGTTGCATTTGTATAATATCTGTAGTTCTATGAAATAAAAAAGCTCAGAGGAAGTTACAAACTCACCTACAACTGTTTGTTTATTATTTATATTATAGTCCAATACAGAATTCTTTGCATTGAGAGATCAGTAATTGTCTCAAGCTATGATTTAAGGCATTTAGAGGAAATAGTTTAGAAAAGCGTGACTGCTGCTGGCATTGAAACTACATGACACTGGACTTGTCCTACCAGTTCTGAGTGAAACTCCTCTCTCATCATGTCTCAAGAAGGCTTCCTGCTAAACACGCACCTGGGTGGGGAAAGTAGCTGGATGAACCAGGACTACAAGCCTCTGCTACATTTATTTTTACTGGATTACTGATAATCCATACCATCGCTTCTTTCTGAAACTCTTCCGTTTATATATTCTTAGAAACTTTCAGTCCAACGTATCATCACTTCTAAGCACACTTAAGCTGCTTTGAAAAACCCGCAACAGAACAGTGGCCACCAAATGATCAAATGGTACATTGACTTTTAAAAAGAAGAGGGCAATATTTATTATATTTAAGCTTATATTCACTACATGGTATATTATGTACCTCTATACCTTCTGAAGCAGCTAACCAACTGGTATACCAGATGCTATGAAAGGTGACTTATGAGATTATTATACTTGCTAGGCATCAACTAAACCAAGTTGCATATTCACAGGACAAGGAAGTCTTTAAGAATAGCATCTGATAAGGGAGTAAATAAACCATACACCAAACAGGAATAATAATCTGAGCATTTAAGTTATTAAACCTACTGTGCATCAAATCATCTCACCACTGTGTACGATGAAAACTTTTGAAAATAAACACCTGATAAATCATTCATGCAGAGACACAGTTAAATACAAACTATACAATGTATGCAACCAAATGAAAATTTCGGGACAGATTTATTAGCTTGTGGATGTTCCTAATTATTTGAAAAACTACAGTCTTACTACCAATAGTAACAGCAATCTGTAACAAGACTCTAAATCTCAGAAAAAAAGAAGTCACTTATTGAAGAAATGAATAATAAAAGAGAGAGAGAAAATTAAACTGAACTCCTAACGTAAAACAAACATATGGTGGGCAAAAGCAGTGGTCCCTTGCATCAGCACTGTTATCCTGTCACTACCAACAAGGCTTACTATAAGTATGAACTCAAAGATACAATGCAGAAGGCATACCAGAAGGAAGGCAGGGAAAGATTTATTGCATTCAATTATTTTTGTTTAAAAGTTTCCTCTGGGGCACAAGCACGTAATATATTGTACTTTCCATTACCTGGTGCAAATGTAAAACATACCTGAAAAACACATTTCATGCTTATAACATATTAAAACAACAAGAAAGATGTCATGGCATGAGTTTGATAGATTAACTGCCAGTTACTGATGTTGTACTATATTAGTTAACAGCAAATTAATATCATCAGGCATATTTCCTCTCTTATACCTAAAAAATATTAGTATGGAAACAGAGATTCCCATAAATTCTTTTCACTATATTCTAGAATAGGGCTTTTAATGTAACTTGGGACAAGATAAGCAGCAATTTATATATTTGTTTGCAAACGTATTACTCGTATTCAAAACCTTTTCTACCTCAGTTACCTTTTGCAAAGCAGAGATTTTTTTATACTATAAGCCCAAGAATCAACATAGGTACCCCCACAATTTTTTCACTGTGATACTGATTCTACTTGACACACACACACTCCTGTACTTTATGAAGTAGCCCTTAAAAAGCATTTCAACAAATCGTACTGAGTTTATGATAACTGTCCCTACTATAAAATGCAACCAGAATCTTTCATCAACACCTTTAATCTAAATTTATATAGCTCAGTAGATTCACTGTTATTCAAAGTAAAATATAATGGGAAGCCAGTATGTTCTTGTACAGACTTTGTACCACCACACTTATTTACTATATAGCCTGACCACCTGGAATTTCCTCTCATCTTATTTAATTTGTTTTGTCTTCCACACTTTTTTCAAAGCAAGGAAAGCAAAGAATAAATAGAAAGCAACTTGACGCAAAAATCAGCCACAAACTAAAGCCTAAAACGTTATCATATTGAACATATGGCTAAGTTTGATCTTTCACGCTTAGCATTCCACATGCTCCACTGGATCCGCATTTCATTTACAATTAATTGTAAATTAATAAATGACACATTGCTACACGCCTTTCCTGGCTCCACCTTCAGAATAAAACTGCAGACACATTGGTTTTGGCTAAACTACTTTGACTTCCATTCAGGCGCCACTTCAATCCATGTACAAAACGAAGCCTGTTTGACCTCACAGTGGTCAAGTCCCCCAGACCCCCAGCCACAACCGTCAGTGGGACATACCCCAGCGCTGCTCTGAGTCAAGTGTTCCTTAAAATGCTCCTCTCCAGGCCAGGCGGTTCTTCCATGTTAGATCTCTATAATCTTATGCTTCCCTTGACCTGAGAAGAACAAAGCAGTGGTGCTCTGGCACGTTTCCTAAGTACAGCGTTTTAAAATCGGAGTTCACAATCCACTGTCCCAAGCCCAGTGACAGCCCTCACAGTTTCTAGGGATGGAAGCACACCCTTCCCTACAGCCTCAGCTTTGTGGAATTGGAGACGGCATGTCGCCTCGTCAAGCGTATAACAGAAAAAGTGGACACAAGGGGTTTACTTGAATTAAAAAAAAATAAATCTCCCAATAAATATTGCTCAGCATCCCATAATTTTTGAGAATTTTCTAGGCTTCAATCAAATTTCTCAATGTTGTCCAGGATTCCTCACATCTTGGCTCATATTTACTGCCTGAATTATGAAGTTTCTCTCAATCTTTTCCTACCTCTCCCTCTAAAATAATTAATTTTCTCAATTATCACGACACTACCTCATTGCCAGAATTAATAGGCTCAAATGTAAGTGCTCCAGCAATCTCTACCAGCAGTAGCTGGACAAGGCAGCCCTTCTAGGTGGGTAATGGCGACTACAAGTACAGTCACCCTATATGACTGGATTAGGAGTAGTAATTCTATTTAAGGCAGCCTTTGGTCACCAATATAAGCCAGCAGCTGTGGCTCCAAGCACCACTCCTGACCTTTGATTTATATATCAGTTTTTGGCTTAGACTTCCAGACCTTTGGCTGCTATTTTGGTTCCTGTGTGGCTCCAGAGCCTTGGCTCTTGGAAGCCTGGCTACAGCACGATTGCCTACAATCCAATCCTTCACATCAGTCAAAGGATATACTACTTCCTGGGAGTTCCCATTTGAGAAACTGTGTCCCCTCCACATTCACAGCTTTCTGTTCACTCACTATTTTAAATTGGAAATCAAAGTTTATTTCATTGTCCCAGGTTCTGGAGATTTATTGTATAGTGTTGATACGATATGGCTGACTTCAAATTTAATAAAGCATCAAGTAATATGGAAATTTCATAGCCAAAATTCATAAGTTATGCATATATCATTGCATTAGTGACAGGGTCCAAAGTCACAGCTCTGGTCTCTGAAAACTAGAAATAGTATAAAATGATCAGGGGTGGAAAGGACTTCTGGATATCATCTAGGCTACAAGAATAAATTATCCATCTCTGTTTTCAGGTTTTTCAAGTATATTTGTGTTGCTTATCTTTACTGTACAATTCTGACTACCAGAAATTTAATTTAAAGAAAGCTGATATTCATACATGCACATGCACTTCTAGGAATTAAAACTGAGAACACCTAATAAAATCCATATACATTGTGTCCATAACATTACCAACAGAAAAGAAAGGAAAATAGTACCCTGGCTGTTTACAAGGAAACAGCCATCTCTTTGAAGAGCACACTGTGCGCTACCTGCACCTAAGCCTTTGCTATCACCACCAGCAGGGGTATTTCTACATTTCAAGCTTGCCTTTCAGGCAAATTTTCACTCCATCCAAGATACAATTTATTTTAAACATTTTTCTTACAGCTATTTTATGTTTTTCCAGCCATCCTCCATCCTTACTGACATCCAAATTATTTCTTCAGCAGTTTTCCCACTCCCAAATAAACTGTCATATGCCCACAACCTATCTGCTCCAAAACACACTGATGGGCATAAGCAGGATGATGCAGCAGAGATCAGGAGTCCAAACTCTAATGCAAACCAGCAAGCAAAGGTTGATTTAAGTTATTGTTAAGCATTTCAACCACAAGAAGTTTTTAGTATTATCTATGTATCTCATCTAAACTTAGTAATTTTAATAAAATCATTAATAGATGGCAAAGTCATAGACTAGAGGTAGAACTGATCTATGTCTTTTTGTTACATTAACTTTTCAGTGGTCTAATGTGGTGCCTGTAGTTTAATACAGAACACAAAGAGGAAGAAAGTGTCTTTTAAATGCTAACATTTCAACTTTTTTCTTTTGTATGCCACGAAGCATCAAAATTACTGATACTCATGTTCTTTTGAAGAAGCAGCTAAGAACACTTCCCCCTCCTTTACAAAACGACTTTTTTGTTCTAATGTGGATTAAGTTCTAATGTGGATTAAGTCCTGACAATGTAAACTCCATGGAGATGAGAGTCATGCGATTGAAAAGCACAGTAATGAAGGAAGATCCAGCCTCCAGTTCAGTGATGACAAGTGAGCTATATAAGCTGGCATTCCTAGCTTTTGCCAAATAGAAAAAGAAAATCAATAGCATCTTTAATGGCTAGCAATCATCTTTAATCAAAACAAAGAACTGGTTGAGAACCTTCCTGTGACAGGAACAGGACTGCGTTAACATAGTAAAATATATGCTATGAAGTAGAGGAACGGCTCTACAACTCCTGCTCGAAAGGGCTCCACTGCTGCCCAAGAGACAGCTGGCATGTGTAAAGCTGCAGAAAATAAAGCTTTGAAGGATCAGGATTCAGTTTATTATAAAAATATTAGTAATACGATGGTAAATAGAGGAGAAGAGAAAAATCACACTGTAGTTATATTAATTTGTTCTATAAACCCAAACGCAGAAGTAAGTAAACATGAATCTCTATTAAATCCCTATTTTCATATTTTCCAGATCCAGACCATCAGGAAGCAGAGTGTGCAGGAAGTGGGTTTGATTAATTAAAAAAGAAGCAGTACAAGACTGCAGCTGTTCCTGCTTAAGCACACAGCTTCAGAAAACTTTGTTCAGTTTTGCAACCTTGATCTCAAGGCATGCCATCCTGGTTTCCTTCAGAAGAGGATGAAGAACTTGGATAATGCTGTACAACATGGCTAACCTTTCATCTAGAATATCTTTTGTGGGTTTTGTTTTGTTTAAATAAAAGAAATGCATTTAAAAAGATTTTCTGAAAAAATCTGGTATATAAAAACACATAGCTGCTGAACTAGAAAGCAAAATTGTTCTGGTGAATTTTAATTTTAATATTTTGAAGTACTAAACAAAAACTGTAAAAAATTATCATATTGCATTTAGATTCATTTAAACAAAAAAAAACCCAAAGAACTGTGCCTTGTTTATTTAGCATCTAATGACCGTTCTTAATGCAAAGGGGGAAACAAAAAGTTCTGTGCAGGAATCCTAAAAGAGCAAGTATCAAAAAACTAGTGAAATGTGCAGTCCAGTGAAAGGTTCAGCATCTAATGATAACAGCACAGCAGTGAGTCAAAAGCAAATAAATCCTGCTAGAATGAAAAATCAATGAGCTTTGAGAAATTCGGACAATGAAAAGGTCTCTATCCCTGTGAGATCAAGTGGAGCAGCCCCATTAACAGAGCAGCAGCCATCTGCTTTTTCCTGCTTGTTATGTACTGTTCAACCACTCGTGCTACTTTCTCCTTCATACAAGGACACCCACAATTGACCAAATAGGCCCAAAACCTGGGGAGGACGTAGAAGGGTGCCAGAAAACAGCCTTTAAAATGAAACCAAAACAAATCCAGCACAGTACAGAAATCAGAGAAACAACCCCTTGCTGCAGACGCTATCTCCAGTGCCAGGGAACCAAGGAACCCCTGAGGCCCCCAGCCTGATGCACATCCCATTGAGGAAACTGACTGTTCACACGCAGAGAGATTCAACATTTGTGTAAATTCTTTTGTAAGAGTATCTGACACAGCAGCAGGCAAAAAGTTTAAAGAAGCCAATGTCAAAAAAGCAAGATTTCCCTGAATGCTACTGAATAAACTTTGAGATGAAGGACAAATTTGTGTTATTGACAAATGCTTCTCTTGACTTGCCTCCTCTGATTACCCACCATGTTAGTGTCTTGCTAAAAGCAGGCTAAATGTTTCTAATAGAAAGGCTGAAATACATACTGTGGAGGAAGAAATTTTATGAGACAGACCATGTAACAATGTGGCGGTAGATAACACAAACTTAAAAGAGAAAGGAAGTAAAAATTCCACTCTCTTGAAGAGAAAATTGGCTCCGATTCATTCCCTGAAGGTGACATTCATAACAAAATCCAAAGCAACAAGTGGTTTGGATTTGGGGTCTGTTTTATCAGCTGATAGTTGAAATCTAGCTGTAAGAAAGGAAACATTCTGGTTCCATTCATGGTAGTTCTCTTGTTGCTTTGCATGACTTTCAAAGCAACAAAATAGCTGGGAAATAAATTAATAAAAGTTAAAGAACTACTCAAATTAACATTCAGACATCTGCATTTACCAAAACACCCAAAATAAAGCTTGGTTCTTAATCACAGTCAATCATGTGGACAGTGCACTGCAGAAGAATGTAATGAGTGTTTTGGCTACAACACTAATTCTTTTCAGTGAATAAATACATTTGCTTCAAAAGTAATGCAAAACATAGATACTCCTTTCCAAGCTCCAAGTGCCTTCTCTTCTTTTCCCTTTATCCTTTCTGAGGGACTGTATTTAAGGGACAAACATTGCTTCAATTTAGTAGTCTTACAGCTAATTAAGAGGGTATGCTAGTTCTTTACCACTAGAATTCAGATCTGTTTCTCTTCAACAAACTGTATTCTTCAATACAATTTATACTGAAAGTATGGTACGAGCAGACTGACTTTATGCAACGGCTCTCAAGTTTATGACATACAAAAAAGCATTTTTCTCTATTACTAAAAATTCTAATGATTTAATATTTTTTTTTAGTTCCATTGATGAACTTGCATATACAATATTGATTAAATCTTTTAAAGGTGTTAAGTAGTGCAATGCATCAGAAAAAACAAATCCTATCATTCACCAGCTTGTGGTATACTAGTTTTATGAGTTACAACAAAAATAACCTTTATTTACATATATTTTAACATTCTAGGATATTTCTGGAGAAAAAAATTGGCATGGAATATATATGTGCATCAAGCTAAATGGTATTGTACAGTGACAAAAGGGATGACAACAGTTCAAGAGATATTAACACCTGATTGTGTCCCAGAAGAATGAGGTGTAATCTCTTGGTAGAGTGGTTCAAACAAAGTAACACTTGCTCAGAAAAAAAACACCGAACTACTCTGTAAGCTACATATTTCTTACTTTTATAAAGAATGTACAGTACTATCATGGCTTACTACTATTTCTTAGATGATTTCCAAATGTTTCATTACTACATAGTATGGGATACAATTTCTGATCCAGCTGCTTAAAAGAACAAATCTAACAAAGAAACTTAATCTGAGCTAGACTTGGCAAATTTTCCAGAAAAAAAAGTAGAATGATGTTTTGGAAGCTGCTCAAACAAAAGCCAAAATGGAAATATGCCTCTTTCAACCATACCCTAGGCTGCTGTTAAAAATAAAAGGACACTTACAGTTTCCACAAGTGTGAACTGCAGCTGAGGTTTATAAAATACAAAACTTATATGTCAAAACTGCCCAAGAATAGTTCTTGACTTTTATCTAAAGCTAGACCAACTGTTTTTTTCACTGCATTAACAAAAGAAATATAAAAATGAGAGCTCTTGCATATACATGAAAGATCAATTAGAACGAAAACTATTTTTAAATGATTAAGTCTTCAAAAATAAATTGTGGAAGCATGTAAATGGTAGAAAACTGACACAGGTCCACCAAGCAATAGTAACGCATGCTCCTATATAAACTGTAATCTGCCCATTTCAAGGCACCTAATGGACACAAGCTAAATACACACAGAAGTTTTTTTCCATCTATGTACTAGGAAACCGTAGGACAGAGAGCTCAAACATGTTTGGAGTTACGTATGATTTACGTGAATTCAAATGTGCTGAGGTATTGTTTTATCTGAAAGCCTTGTTCCTCCCCTGAAAAAAGATGCAGCTAAATCTTTGTATAGCTACGCATCTATCTATAAACACCATAAAAATCTTTAAAATCTTAGCCAATGTTTTTATTATTATTATTATTATTTCAAACCCTTCAGAGAGGAGAAAGAACCAAATTTATCCTTGGCTCCACTTACTTTGGGCAAAGAATTTGGCCAAATGTTTGTATTCCATCAAGAGGAAGAAACTATGAAGTTAAACAATAAAAATAACCAATACCATATACAAATTACATATGGAAGAATGGTGGTAATTGTCTGTCTTTCCACCCCCCTACCTTATATTATTGCGGTATGGTTGCAATTTAAGAACTAGAAAAGTTCCCAAACTAGAATTCCTACAGTGAACTAGCCAGCCTTAACTACTACAGAGAATATCCTTGCGCACTGCACACCACAGCCTGCGGCATCCGATACAACCGTGGAGTTTAATTATGTAAATCTATAATAGTATATTCTTGTCATATAAATCAATTCTATTCTAATTTCCTAGAAAGGAGGAATGGCTTACAGAACCCAGAGGTATCTGATTTAGAAAACATCTGCAACAAATCTAATTCACTCTTTCATTCTACTGCAGGCACTTGGCTCTTAAAGTGTGAAAAATGGCTATCACTTAGTAAACTTAGTGTCAAACTACTTGAAAGTACAGTCACTTTAAGAATAAAAGAAAAGTTAAATTACAAATGTTCTTACCTTGACTGGAGATTTACATTTTATGATAAAAGAGAAATATACAAGGAGGGAGAGTCAGTATACAAAATTACTGATGAGAAGTTTAGATGCATCTAGTGAAAAAAAAATTCTATGGCATTTGGATGCTTTAACTACTTCATCTATATTTTAATTACATAACAAGGTACAATAAAGTACATTTTTTCAAAAAGACATTAATATAATAATTTATACGCTACATTTAGACTCTTGTCAGTGAATTGTGGAGCTTTTCATTTTTCCTGTGCATGACTGCTATTCCATCTTGAATTCACACCACAATGGCCAAGACATTTCCCATACTGATAACAAAGAGGGGTTTTGTTACTGCTGATTGAGGGGTCAGTGGCAGCTGCACTATGTGGCCGACATAATCAGTATAAAATACTAGCTTGCAACAATGGCTGCTCATTAGAATATAAAACAATCAGAATGTTGAATCTGTAATTTCAGCAGCTGCTACTGTACATTTTCCATAACTTTTAAGCATCAGCTGTCAGTGCACTAACTTGCTGCTTCTTCACATCCCAGATCTCGTTTTAGCGATAAAACCCATTTGTGGGATTCTGCCATGGGATCAGATGCCTGAAATGATCCAGTATAAAAATAATCCCACAAAAATACCAATATTCTTAATCCAAACCATTCCAGAGACGCATTTTGCAATGCAGCTCCTCAAAGAGTTGCCTTAATGTACAGAGGAACAGACCGACGCATAGATTGAGACCCAGGAGTAGCGGAAGGACAGAACCTTTCCAGCTCAGGCTTGCCTTCAAAGCCAGCTTCACCTGCAAAGATGATCTGAGTTTATATGCACAAAACTTTATTTTTGCATCAATAGAGCACTACTGCAAAGGCAGCAAGCGAAATGATTGCATTTTGCCACTCACGACTTCAGCGAGCATTGGCCTTGTCTGATGAAAGATCACTTGATTATCAGTACTACGTAGACAATAAATCACAGCACTGGTGACTGTCTCAGCACTTTGGGAAAATTTTAATACATGTTGGGCAAGCCTAACACTAGTTTTTGTTTCCTACATTGTTAAGTTTATCTCTCTTTAAATAATATTTAAAGAAATTATGTATATTTTAAAGCAAATTTCAATATGCTGGAATTCAAACAAGCCTGATGACTAACCTAGCAGAATCTTTCTGGCAGGCAGAATGCTAGCACAAGTAGGGAGGCACGAGATAAATCAATGCTTCATTTATGTTATTAATCTATAAAAGTAAAAAAAACCTACACAAAATGGCTCTGGAAGCCCAGCCTTGAATTTAAGAAATACTTAGCTTGTGAACACCAAACTCTTCTTTCTCTCCTGCAGGCAGTTTCTCTCAAAGACCACTTTTGTGCGGCCCCCCACAAACCGACATGCTGTCACGTGTGCCTGCCAGGCTCACTCCCAGACTGGTCCATTTTACCAGCGCAGTCCTAGAGTGACAGAGCACATGATTATGGATCTAGTACCACATCTAAACGGCAATAATCTCTCTCAGTACCAACGATAAAAACCATCCTCAACTAAAAGACCATCCTGGTAAAACCATCATATCAGATGCAATGAAATCATTGTACAATACTGAGGGGAACCTATGCATCTTGTCTCTAACCCAACAAAGGAAAGAACCTTCCAGGTGGGAAAGATAACCTACTAGTACATTTACTGGCTTCCCCAACCACTCTCACTCTTGTCTGGATTGTACCTCTGCTGACCAGCTTTCTCACTCACGTCTAACACCTGACAATCAGCAAGTTCTATCAGAGGAGACAGAAACGTGGCTGTCATCAACCTACTGAAAAACTTTACAGATAGTATCTTCTTACTGACCCTCCTAACGACACCTCACATGCATGAGGACATTTATGATTAATGAGAATTACACAGTGGAAAGAGAAGAAATGGTACTTTTGAAATTTAAAAATTAAAGACTAAGTTGTACGATGAGAACATCCAGGAGAAAGAATGGACTCAATCTAGGAGCTGGCCTCATTCCCATGCTTCACACACCAGTTTCTGCATCCTTCCTTGTATTGGGTTTACGGGGCAATACACTCCTTAACTAGTTACCCCTTCTTGTCAGTGACTGTGGAAATATACATTTGTACAAGTAAACTTTAAAGTATCTGGTACTATAATTCAAGAGAAGGAAAATTCCTGTCTTAAAAAAAAGCCATCAAAAGCACCAGTAACTGCAAGATGGCATTCATAGGTTGACACGTATTTCCCACTAAATAGGATTTAGTTTCACTTAAATATAGCTCTCAAGGAATTAATTAAAGAATAAAATATTCAGTCTCTGATACCTAGAGCTTTCAGCCTTACCAAAGAACATTGTAAGCATGGGTATGATGATAAACACATGGCAGATTTTGCAACAACAGCATGGCATACACTAGTATCCAGAGGGATTTGCTGAAACACTGTTTAGCTTCGTCCCGGAGTTATAAACCCATATTTCTTCTTTAATAAGGCCACATCTTCAGCAAACAACAATATTCACAAAGACTCTGCAAACATTCTTTTAATGAAAAAGCTAGTGGCAGCCTGCAAGTATTTTCAGAGCATTTCATACAATTCAAACAGCAGCGTCAGCTGAAAACAGCAATGACCACAGTGAGGATCGCCTCACAGAGGGAAGGAACAAACGCATTTTTGGCCAAGGGAAAATAACCATATTCAACATCAAGCATAAGAGTAAAGCAATTCAGACAGATAACTCCTGGGAGACAATTGATTCTGGCACCAGCAGAAAGAAGCTACATGAAAGACCTTTTCCAAGGTCATCTGTGGCTCTTCCCTTCTGACAGTGTGCACTCAGACTTGCTGAAAATAATTATTCCATTTAAACTTAAACTCAGGTAAGTTCCAATATCCCCTGGCCTGTCAGTATGTTATTTCCTGGAAAGTCACTTATGCAAGTGCTCAAGAATTGGTGTGGTGGGGGTGTAGTCACCTGTATGAAATAAAATCACACACTGAAAAACACACAGATAATTAAAATCGGTAACTAAACAGAACAGTTAAACTCAAAGTAGCAGGGGGGAAAAATTCAGAGCAGAAAATGCCATCTTAGAGAAACAGAAAAACATGGATTGTGAAGCAAAAGGAGAAGTGCAGTGTCAAACCATTCCAGATACAAGTCCTTTTCAGCTTGATTTAACAATTAGCTGCAACGTTTATGTATGCTTATATAGAAAGGAGTGAGTTTATATGCACTCGTATTATTTATGGTGTGCAATATTATCACTGAAAACTTGGAAATTATCACTTGAAAAGATCAAACTTAATCATAAAAAATTATGATAATCACAGTTGCAGAACCTCTATATTAATAGTGTACCTATGCCTGTTCATAGCAATACATTCCCAGACATTTCAAATAATCCATCAACTATTTTCAGTTAAGTGACTTACCAAGTAAATATCCATATGCCCAAGAGCTAACAGTGCAGAGAATTTGGTCTCTGCAGAACAATTTCATTCTGATTTTTTTGAAGTGTAAAATATGTTTGCCCTTCGTAAATATTCAGTAATGATCTGTTCCATGTTTAAAGAATATTTTACATCTAGCATGCTCCATTTCTTTTAGCTTATCTTGTATGAAGCTGCCACCATATTTAAATGGTGGTATCAGCTGACATAGGCAACACTTTAACACCAACCAAATGCAGTTAGACTCTAAAATTATTTAATGTAAGTAATGTCAGATGAATGTTATTATCCTCCTAAGTTCAAGATAACTGTTTCAATGCTCACGTATAATAAATAATTGCCAGTCACAAATACTTTTCTTCAGAAATAGTCACTATATTGTTTAGGTTATATTGTCAACAATGGTAACGTTAAGAAAGTTTAAGCTGACGTAATGGTTTTCATAGCATCTTTTTGACAACAAAGCTTGTATCTAAGATCTGACCACTCACAATTTCTAAACCAGATTATAAAGCTAAATCCATGCAAACCCTTAATGGATCTGGATTTTATTTCTAGCGTTGCAAAAACTTCAGCTGTGGCCAAGTCTTATCAGCTACAGTGGCAGACAGATTACAGAAGATGTGCCATGGATAAGTATGAAGCACTACCAGCTTAAACCAATTACACACTTAGCACAAAGTTGCCAAACTACAGATGAGTGCCAAATCCTAACATGTAATTTCTATCATGCTTACAAATTTTACGGAGAATCATACTGGATAAAAAGCCTGTAAGAAATGCAAAATATAGCTGGGAAAACATATAGTAGAAAGAACACTATTTAAAAATATGCAAGATTTTAGTGCTGTTTTAAGTAAGAAATCTATGAACTCAAGAATTACCATTGCAGAACCTACAGATTTTTTTACTAGAATCCACAGTTCGAGCTTGCTTGCATTGATTCATTGGCAGGCATATCTATTAAATTATTTGCCAGCTGAGAGTCATTTCTTTTACAATAAGCAGCATAGTGAGAGGTAACTACAAAGCAATCCGTATCTGTCCTAATTACTCTTTACAGGCAGGAAAATGTGTGAAAAGATGACTCTTTGGTGATTTACTTCCTCTGGTTTACTTGTTTCAGTACTGATAACCTGTAGCTTCCGATGGCCTTCTACAGTGCTCTTAAACCATATGAAAAAAATCCAGACAGACAATCACTGTACAATTTAAGGTACGTAATTAGCAATTATTTCATGCACACTTCACCATAATAATCTGTTATGTACCAAGGGAAAGAAACATTAATGAGCTACTTCTGGTGCTGCTCTGTGTACTGTGTTTGCATAATAATGAGGTCCAATCTGCTGGAAAACACATAAAGGACAAATTAATAAGGTCGTCATTTTTGTCTAATGATGCTTAATACAGTTTTAGCAATCTGCTCAAGACAAAAGACAGTCACTCAGACATAGCCGATTATGCATTCGCGTGGCAGATGAAATCTTTATTAAACAGAATGATGAATCTGATTAACATGCGATAACAAATATACAGTCTGCGAAAACGACCGTGCCACCTCCTGCAAGCATCCCTCACGTCGACTATTAAGGCTTTACTCAGATTGAGGTCAGACTGGTATTCCCGATAGGCGCATTAAGATAAAAGTTTGCCAAATGTGGTAACATGATGAACAAAACAATATCCTGTTATATAAAAGCTACTGTCTCAACAGCTGACTGTCTAATCAGTTATAGCAACAACTCCCTAATAAGTTTAAAAATTTAATTGTCAGTTTCATTCACCTTTTAATATACAGACAATATTACATTAGCTAAGCTAGATCTTAAAGCACCCTGAATCCCGCACATTAAAATACCAGAATATTTTTTCTAAGTTCCAAAGTACTGTCTTCTATAAAGTTGTTGCACTTGTCTTTGTGAAATGGCAAACAGGAATATACAATTATTCAGGGTATTTTAAGGAATGTGAAAAATAATTTATATACCACTGATTTTGCATAATGTCTGAATAAGTTAATGGAGGTTTCTAGGTCAATGACAAACACATGATGTAATTGAATTTGTAGAAACGTAGCAGTAAATTTAAAAATCTAATTTCCAATATAAATGTATAATTGATAAAAAAGTAGGTTAAAAAATTTACAGAATGTAATTTGTTAATCCCACCTTAAATTTAAGTCATGCAAATCGTGTTGCCTCTTTAAATGATTACCAAATCTAGAAGTAAATTACAGATATTAAATCCAGTGATTCTATTTTAAGCTTGCTTTGCTATAGCAATGTGATTTCTGTTAAATGAACCATTCCTTTCCTTCCAGAATCAACTGTACTTGATTTATAGACAGCACATGACATGAAGTAATTTAAGATGACATATGATACCTCATGACAATGTACATGATTTAACACAGGGTAGGCAGCAGTATAAGCTACAATGTTGATTTTATCTCTACAAATATGTTGCTCAACAACAGCAGGATCTTTTATTCAAGAATATATAACTGGGAGCTAAAACTGACTTAATCACAGCTTCTACACTTTAATGCATGTGTGTTTGCTCTGGTATATGATAGCATATAATAAATCACCATTTCAAACTCCTTTGACTCATTCTACATGTCTTCATTTACATTCATATATTCCCAATTACAAGAAAACAATCGCCATTTGATTTAAAGCAAAGAGATGATAAAATTAAAGTTGTATTTACCATCAATCATCCCTAGTCCATTCTACCTTTCTAAATAAGTAGTATTATTTTCTCTCTCTCTCTCATACACACACACACAAAATAGTAGCTTCCTTCCTCACCCCTACAGCTCTCACATTCAAGTCATGTGGCATATTAACCCAGTCATAAGGCATCCAGTTTGCAACAGATCCAAAGCATAGATGCCAGTTCTGACAATTGTTTCACAGGTCTGTTGAAGATGATGGGATATTTTTTCCCCCTGAGCCTCTCCTTGAAACAAAGACATGCATTAAGAGATTAGATGTGTCTCTACCGAAAGCCACTAGCTTTCAGAATGACTCTCCAAAGCCAGATGTGGTCTTTTTTAGCCTATGTTTCTCTTCCAGGCCTGTAAGTTTACCAAAATTTCTTTCTAGTGGGTGGAAACAGAATATAAGAAAATAATAGGAAAGGAAGAGACTTACTCAGAAAACCTGCAACAATTAACAGTGTCTTTCTAGCTAAAAGAAACAGGAGTAGTTAAATCTGCAGGCAGGCTAAGAACATAATGCTTGTTTATTTTACACTAATAAAACCACAACACTTTAAATCTAATACCAGCTGATTACACACTGTACCTGACGCACCTGGGATGAAAGACAGCCCGTTCCCCCGTCAGCTGCCTACCTAGCTAGCAGGATGAATAAAACTGCTGACAGTGTTTGGTTTGCACAGCCAGTCATGGGAAGCAACAAAGAAGTGGAACACAATGCTTCTGACTTCCTGGCAGTGTTACAGAGCCCCTTATTTTAAAGGTACAGAAAGAGACTGTTAAGAAGATAAAACAAAAACATAATTTCATTATACTGCAGAGGAACGCATTATTGCATATTCTTTCAGTATAAATTCCCTCAGTGTAACATTTCATTATCTTCGATATAAAAATGCTAAAATACCGTGAAATCTTGGTAATAGTGTTTGAAATACCAGCATGCACGGCGTATAATGCTTCATAAACTTTGTTCCATCATCACTCTGTCATATAGTGCATTTCAAATACCTTGTACAGTTGATAATGATGCACACAGGCCAAAACATAAGGATCATATTCCATATTTGGCAAAGTTTTAGTCTTAAAAATCTCTGATTGAATTCTATTGTATTTATATCCACAGTATAAATGCAGGAAAATTCAGGAAAGACATAGGTGTTCTAAGGTTACTTGCACAGCTCATTCAGGATGGAGCCTCACCCTCTGTCTTTATCTTAAGCTTAAGGCACTACTAAGAATACAGTAAAAATACCCACAGCTTTCTCATCTAGATTTCAAAGAGTTCTATTGAGAATTTAGTTTGCTAACATTGTTAGAAATACAATACCTATAAATAAATTTCTTCCTGTTGACTCTGTCAGACCTTGTCCATGTTCATCCATCAGGTTCTGATTAACACTTTTTTTAGTGCCAGAAATAACATAAAACTAGATGTTTGAAAATTCAAATCTGACTATACCACTTGTGGAAATATGTCTTGCCCTATTTTTCCTTTCTTGAAAGACACGGATCGCTATTTTCCTGTCCCTTTTCATAAGACGTAATACTATAGACACTGCATCAAATTAGGTATAGACAATTACAGATATATTAAGTGACCTGAACTCAGCTCTCATCTATAATTCCAGATCTCTGTGGTAGAAGTTAGATGAATCATGAACAATTCATTTAGATAAAATAAAATTTTCATTCTAACTTTACAGAAATAGTATTTTAATATTTACTATACAAGCCATTCTATTTATTTTAATATACAAAATAATTTGACTTACCCATGACTGTACTTTATTATTGAAATGAGTAACCTCAGCTCCTATCAAAGGACATGGAGAAATCGACTGAATGACACAGCTCCTGCATTGCAAGTAACTTGTCAGAGAATATTCCTTCTCATTCCAAACAGCATTTAAAGATAAACTGGCATTCAAGTCTTTCAAAAAGAAAGAAAAACTGCTTTATATAGGCATTGAGAGATATTTTAAAACAGACAAGTGATCACAAGTTGCACTTCAAATTTCAAAATGTAATGCTCTTGTTCTGCCAGACAGTAACATGGTAAAGAATGTTTACTAATCTCTGCAGTTGTAGTAACTTCTAGAATAAAGTCCTTGTGAAAAAAAAAACCCCAACATGTATTATTAATTGTGCTACCCTAACACTAGAATTGCCCACGTATGAACAAATGGAAGTACTTCACTTTTGGTTTCTGTCACCTGAAAGCTGCTAAAGGATTAAACAGTTCATGGTCTGACACCAGGAACCATTTCACAGCAAATACACTGCTTCTGCAAAGCCCTGCTTGAACCACGGGGGCTGCTGGGTCTATGCCTCCAATTCATGGATTTTAATTTGTTATAAGAAAAGTAAATGGTTCTGTTCTCATTATCCTTACCTTTTCTTTTTGATCAGAGTACTACGTAAGAGCCCAAGCAATTTGGGAGTGGAGGGTAAACTGGTATGCATCTTCAGTGTTTGGCTAAACATGCAGAGTTCAACAAATCTCAGTGGAGTTCTGCCTGCTTCCAGTCAACCGTAAATTGTGTGTGGCACTCCTTTTGTGTGTCAACCAATGCTCTCTCAATTTGATGGTTGAGGGAACAAGATGGCATCTCAAAGGAAAAAATCTTTCCATCAACTTCCCAAAAGGTCAAAGGCAAAGGCTGTAAGTCTTGTGAATAGGCCAGTCAAGAGAAAACAAATGTATATAATGTATTTTCTTGGCCAAGGACAACTGTCAATATCCGATTTTCTGTATTTCCAGTTTCCCGAAAAAAACCACTGACCCACATAGTTTTGCTGTTTATCTGCTTTCTAGCCAAACGCTGTGCCTCGGACAGTAAGCTTCTACTGCCTTCAGCTTCCTTACTCCATAAAATGGCCAAACTCCTCCTCATAAGCTTTAAATAATGTTCCTTGTTTATTCAAGGTCAAAGATAGTATACAGTTGTCACTAACATCTTTCAACACGGTAGTATCACTTCTATGTCTGATTCACCTTCCAAATATTTCCTGCAGTTTTCAGAAACATTCACAATCCTTGGCAATGGGACACAGAAATACCGGTATCATTGAAAGATTTGGTATTTCCGTTCAGGAAAAAAATAATTTCATTTGCTTTAAGAAATAAAATTGTTCCTTTCAACAAGCTATGAAAAGGAAAGATGTTCTTGAAGGAGAAAGCAAATAACTAGGGTATTTCACCCACATGGAGTAAAGAACTACCAGACTTCCTTCAAACTTACTTCAGAGTGAAGTAGGAGCAATGGAAAGGTGTGGAAGTTAAAGAACAATGCACTCAACCACCACACTGTGGCAATAAACAAAACACTGTTAAACAAACTATCTCTTCAACAAAGATGTAACAAAGCAAGATGCTGAGAGATGAAGATCACACAAAAAATGAAGTCAGAATTACTCATCAGTAGATGGGCAAAAATCAATACCAAGACCCTCCTGACACAAAAAAGAAAAGTGTTTGCAGCAACTACACTCAGCCAATTGCTAACAGAGAAGAAAACAGGCAGAATGCATGGTTTGTAACATGGCATTCCATGTCCCTTACAGGGAGGAAACTTCCTATGAAAAAGCTTTAGTACAACTTCGAACATTCTACCTACGTAACAATTTAACAAAAGACAGGTTATAGTCTTTTTGAAAGCTCACGTGTTTCTCTTGGCTTAAAAATGTTTTCCATTAAAACTATCTGCAAAACCTGTATAGTGCTATTTTGGAGGCTACGTGGGGCAAGAGACTTGTACTTGTCCTCTCCACAGGAGGAGATTTCGCACATAGATCAAGAGATAAAAACATGTTACCAAAATCAAAAGCATCTGCAGGAAATGAAAGAAAACAATGTGTTGTATATAAAGTAAAGCTAAAGGACTTGACAAGTGTTAAGTGCTGTTTATCAGTAATCAGTAAGATTTACCTTCATTTTTCACTGGCATCTGATACACCTTCAAAGTTTCTTTAAGATGACGAAGACTTGCAGCATCTGAGATGATCAACATCATATTATCATCTTCTGAAATGGCATCTAGTTCGCACATACAATTACTAATGGAATCTTTACTCCTTATATTAGTATTTCTGAAGAGTTTCCAGATTATTTTCAGTTCAATATTACTGTAGCAAGCTTTTCTCAAAATTCCTATAATTTAAAAAGTGGGGTATAAGACTTACATATACATGGCTTTGAATACAGTACTGTTTGAACATTCTGCAAACTTTCCACATTTACAAGATGGTAATTTAGGCCCTGATCCAATACCCACTGAAGTCAGTGAAAAGACTTCTATTGATGTAAATGGACCTTGGAAGAAGGCCTTATTTAAATTTTGAACACGTTAAAAAATTTACTTTTCAACAGATAATTTTCCCCTTGCTATTACTCCCAAACTGACCAGTGAGTTTGAATCCACTTTGAATAAAGTCATTTATTTTTCATTTTCTTCAAACTGTGGCAGATTTTTTAACTTTCATCAATCAACTGACATCTGAGATTCAGTTTAAACAGCATAAAACTTCTTGCTGACAACAGACACCTTGGTAACTGTAGGCATTAAAGTACCTCAGTGATTCAGAATGCTTTCATTTAACACAGTGATTCCGTTTCACAGATTTTATACCAAGCAGCAAAGTTATGATGATGCTGATAAATTAAGGAAATGGATGAAAGTCTACTGATGAGATTACATGAGTCTTAACGGAGATTTGTTATGGTTGCTCTGGGAAAACAGAAAGGCAACAAGTGGCCTCCATCACCTGGGCTTCCCTTTACCTCTTTCACCTGGACTTTGCTAGCGGGCATATGATTTTAAAAGGTCCAGAAGCAATAGGGGTATCTCCCACTCTCCCTCAGGCTCTGCCCTGGTTTGTGAAAGAAGAGACTTGTCCTTTCTCGATTTCATCTGATCCAGATAACGCCTGGTCTAGTTTTACAACCTAATGCCCAGTTCAGCTACAATGGAGTCCTGAGCCACTAGCACATGATCCGTGCCTACAAAGCCTGCCGTCCCTCCCTTTCATTGCTGAAGAGGATGACTTTGACAAGGTGGTGGTTTGTTTTATTTTTCCTAGTGTCACTTGGATACTGGTCGATGCTTATTTCATCACTTAATGAGCTTCTGGGGAGGTGGAAGGGACCTTAGAGAAAAGGAGGGGATGTTTAAGGGTCCGGTAAGGAAGGGGCTGCCATAAACAAGATTCTGCACAAGAAACAGTTCCCTGCTCTGTGTCTAATGCACACCTCTCCATCCCTACCTCCATATCATTTCTAACACCTCCTAAAAATGTAGCATTCTGGCTTCCTTTCAAGGTCCTGAGACATACTTGCAAGGCGCACAAAACCAAATGTCTTTCACCTTCAGATTTGTAAAACTGGGGACCAGTTAAATCCTCACAAAATTCTCCTGGACAACAATATTTTATACATTGTTTAAATGTACTAAGCATCTATATCTAATTGTTTCTGCACGTAACTGATGAGAACTAGGTCATTACCACACATGGCCCAGTAGCCTGAAGATAAGCGTGCATTTTGAAAAGTAGCAGTTGTTATTGCCATTAGCAGCTTTTAGGCCTTCCCAAATTGAAGTGCCTCACCAAAACGTTGAGACAATTTCCAAGCACATCTAATCCACATTTTATGCAATGGGTCAACCAAGGACTAAAACCCAAACTTAATTAATACAAGGTAGATTACACACTGAATAACGGTGTGATCATATGGTTTTTCAGTAAAACTTCTGATAGTTTCATTAGAACTTGTATTAGATTCACAGAGTTATTGTGCCAAGATATTACCAAATTTCCAACAGCAACTGGTAGCAAATTAACACCTAACCTTTAGAAGGAGCACAGCTCCACAGCCCGGTGAATGGGCCACTATGTTACAAATAATTTCTCTCACCCTCCCATAATGACGGGAGCAGTTGCCTTCAGTTAACTCTTAAATGCCAGTCAGATTCCCATTGTACTTCAAGATAGGTCTGTGTACCAGGGCCACTGAATCAAGCAACAGAAATATGCCAGAAAGAGTAACTTATTTTCACTGAAATAAATAATAGTAACTTATTTTTCACTGAAATGACAAGCAAAAATAATAGCTGTGTTATTGTGACAACTCATTCTCCCCAAAAAAAGATTTTCTGCAGGTCGCTGGTACATGTCTAACAACTTATTTATCTGGTTAATCTCTCCACTGGATATAGCAACCAATTATTCTAAAATATCCCTCCAGTATCCAAAACTGTGGAAGTAAAAGGATGGATTCAAAATCCTATCATGCCCAGCCTGAAACAAATGACCAGATCTTACCCTCTGCTTTTGGCAGTATTTCAGCTCCACAGACAATACAATAAAGTCCTTTCCTGCAAGGCTGGTGGTGGGTTTCCTTCTAACAAGACAATATACAAATTCATATAAGTACTAGTTGGCATATAGTAACTATGCAGACTGAAGCATTTAAATATAAACACAAAAAAATACACCAAAATGCTTCAGAGAAATGTATTACTTAAAATGCTCGAAGAAATCTATTTGAATTAATGTTTATCATTTATATCAGCTAATAATTAAAATATACAACATGCTAAAAATGCTTAACCTAACTTAAACAGTAATATTTTCACACAAAATATGAGGTATAGTGCTCCAGGCTATCGAAGATTTTGTTTGGAATTTTGCAAAGGAGCCTAGGATGATAGGTGCTCAACCCTCACTGAGTTTCAGTATGGTTATATTCTTACAATTTGTAACTCCTGCCCTAAAAATCATGTACTAACCAGAAACTGGAAGCACTGCTTTTATTCAAACAGGAATCACATCTGTAGTAAGTTCGGAGCTGGACTCTATGGGCAGTCCGTATCTGCAGCTTCTACCTGTGTTAACAGGACTTGCAAGACATTCAGAGCTTTTGATTCCCATGAGCTAAGGTATCTATCAAATGTGTAAATCACAAAGCTCTAAAGCAAACCACACAGACCGTGAATAAACTATTTACTCTGTATTATTTCACTTACAAGATTACACAATTATTAATTACAATTCTACAATTATTTCCCTTGCAACTTAACATTTAACAGCAGCGACTGCATAATAGGTACTTTATTCCATCTGCATGGTACCTTTCTCTCACAGCTGTAGCCATGTTCCCTAAGGGTAGCTTTTCTTCGTCTGCATTGTCTCTGAACTCTCAATCCTTTAATAAATTTAAGATTTTATGATTATGTTAGACAGAAGACCATACCTAACTATTATATCAAAGTATGAGAGGAATTTTCAATAATTTAGCTTTTATAGATTTGGGAAATCCAAACAAATAATTCTAGGAAAGTTGGTACACTGACTTCCCTTCTATTTGCAGGCTGGGCATCAGGTTATTTAATTTAATACTGGGAATCACCATAAATATATTAACTATAAAGAATATACTTACTACTAACATATTTAATACCATAGGTAGTTAAAGACTAATTAAGACTGAATTTTCACAGCTTTTACACCAGAAGAAACTGTCCACCACCCACCCACCAAAACCCAGCAGTAATACAAAGGATTATTATCAGTCAGTTGTCCCAAGCAACACAGCTGTGGTCAGGATTTGAGTTTAGTGAACTCGCGGATAGACACTTGTCAGGAAAAATCTAGTATCTAGTAGACCAAATGCTGATATTTCAATATAATAATTTTAAATATAAAATGTAGATGTTTTAAATTAATTCAAAATATCTGACATGAAGAAGGCCATGTTTTAAAGGATTTCTAATCAAAGCAAGATGCAAAAACACAAGATCAAGAAAGGAACAATCTGCTCCAGATAAGGAAAGGAAGATGGATTTTCTTTTTTTTAATGTTACGGATTTATAGTCAGACAAATCTTCTGAAAGACAGGAGATAGTGGTCTATGAGATGAGCAGACAAGCCACAAAGCTTAAGTGATTTCTATTATCTATTTAGATACACATAAAGATAAGAAGTGGTTTATTACAGAAAACTCATTTTAAGGAAACTGAGCTATTAGAGGCTCATGAGAATCAAGCTGATCAACTCTGGGGAGCGTAGCTGCAACGCCACCTGCCATGGGCTGCCTCAGGATTTGCTGTGGGCTATGGGACAGTTCTAGTCCAGAAGCCAGTTACAAACAGAACAGCGCCTACCCTCCTAAGTCCTGATATTCAATCAGTTACTTAAAACTAAAATACTTTTCGCTTTAGATGTGTCACATGTTTAAATTGCTGTCAATATTAGAGCCCTATCAACTGGTTCAAAACCACCAGCATCCAGTGACTAAGCAAGTACAGGGAAACCTAAACCAAGAAAACATGATCCTTATGTGGCATCAATGTAACAAAAAGGTTAATCACATGCCTTATACTAGGGACTGCAAGATAATGCTTGTTAAAGATATTCAACAGTATTCTTGCCATTCTTGCCAACAGAGTATCTAATTTTATAAAGATGCATTTATTGTGTAAGGAAAAGACAAAAATTTAACCCTATTCATATCAACACATTCACAGCTCTGTAGAGGTGGACATCAGCATGTTATTTAGATGATCTTCTACAGAAAATGACCAGTTAATAATTTCATCTCTGTTATCAGTCAAAATATATAAATACCTATGAACGGATCTTAAGGTAGTAGAAATCCTGCATCTTCATATTAATATGTGATAAAAATGAACAATCTTTTTCTGAAAAATCAGGCATAGTATTATTACAGCAACATCCTAGCTGTTTCGATCGCAGTAAATGAAGGAAATGTTTAAAACACTTCAAAAAAATAGACTGAGGAAGATTTAAAGACCTTTATGTACAAATTTACATTGTTATATATTGCATAGAAAATGTGTTTGTAGGGCATACAAATGAGTACATGTTTTGATATACAGGAACTGACCAAAAGAAATTAGACCCACTCACAAAAAAAAATTTTAAAGCAACTCAACTTTTATATAAAACAAGTATGAGACCTCTGAAGAAGCCTCTCATCATCATCTGAGATGACATTCTGCCAAAAGAAATTTGAGGGAAACTTCAGTACTGAAGATAACATGTATTTTGGTGTCTAGGCTCAATCTATCACATGATCTGCAAAGATGCCGTTCCACATGTTTAATTGTAAAAAAACCCTAACAAATGCAGAAAAACATAACTTGATTATATGGGTGTTTTGCTTTCTGAGAACATCCCAATTGTTGGATTGTATTTAATGGTGGATTAAATCTGTAAGAGACAGACCTCCTCAGCCTATAATAAGTTAAATGCTACTTGGGCTTCTATTTAGACTTTCCACATAAGATGTCCTTTTTCCCCACAGTTAGGATGAAGAGTCTCCACTATATCTATAAAAAACTGCATGTTGTGTAACTTCCACAGTGAAAAACCAAGAAGTGTAATGAAAAATCCAAACTGTCAGCAGCATATATTAACTGAGAACTATAAAGCCATCACCATCCTATAGCGAGGCTATGTTGTAAAGGCTGCTCACTACATTTCCTATGGAAGCTGTGACTACGTGCTAGAATAGTTCAGTAGAAACGATGACACACCTTTATTTCGTGATCTGGAAAGATTGATTTTCCGTTTTTTGGTGTCCACCTCTTGAGATGCTACCTGCTGTGCTTCTATTTCATGAGTCATCTCTACATTATGAACTGCACTATTCTTACTACACTCATTTTGCATTATTCCATGTAAACTCATGCCTCTGCCATCATCATCATCTATTTTTTTAGTCACACTTTGTGTTTCCGAGGTGTTGACTGCAAAAAAATCATCAGCAACTGTGGAGTTCCCACATTCAATCTGATTCTCATTCATATTACAGGTTTGAACCAGTGGTTTGATTTTCTGCTCCTCTGATTCTACATCATCATAGAGTTCTGGTGTGTAGTAGATACTCTCATCCTCATCTTCAGCTTCTCCAGATATGTTTAACATTGAAAGTTCAGATTTCCCTCCTGCTGAAGGAAACTTACTGCAGGGCTCATCTTGAAGCTGTAGCTCATCAGGATGCTCTTCAGCAACTGGAGCCTCAGTATCTTTAACTGAAAAATTAGTTGTTTCGAAACATGATTCTGGTACACGTTTACGTTCTGAAACAAATGCTGACGGGCACTGATTTACACTATCAATAAGTTCACCGGCCATATTCACATTCTCTTGTTCACTACTAGCTGGGGACGTGCTGTTCTTGGCTACAGGCAAGGGCGTTGAAGTCAGTGGTTGAAAGCAGCAATGTTCTTTCATATCATCATCATTAGTCCGGCCATTCTTTTTCTCTCTCTCTAATTTAGTTGCTGGCCTTTTGGGTGTGGAGTCCAAATGTTTTCTTTTTTGTGTTACATGGCAAGAATGACTCTCCACATCAGCTTTCTGGCCACCTGCGAAAAATCACAAAACATTAATTAATTGTATATGCATTCTCCCTGTTGATTTACAGCACGTTTAGCACATCAAAATTACCATTGTTTAGATTAGGTTTACAGTTATTTTATAACACTCATTAAGATTCAATACAAACAAAAGCCTAGATGTTACAACTATCTTTGCACGTGAATTGTCTTAATTAAATCAATTCATTAACTGGCACATGTAAAGTTAAAGTATGACTGGATTTTAAATTTGTAGGTTTTTTGCTATTGTGCCCTTACATTATTTACATCTTTCTTGCCTGAAACGAAGTCATAAACCTTCCTAAAATTTAGGAATGGACAGATATTTACTTGTAAAGCTGGTACCAGAAGAGATTATGTGAAAGGAGTCTTACAACAACATCTAAACAACAGATGTAGCTTGAACCAAGGCACTCATCTTGCGATACTGCTAATCTTTATGTGTTTCAAATATATTATTTTCATAATTTTCAATGTTAAAAGAAATTTAAGTGAAAACATTTTTGACTCTACTATGATATTATCAAACATCATCAATTGTTTTAAGACAATGAGATGGAATAACAATCTTAAGTCTGTTGAGCACAGCTCACACATATTCGGGAATAATTATAATTTTGCACCATAGCACTTCTGTAGTTCTAAAAATAACTTGTTTCTTACAAAAAAGATGCAATTTCACATTTGAAATTGTTAATTAAGTGTTTTCCACAGGAAATTAACATACTTCGTTTCATGGTTGCCCTGACGTTACTTGGCTGATTTGATGCTGCAGGATTAACTGAGCTGATGGTTGTAGTAAAATTAATTTCTGAAACCAAATTTTGCTCTTCACTTTTAGCAGGAACATCTGGCGACAGATGAATAGTTGCCTCCAGCTGAGAGGCTTGTGACAGGTCTTTTGAATTTGAAGGCACATGGAGAAATTCACTGCTGCACTGTGATGAACTATCAATGTTTTTCTGGTTTCTTATAGCAAACGCATGCAAGGATTCAAGTGCACTACCAAAGTTTTCATGGTGTTGGATTTGTTGACGAATCCATTTAGATAATCCTAATGGGAAAAAAAAAACCCACAACAGTTACTGTAAGACTTCATAATCTAAACCAGGTATTTCATATCAGTAAATAATACCCTAATACTTCTACGTACGTATAGGCAGATTCATGAAGATTCCACAAGTTGCTCAAGAAAGATCATGCACGCCTTCCTTTCCAGGGCTGGGAATTTGATTTTAATCAATGGTAGTATTTTCATGAGTAATGCTAATAATATTCTTTTTATTTAAATACCTTTGCCTTTTTCACTAATACTTTTTTTGAAGTTCAAACTGCTGCATTGCAGAAACATCATTATACTACTTTTACACCTGTGTGCTCATTTTGCTTGTTACCATAAATCATTAAAAAGCAACTTACATAGAGTACAGCTACTTATCACCATACTGACAGGGTCTGACAAAAAATTAGAATATAATCAAGCTTTTACAACTTTTGTTCAGATTAAGTAACAATAACTCAGATATTCAGAAAGAATTGCAACTGCCCAATAGCTAAAATACAGTATGCTCTTACACAGAAATAATTTTTTCAATTGTCAAATACCAGATGTCTTGAGCATAACAGCTGTTTAGAAGATGTTGGAACACACGAGAGTGAAATAAATACTAACTTTCTTGATTTTTAAGAAGAGTTTTTAAAATATATTTAAATATTCTTTTAATATCAATTAAAATAAAACAACAGAGAACTTGACTTTTCTGTGAGGTTTTACTTTTTAGAAAAAGTACTAATGTTATCAAGTCTTGAACATATAGTTTATTTGTATTACTACATGAGCTACTTCTGTTTACTTAGATAATTTAAATGCGTTTTCAGTACAGACAGACCAGACAAGCGGTTTGACTTTTACTACAGCAGCTGAGCTCCACCTGCTGACTAGACCGCAACAGCAGCTCTTTACATCATCTTTTTGCCGGTCTCTTCTAAACAGGGAACAAACAGATACATAATGCATTCTTGAAACTCCTTTTTTTCCCCCATTTTTATTTATCAAGGTAGTGTGCATGACCTGCTTTATTTTATCTGCATTTATTTCTAGCCAGTATAAAACTACAAACAGAAAATACTTTTTTGCCTATTGAGCATTTGGTGGTGTCAAATGGCACAAGTTTTACCTCTTCTTACCTAAAAAGCCAGAATGTTAAATTCAGACTGCTACACCCTAATCATTAAAGTTCCCTATAGGCATAAAGTATACATCCACTAGAGACTTATTCGAAGACAAAATAAAAATCTAGTAATTTTTAATATATACATTTACACACACACATTAACATACACACATACATATACTTACATTATACATATTTAATATGCAAAGATTAAGAGTCCCCAAGTTTTTATAGGTCCCATTTTAAGAAAGAATTCTCAAATTCTGCACACTGAAATGTCTATATCGTTATCTATATATCCAAAAGGGGAAAGAAGTTCAATTGACTGAACATTGGTACCCACGTGTTTCAGTGTATTTAATGTAATAGCAATAGACCAGGGTACAGCTTAGAGTTTTCAGTCTCAACTGCAGAATTGCAGTTCAATGGATATATTTCATTATGACTTTTCCCTACTCACTTGTATTTGTATAAGTATATTTCTGCAATCTTGATTTTTCACTATTTGTTAATACTGGGAACTTTCCCAGAAACATTTTTTAAAGCTTACCAGTTATGTACTTATTAGGGTTACTCCGGAAGCGGTCATCAACTAAAATAAGAGCACCCCAGTCATTTCTATGTCTTATACACCTGTAAGAGAGCAATAAAAAAAAAAAAGAGTGTATATATCATTACAGTGCATATAGTAAAAAACTGGAGGGATGAGACAACGATTGCAATGAGTCAGCTAGAATATGCAAAAATATACATGAAGTCTTTTCCTATTGTCTTGCACCAAAAATTGTTTTGGTTCTCACAGAAGCTTAATTTTCCCTAATTTCTTTAATTTACTACACAAAAAAAGGTAAATTAAGAAAAAAACCCAACACACACAAATATTCAGCAGCTAATCAAACCGCATGTCATTTGTTTTCCACTCTTAACTGGGTAAATACTGAAAGGAGAACATGTAAAAGTGGAAAAGAAATTGAACTGATGTAACTGCAAGCAGATTTTTAAACAACTGTGCACTTTTTAGTTTCTAAACCACATGTTATTCCTAACTCAGTGTAGAAACGAAATGGGTAACATGACAGGTCAGAATTGGGAGTGACACCACTGAGTTCATTATTCAGTTGTTAGAGGCCTACAGAAATAAACCAGCAGTCACTTTACACGCTTTCGTATTATTTTTCATGTTATTGGATTTCTATACTGTCTGCCAAAAAAAGAAAATCATTAAAGAACTGTGGTAACATAAATGAAATATGGAAAAGAATCTGCCAGTAGTAGTTTCGGATTATCATCTCCATTGTATAAGAAGAGGACAATTTTTGAAGATTATGTTTACAAATAAAGCCACAAATATATCAGTCAGGGCTTAACATGGGAGCCACAAGACCAGCTTTCCAAAGAAATATTATTATTTATATTTGAAGTCTCTCCATAATAAGAAAAGCTACCAACATATCTGCAAGAAACAGATTTCTTCCAATGTCTCATTTTTTCATTGCTTTAATACATGTTCTTTTAACTTGCAGTTTAAATGAATTATGCCCACTGGAGACATATCCCACACTTTCAGAAAAAGTGGCACTGCAAGGAATTCATAGCATGATTTTCACCTGGCCACACACATCATCTGTTGTATTCCCACAGGCTGCTATTTCATGTCATGGACCTGTGTTACTTCACATAATGTAACAGCACTAAATTAAGAGATAAGTGCCAGACTGAAGACTGTCATGCTTCTGCACACTTCTATCGCTGCAGGCCCCTTCCCAGTAAGAAGCAGCTTGCCTATCTACTATATAACTTAGTATCAACTTGGTGGACTATTCTGGTTTTATAAAAATAGTCATCATGCACTGTCATCCTTTGCCAAATCTCAGTTCAGTAAGAGGTTACTTTAATGGTATTATACACAATTTATACATTTATGTCAGAATGGAAGTCTATTTTCTCCATTTCAGTTTTGACTAGCATAATTTCAGTCAAATGAAAAATCATACAAGAAGCAATTTTCACTAAAACTAGACTTAAGTTAAAACTCATTTCACAGTGACAAAACTTCAAACTCATTTCTTACTATTAGCATTCCACAACTTTCTTAGCTTTTTCTCAACGAATTTTAACTAATGTTTTTACTCTCCAAAGAGGAATCTAAGAAATCAGACCTGTAACAACAAGAATTTACCATGAGATTTTACTAACATGGACTATTTTCTCTCAGTTTTCTTTCTAAACCTTAATTTATGTCATCACATTTGTATTAGGTCTAATTCTAATAACAAGAGTCTTCCGACTGATGTTTCTCATTTATAAATCTGTGCCTACCTCTGTGTATCTATGACAGAGGTATGGCATCTATGACAGATATGGATGACAGATAGCTATATTTATCTATGTATATGACAATTTTTGTTGGAGAAGGATGAATTAATTCTATCCTGTTAATAAAATTTGGTGGGAATTTTCTCATTTGAGAAAGTAAGCTATACCACTTCTAAACCTGGAATGAGATCAGTGAGCATGATAATTGAATTGACCTTCTGCAAAGGTCTGAGAAACTCCCCCCATCCCCCTGCTATTTCTCCCTTTCAAAAATACTTGTAGGTTAAACATCAAACAACTGCTCTGAGCCCACCAAGAGTGTGAACAATTAATACATTTGAAAGACTGAAGAGTTTTAATTTGGTTTATAAGCTAAAGAACTAGGTCTCTGCAAATGCTTTCCTTTCTGTGTATCTGGACTACAAGCAATAA
Organism: Falco biarmicus; assembly: GCF_023638135.1. Lineage (NCBI taxonomy): Eukaryota > Metazoa > Chordata > Aves > Falconiformes > Falconidae > Falco > Falco biarmicus. Next base: position 17,310,405 of record NC_079288.1, read on the forward strand.
AACCTGCAACAAAACTAAAGTGGATTCTGAATGTAAGACAAAAAATTTAAATTAAAACAATGCGCAAATACACGACAGACTGAAAAGCAGTTGCCAGTACAGAACAGTTGAAGACCTGATTTCTGTAAAATGAGGTTTTTGGCCTGATTTATCCCCTTCACATTAACAGTGAGGAATTAATCCTTAAAAATGTCACATAAAACGTTCTATAAATATATATTTTTTTAATCATGTTCTATTTATCTCACCTTCCCAGGGCTTGGTTCAGAGCCCTATAAGCTTGAATTTCATACCACTGACTCCCTGGTAAAAGGCCTCTTGTATTTTTGTGCTGGTCATTGTACTTCCTCTTTAATTCAACCTAGGAAAGAAATAATAAAATATTGTTTTTAATAATGATGTTGAAAAGGAAATATTCTAAAACGGGAATACAAGCAAATGTTGATTAAATAAATGAATACATAAAGTGTTCTTCAGTGTTTCAACTCTGTATTTTGCATACTGACCAACTTGGCTTTTACCCTTCTGAAGTTATTCTTAAGATGTGATCTATTCCAATAATTTCTATGTAATAACACAACAACCGCATGCTTACCCAAATCTCTGTGCTAGCAGGAAAAAGATAGGCTGTTCACACAGGCAAAACCCCAGATGCAAGTAGATGAACTAACTAGACTACAGTTTTATTTGCCTATCTGGAAGTAAATGATACAATGGTGATCTTTATCCTTTCCTTTGTCACAAATGCTGACTCCTAAGGTATTACTGGGGCCAGACCATACTTTTCTCAAATGAGGGTTAAGCAAATATAACCCCTTCTCAGGGGTTATGTTAAGTAAGTACTCTAAGAGAGAGAAGGGCCTTGCCAAAGTACCAGAAGTCAGCAACACCAACTCTTAATTCCTGGCTTGACACCACCTTCTGCAGTTTGGAAGCAAGTGTTTCACTGGCTAAATGGGAAGCAAAGGTGGCAGCTAAGGTTTGCAGGCCCATGGGCTAGCATAAGGCAGAGAAGAGCACACTCCTCTTTTTTAAAAACGCTCTCTCCTCACTGCTTCCAAAGCCAATCTAACTGCAAAAGAAATCCCTGCCTCCCCTTTCTAACCACATGGAGAACACACATAGAACGTCTGATCCAAACCTGAACAAGAATTTGTATTTGGACATTATACACAGTTCCAACATACACCAAAAGAAATTACTGTTACTGGGAGTGACTGATTTTTTTTTTTTTTTAAATAAACACAAAACTGCATCAGAAAGGGTCCTTCCATTGCTCTTTTGTACAGTATTAACCTTTCTAAACTGACAAGTGAAAGGACACGCTTCAGGAGAGAAAACAGCAGACTTCTAACCTCTTCTGACAGGTAACTTTCAAGACGCATTTGGATAAGAAATTTTATTTTATGTACTTATGCCCTTTAAATTGCCTGTCAAATTTACAAATTCAGTCTTTACAGCCAGAAAGTAAATTCAGTTTGATTTCACAGATTTAATATTTGTTCCAGTCACTCAGAATTTATTGACTGGCATGTGAGGTTTCCTTTGTAATTTTCAAAACAGAAGATTATTTCTTCTGAACATTCTTGAACGTATCTGTGCATTTCTACAAATGGAAATACTATGTGGAAAAACAAAAGGGTACTCCTCACCCTTTGAAATGAGGTATGATGTCAGAAAATTTTACTGAAGTCTATAAAACAACCAATAACAACATACTCCTGTACATACTTTGCATTTGTTTTCTAGTCCTGGTAAGTTTTCTAACAATTTCCTCTTTTGAAGAATTCCTGTTTTCAGTAAGATTTTGGCCAATTTAACACATGTAGCTTTACCACAGTTTCTTACTTCATTAGCAGACTGTTCAAAACAGTATAACTAGTCATGTGTCTTACACTGATAAAATTTATACCATTGAAGTAACAGAAAAATGCAAACCAGTCAGATCATCTGCATTGTATTGCATTACCCTGTGAATAAGATACATTATTTTTACATTCTTCTAATACATGTTAGCATTATGCAAATCTATATTGCTTGTACTGTGCATAGACAACAACATTTCATATCTCAAAATATATAAAAATCTGTATTCTCTTGGTCTAAATGTAATGTATCTTTAAAACCCATCTTCTCTATCTTAATTAAAATAGGGTTAACAGAAAATAAGCATTCTGTTTTCTCACTTAAATGATCATGTCTTGGCATGAGACAACAAGTTACATTGCTGAGAGTTCAGTTTTCATTATAAGTCTACTAAAGGTAAAAGGCCAGGGCATGTCATTTTAATGCAATCAGAATCTATTTCATTGTATAACTCTTACATTATCAAGCATCAAATCAACGCCCAATTCAAAATGACATGTTACATATGTGAAAAAGCCAGTCTCTCCTGCTAGCAAATATCCTAAATGTGCAGTAAACCACAGGCTAGAAGGGATTAGTTAAAATGTCAAAAGACAGCCTTTTACTTTTACCTGTTCATCCTTAAAAATATACTCTTAGCTATCAGGCATGCTTTACAGACAAATAGCTTCAGCAAGCAGCAGCAGAAGGCCTGTGGCAAGCTCTGCCATCTTGTAGCTGTCAGACAGATTAGGCTTTGATCTGTCTGGGAGGTCATGGTCACGTTCACATTAACTGAAGTCTAACAACATTATACCTGCTAACCAGTCGTTCTTTGAATGCTTAATTAGTTCGACATCTTTCACTATAGAGTATTAACTGAGAAATATCAACAAAAAAATAAACGCCATGAACAAACTTTTTCTTTTTTAACGACTTGGAAAAAAGTTGAGGCAGTTTCTGCTACAATTCAGAAGAATTTTCAAGCATATTTTCCAATCAAAATTAGCAATACAAGTTTTTTCTTCGACAACAACATTAAACAACACTCATTATATTAGATTTT